>NC_052513.1:25224019-25555269 GCF_014356525.2 Nilaparvata lugens | reverse complement strand
TGAAAGAACTGAAAGAGAAAACGTGGAAGAGATCTAGTTGACAGAGTTATATTCATCTAATAAATTGAGAAATAATTCTGAATCTTAATGATTAATTGATTGGATAAGAATTGACTCTCACTTCCTTTTCCTTCGAAATTTACAAGAGAATGGCTTCATCATACTCGAATTGCTAGTTCATTGTTGAATAATAAAAAAATTGAATGTAATATATTGTTTCGAAAACTAGATGTAATAGCCTCTGTCATACATGACATCAATACCCATTCAATATTATTGAAAAATTATTTTGTGAGTTGGAAATCCAGTCATGGATTTAATTATCAAATGTAATTGATAAAGCGAGAAGATCTCCAATGTGTAAAGATGAAACGTGTATTTTATCACGTTTTGTGAAGGCAATATTATGATTTTTAGCTCCATGCTATACGAACAAGAGTGAGTTAATTTTTGGTCTGTGAATCAAGGCTGCATGTTTTTTTCACATAAATAGATTTTGAATTTTTCTTTCGAGGCCCGTATTCTTTAAACCGTTTTGTGAAGTACCTATAGCTGTTGAATTGAGGCATTGCTTACCTGAAGGATTCTGTCTTGAGAATTCAATTATTGGCTGTCACATTTCGGGCAGTTTAAACCTGCATAATTGTATTTTCAAGATTTGGATTTTGTAAGGAAAGGTAGTGCTTCGATTCAAACAGCTTTTTTCAGTTTTTTTTCTTAGTAAATATATCTATTTATTTATTTAACGTCGGGAGTGGTGTAACCGGACCTTTGAGGATCAGGCCAAGGGACAATTTCAAGGTAAAGTTAAGATAATAGTTCATTGTACATTCTTTTTTTCCAGACCCATAATTTCAAATTATAATTTGTTTTTAATTCAAAAACCTGAACTACCACAGATCAGCAAGCGAGTAGCCCTTATTATTGATTATTATAATCAGAGATCTTGATTGTTTGTTATAATAAATTTCATATCATTTTCAAAAATTAATTTCTTTTTTGAACCAGTAATCTCGATTGTGTTAAATGTAATATGATAAAGTTTCATGAATTATATAGTAAATTGTTCACCTTTTGATTTCATCATTACACCCACCTGAGAACCTGATTTTAGTCTTTTCTTTCCTTTATAACAATTTCATATAGTAGTTCTTTTCCCACCGTCACATATTTGGTGAAGGCACATTTAGATTACATATTTGGTGGCGGCGCCGGGTGTCATGTATGACACCTCTAGCACTGATACAATATTGTTGTCAGTGCTTCTAGGTACAGAACGAAATGAAATTCTTCCTCAGAAATAAAATCAGTAATGACCTCCAAATACGATTCAAAAAGCATTCAAAGTTCCATGTACACAAGAGGTTCAATAAACATTTCTACAATTCTTCATCTTCTCCCACTTTACTTTAGTTATTCAATTTTATGTTGCTTGTTTTCTTTATGTGATGACATTTTTAGGAATATTGAGTGTTCTTTTCAAAAATGTAGAGTTCAATATAGTCTACCATAGTAAAAGGGTAATATAAAAAGCCAGAATGCTCCTTTTCCTTGGTAAATGACACTTGAAAGTGCCCGACAGCTCCTAAATTTTAACGGTATGACATTATGAGCGAGAATGAGAAAGGCCATCGCTCCAAGAATGAGTGGGTGACGGACGCTGAGTTAGTGCAGTATTTCGCTACTAGATGCCGCGAGCATCAACAATACGACCCACTTTGAACTTTCCTAGTGCTCTTGGAGAGCAGGACATTAAAAATACTCCATCATAATGGATAAATTTTAAGATATTCCAATATTCATGTATCTTCAATTCTTGATTATTGTGTATTAACTGGACATCTCTATTGACATATTAACTATAAATCAATTTCGATTAATTTCTCGAAATTTTCATAGAGTATATCTATCTCTGCTAGTAAACCTATGATTGTGCACTCATGGGCTAGGCTTCGCAAATGAAAGGACATATATAAATATGTCCTCCATATCAATCAATGAATAATGAAACGGCATTAGGGCATAAATAGAAGAAGGAAGCTGGACCCAGAGAACGGAGAACTTGCTAACTACTACTGAAGATACAAAAATACACTTACGTCACTAATCCAAACTACAAAAGAAAATTATTTCAAGATGCAACTAAATGAAGCGAACAATGATGTAAGGAAGACATGGAAAATAATCAAGGATGCTACGGATTCGAATCAGAAAAAGGATATACAACTGAATTCTTTGAAAATTAATGGTGACATAGTCACACTGAAAGATAATCCTAGAGAACTATTGAGTCATGTAAATAATTCCTTTGTTAATATTGGAGAGAGTATGGCTAACAAAATATCTGAGAGTCTGAATAAAAATATTAACCACTAAAACTGCTTATCTTCAAGCAGATAATATAATCTTCAATAATATAATATAATATAATATAATATAATATATATAATATAATATAATATAATATATAATATAATATAATATAATATAATATAATATAATATAATACAATACAATAATATAATATAATTTTCAAGCAGATAATGTACCAGAATTGCATGTACCAAATAATATGTTTCTTTTCCCCATAGATGAGAAGGAAAAATAAACACAATTGATTCTTTACACAGCAATAGTGCACCAGGCTTAGATGGATTAGATAACAGGACCTTGAAAGGAATAAAGGATTTAATTTCTAAACCTTTAACTCATATTTTCAATCTGAGCTTGTTATATGGTACTTTTCCAAGAGCAATGAAGCAAATCTGTGTCAGACCTATTCATAAAGCATGCGATAAACTAATTATTAGTAATTATAGACCTATTTCACTGATTAGCAATGTATCAAAAATTTTAGAAAAACTAGTTAAATCAAGATTAATAAGCTTTTTAGAAATTAATAAGATTCTTTCTCCTAACCAATTTGGCTTCCGCAAAGGTATAAGTACAGAATTAGCTGTACTAGAGTTATCAAAATTTGTAACTAGCAATTTAGAGGAAAAGAATAAATGTCTAGCAGTATTTTTTGATTTAGCAAAGGCCTTCGACTCTGTTTCCCATGACTTATTAATAAAAAAGCTTGAGGCAATAGGTATAAGAGGAGTGCCACTTGAATGGTTCAGATCCTACCTCAGCAATCGACAGCAAAAAACAAAGGTTGAGAACCATATGAGTGCAGAGGGTTCCATGAAGTTTGGAATACCTCAAGGAGAAGTTTTAGGGCCAATTTTGGTTCGATCTTTGCAAGTGAGTTGTGCTCTATTCAAATTATTCAAGGTAGAGTTATAGCCTTTGCTGACGATACAGCACTCCTTTTTCAAGGAAAAAACTGGGAAGAAGTGTTCCAAACAGCAGAGATAGAACTCACAAAAATCACTAGTTGGTTAAGAAATAATTTATTGTCATTAAATTCAGAAAAAACAAAGTTTTTAGCTTTTTCTTTAACAAATAGCACAAAACCACACATGACAACAATGAAGCTTCATAATTGTGATAGAAATAATAACAATAACTGTAATTGCCCACTAATAGAACGCTCTGACAATATAAAGTATTTAGGAATAATAGTAGATGATTCATTGAAATGGAACAAGCACATAACATATACAACTGCCAAAATAAGGAAGCTTATATATATATTGTGATGAATCTTTCAAATAGATCTCATGAGAAGAGAGAAAATTGTGATTACCTTTAAAATGAAAGAATTTGCTAAAGGAATAGTTAGCGACCGAGCGATAAAGCTTACTTATCAATAACTGTATATTAGATAAGAGTACCGTTCTGTACCGAATATTTTCTAGGAAAATTATTCAATAAAATTATAATTATTTTGCAAATAAAGCACGAATTATTTACGAATTGCTCATTGATTTTGAGGTTACACTTTGTTTACTATCGATCAGATGTTTTTAAAACAGTTCGAACGCAGCTGACTGATTCAAAGTATTGTCAAATGTCATGCTGGCTTCACGCAAGATATAATACCATCTCTAAAAATTATAAAACTATCAATAAAGGACCAAGAATTTCAATAAAAAAATAAAATGTATGTATTATCGTTGAAATTATTTATTATTTAAGAAATTATATTATATGTCAGGTCTTATTGTAACTAACTAGGTCATAGCATGAAATTATATTATTGATAAAACGGCAGAAATTAATTATAACAGTCTCAAACCTAATAAAAATTGTATAAGAATATTAATTTATTAATGATTTAATTCAACTGAACCACATGGTAATTAAATCTCTTTGGCAGGCCTAAGCCAATCATAGTGCATAGAAATAGCACCAAAAAGGTGATCGTTTGAAAGCAACACATGTTAATCTACTATCAGACAACAACCTGCCTTATCATATACGCTAGCACATGTACATTGTATGAGAGGAACTATGTCTATAAGATTAGCAGTTTTAAGAATTACATAAATTGAATTATTATTGTAATTAAAGGAATTATATTCTACTGCCTGCCACTGACGTCACGTCTACGTCACAATCGTTCTACCAATGGCAATTTTTATGCAAATTATTACATCGAGATTCTGAGAAGAAAGGTCTAGCCAAGAAGCAGAGAAAAAGACAGCACTTCCTTTTGAAATCCTCACCGTTCAGATCTCTTTTATAGTTACCAAGACCTATTTGTAAATTTCTTGTTCGATTTTAATGTTCTATTTGTGAGCCGATATTTTAGGCCAATCTATTTGTTATTTGTAAATTTCTGTTTTCATCAATCGATAAATTTAAAAGTTTAAAGTAAATTATCCCTTAATTAATTCGGTGAAGGAGATATTAAATTAAAATTCCACACGTGCTGAAACCGAAGCCTGGATTGCTGCCGATCAAACGATTTTTGATCTAAAGAAGAAAACCACGACGCCAAGGAAATTCACGTGAGTTATAAGTTTTAAAAGGGGCCCCAATCTACGCTTCGAAAAATTTCAGTGCAGAAACATAAATTTTTTCTCGTTAAATTATTGGCCACGCCGACAAGCGCTTTAGCATTTAAGAGCCTAGAATTTATCATATAGAATTTCTAAGAATTTGTAGTTGATTAGCTATCCTCCGCTGCCAGAACCACGACCCCGAGCATTTTAAAATATTTTATAATTCATTTTTTCACTATTTTTTCAAAACTGTTCAATTTTATCAATTGTAAAATTCTGTCGAATCACGCATGGTATCATGCAAGCACAAGAACATTTTTAACTCTTTTGTCAATGCTAAATTATTATCAATCTGTAAATCAAATTCTGAATCTGCACTGTATGATCATATATTTTATTATAATATATTTCAGTTTTGTTAATTCGTTTTCTGAGTTCGATTATTTCTTAAGCCTGTCAATTATTGTGTCTGATACGTTCTATATCATCAAGAACGATCGAATACGATCATTGAATAATTGAATTAAGCTGGATATTGGAACAGGTCTAAGTGGATGTAGCGAGTGGGGTCAGATCGAGATATTTATTCTTTGTCCTTACCTGCTCATATATCAGCTTTTATCTGTTACCAACCTCGACTTAGGAGCGAACACATCAATTGTACAGCAGATGCAGCCAGAGATCATATAAATTCCTACAATAGAGCTTAAAACCCGACAAGACTCTGTTCTCAAAGTATATTCTGAACGATATTTGGTCCAAATACCGTATTTTAATCCTTCAGAACTTATTAGAGACGCAGTCCCGTAAATTATCTACATCGGGATTTTTGCTCGACCTGTATGATTTTGTATGCTCATTCTTCACAGGTAATAATTTTAAGGTATCCGTATTCAGTGTTTAGCGATCGCTACACTACTTATAAAAATTTCATCACTATACAATTTGTCATTAGAAGAATCAAGGGTGAGCGAGCGTTTAGGCCTCCCGCGATTCCGACAATTGTATTGAATCTTGTAGTGAATCAATCAGTCTGGTGTACACTCAGCGCCCACACACGCAATTGCAAAATTTATAGCCGCTACACCATTGACTCAGTACAAGATTCACTCTACATGTGTGAAGCCGTTAAAAACGCACCACATATTGCGGCCCAACGTGAGGCATTAAATATAGCACCACATGATGTGGCGCCCAACAGTGATAGCATTGAAGAGGTGGATAACGACTACGAGGATTATTTAGTTGCTCAGTATACTATAGCGCTGACAACGAGAAAATTTGAAAAATTCATGGTTGTGAATTTTTCGAATGAATATTAACTGTTCACTGTTATAAAAATAACAAGACGTACCATACCCAATTTTTGAACAGAAAAGAAATTTATCGATTGATGAATTTTTAGAGAAAAAATCGAACTCAGAATTTCATTATTGTGTTATTCGAAAATTGGTCATCTATAAGTCATAGGTATAAGAGATATCATAAGAAAGGTCACATTATTTGAAGAATATTAGGTCTATATTGAAACAATTTATAAAATTTACAGAAAAGAGGATTGAAGTTATTTATATTTTTAAATTTTTAAAACATAAAAAGGGAGTAAAATTAAATCACGGATATATTGTGGAATTCAAGCAGAGCATCACTGCTTTTATATAGAATTTTGCAAAGAACACTAGCCTATATATAGAATTGCGGCAGAATTATAAAAGTAAAATATTTATAATAATAGTAATAATAAATATAAGAAGCGTACCTGTATACCGCATAAGTGTTCACTGTGTATCCTGTATGTTCTTGTCATTTTTATGTTACGATATTGCTAATTTGATTCACTTCATCCTGAACATTTATGAATCACCTTTTGTATTTCTTCATTGAACGAATTTTTTCGCACTATTTCATTTTTGATCATTCACACTTATAATCGTTCACATAACCTCACATGTTTACGATCGTTTCACGCACTTACATCGTATACCATCCAATAAATTATGGAAGACCACACCGCATCCTGGAGCCCACATCGCGACCTCAAGGACGGACGATGTCGCGCGGAGAGAACCCCATGTACCACCGTTCGGAGATCCAGACGTCCGCGCCTCACACCACAGAATTTCCGCCGCTGACTGAGGACCATACACCAACAACATGCTGGATTGGAACATCATCCTGGAAGCAATAACCAGTAAGATAGAGAAAGGAAACAAACAAACAATGAAGCAATAAAACAAAGTTCTTCAGCAACAAAGGAAGAGTTAAAGAAGGAAATCCAAGATCTAAAGAAAGAAAATAAACAAAACAAAGCAATAAACAATCTGGATAAGGAATCCAAGAAATAAAGAAGGACAACAAGCAAACAAAGGAAGAATTAAAAAAGGAAGTTCAAGAAGTAAAGAAGGTAAACGAACAGGGTTTGGAGAAGTTGAGCCAGCGAATGGACAGAGCATTCCATGATACCGATAATACCATCAAAGATTTAACTGAGCGTCTGGATAAATCCAATGTAGAAACAAATAACCGATTGGATCAGATATCACAAGATATGCATACAAAGGTAGTCAACGTTGAGGTCAGCATTAAGAAACATATACCTGTGGAGAAGGATACAATAAAGGTGGTTAAATTCAAACAAGCAAATGAAGAGCTAACGAAAGTATATGAAAAGAGTTTTGAAAAACCGGAACAAAGGTTGAAGGAAGCAGCGGAGGAAAGCAGGACGGTAACACGGCAAATGGAGGAGAAGTGTCATGCAATGGAAATCAATATTGGACCAGTGATCGAGCCCATACATGCGAAAGTAAACATATTCGAAAAAGAGATCATAAAACAAGCAAGTGAACATGACACACATAAGGAAGACCAACCTACCGAGAATGTCCAGACTGAGGTTGCACCGCACGCCGCCGAACGCCGAGAGGGACCGGACGACATCACCAGCCAAGCCGAGGACGACATCCATCAAGTAGGGGGACAGCTCGTACCACCGCGCGCCGGACGCCAGGAGTCCAAGGACGTTGCCGACCACGTTGAAGAGCAGCCCGGACCACAGACCGCACGTATCTCCGAGCCACCGAGGACAACACCTGCAACAGATAAACCCAGCATTCATGAAGATCGCCCACCAAACAATAGAAATAAAACAAAAATTCACAACAAATCAAAATCACAACTGAAACTAAAAACCTACAAATCAAAACTACACACAAGCAAAATAGCAGTTCAACGGAAAAAGAAGAAGCAGTAATAGAGTTTATCTACACCGCCGTCATGTTAGGCTAAAATTAAATATCAAATTTCTCCCCGCCATGCAGAGAAGAAGAATAGTGTCAAGAGGAACCCACAAACCACCGCAGTCATGTCCGGTTAAAATCAAGCCGACTGTACACCACCATGCAGAAAAGAAAAAGATTATTTGAAAAAACCCACAGACACCACCGGCATGTGAGGTTTAAGAATAGCAAACTACATGTTACCGGCCAACAAAGAGGAAATGCATTTGTAAGAATCGATTTACACCACAGGCATGTTTGTTTTAAGCAAAGTTTAGTAAAACGGACAGTCACAAATCGCAATCAGACCTTGAATAATACCAGAATCAAATTTAGATGGGGGCTTGAGAAAGAAATAATGTTTTAATTAACTGGAAGCTACGTTGTGAATTACATCAATTATCAAACTTTTCATGGTCACAGCCTACCCACTGAATCATATCTTTGCAGCTAGCATTTTTCTACTGCAGCCTAATCAACATAGCCTAAACTTCGCCGCATCTCAGCCAATAAGGAAATATTATTAATTCACTTCAAAAGAAGAAATTGAAATCAACTTTAAGTCAAGAAAACAAAACTGAAAACAACTTTAAAAATTTACCAACCTGATCAAGCCGTCTGCCTCATGTTACAATAATCACGGAAACAATCGCCTAGTTATATCCACCCAACTGGAAAACAAAAACAAAAATTGCATTATCAACAGAAAATATTTGTAAATTAGAAATCAGATGAAGTTAGTAGTGAATAGGAGGAAAGAAAATAAACAAAGTTTATTTGAAAAAATGTGTAAATCTAACCTTGAAATACAGAATCGATAGAAAAATCTATTCAGAACCAAAGCCTGTTCGATAATTTTCTTCGTCACACCAACCAATGTGTACGAAATCATAGAGTCAATGCTAATGGAATCAAAGCAATATCGTTATTTAATTATTGTACCCTATTATTTAATGTGAAATTATAAGCAAAAACGCAACCAAAAATATATATTTATGTTAATTTGCACGAAATGCGCATGTTCTATGTCATATAAATGTATCTCTAAAAAACTCCAAAGAAAATGAAATTCTTACCTTTTAAATGTGAAATTTATATCGTTGCATCAAAAGATCATGAATTGAAATTCAAATTGATAAAATATAATCTTGAAGACTTAACATTTGTAACCAGCATTGATAAAAATCAAGAAAGCCATTTCAAGTGTAACCCTGTTTGTACACAACGTACTAAGCGCAAATAAGGAATTGCTCGAGTCAAACGGTAGACGATTGTCAAGTCACCGAAGTAAAATCACACTCTCACCCAATTTATGTAAAAGCCAAACCAAAGAGTCGAAACTTGTAATAACCATGAAAAAATGATGAAAATCTATATTTGTTGCAAATACTGTTCGAATCCTAAGAGGATAATATGTGAAATTTTGTATATTTGTATAGTTATGGGTCTGCTCATAAGCCACCCGTGAATGGAAGTTGTGGAGTTGTTTTAATGAAGGATCCAAAGAGACCTCATTAATTATTGTATTTCGATTGTATCCAATGGAAGGAACAATCAATTATTTATTTTCTCGTAGCCAAAAGTGCACGATATATGTTTTTAGTGTTAAGTGTTGAGTTTTCGTAGAAGTAAGGAGATGAAATGTGTATTCATCACAATATCGGATTTTCAAATAGTCATTGTTTCGACTCGTCTCCCAATTACCTATTTAAAATATCCTGGGGGCTTTTGTGTGATGAATCTTTCAAATAGATCTCATGAGAAGAGAGAAAATTGTGATTACCTTTAAAATGAAAGAATTTGCTAAAGGAATAGTTAGCGACCGAGCGATAAAGCTTACTTATCAATAACTGTATATTAGATAAGAGTACCGTTCTGTACCGAATATTTTCTAGGAAAATTATTCAATAAAATTATAATTATTTTGCAAATAAAGCACGAATTATTTACGAATTGCTCATTGAATTTGAGGTTACACTTTGTTTACTATCGATCAGATGTTTTTAAAACAGTTCGAACGCAGCTGACTGATTCAAAGTATTGTCAAATGTCATGCTGGCTTCACGTAAGATATAATACCATCTCTAAAAATTATAAAACTATCAATAAAGGACCAAGAATTTCAATAAAAAAAATAAAATGTATGTATTATCGTTGAAATTATTTATTATTTAAGAAATTATATTATATGTCAGGTCTTATTGTAACTAACTAGGTCATAGCATGAAATTATATTATTGATAAAACGGCAGAAATTAATTATAACAGTCTCAAACCTAATAAAAATTGTATAAGAATATTAATTTATTAATGATTTAATTCAACTGAACCACATGGTAATTAAATCTCTTTGGCAGGCCTAAGCCAATCATAGTGCATAGAAATAGCACCAAAAAGGTGATCGTTTGAAAGCAACACATGTTAATCTACTATCAGACAACAACCCTGCCTTATCATATACGCTAGCACATGTACATTGTATGGGAGGAACTATGTCTATAAGATTAAGCAGTTTTAAGAATTACATAAATTGAATTATTATTGTAATTAAAGGAATTATATTCTACTGCCTGCCACTGACGTCACGTTTACGTCACAATCGTTCTACCAATGGCGAATTTTTATGCAAATTTTATTACATCGAGATTCTGAGAAGAAAGGTCTAGCCAAGAAGCAGAGAAAAAAGACAGCACTTCCCTTTTGAAATCCTCACCGTTCAGATCTCTTTTTATAGTTACCAAGACCTATTTGTAAAATTTCTTGTTCGATTTTAAATGTTCTATTTGTGAGCCGATATTTTAGGCCAATCTATTTGTTATTTGTAAATTTCTGTTTTCATCAATCGATAAATCTAAAAGTTTAAAGTAAATTATCCCTTAATTAATTCGGTGAAGGAGATATTTAAATTAAAATTCCACACGTGCTGAAACCGAAGCCTGGATTGCTGCCGATCAAACGATTTTTGATCTAAAGAAGAAAACCACGACCACCAAGGAATTTCACGTGAGTTATAAGTTTTAAAAGGGGCCCCAATCTACGCTTCAAAAAATATTTCAGTGCAGAAACATAAATTTTTTCTTCGTTAAATTATTGGCCACGCCGACAAGCGCTTTAGCATTTAAGAGCCTAGAATTTATCCATATAGCATTTCTAAGAATTTGTAGTTTGATTAGCTATCCTCCGCTGCCAGAACCACGACCCCGAGCAATTTTTAAAAAATATTTTATAATTCATTTTTTCACTATTTTTTCAAAACTGTTCAATTTTATCAATCGTAAAATTCTGTCGAATCACGCATGGTATCATGCAAGCACAAGAACATTTTTAACTCTTTTGTCAATGCTAAATTATTATCAATCTGTAAATCAAATTCTGAATCTGCACTGTATGATCATATATTTTATTATAATATATTCCAGTTTTGTTAATTCGTTTTCTGAGTTCGATTATTTCTTAAGCCTGTCAATTATTGTGTCTGATACGTTCTATATCATCAAGAACCGATCGAATACGATCATTGAAATAATTGAATTAAGCTGGATATTGGAACAGGTCTAAGTGGATGTAGCGAGTGGGGTCAGATCGAGATATTTATTCTTTGTCCTTACCTGCTCATATATCAGCTTTTATCTGTTACCAACCTCGACTTAGGAGCGAACACATCAATTGTACAGCAGATGCAGCCAGAGATCATATAAATTCCTACAATAGAGCTTAAAGCCCGACAAGACTCTGTTCTCGAAGTATATTCTGAACGATATTTGGTCCAAATACCGTATTTTAATCCTTCAGAACTTATTAGAGACGCAGTCCCGTAAATTATCTACATCGGGATTTTTGCTCGACCTGTATGATTTTGTATGCTCATTCTTCACAGGTAATAATTTTAAGGTATCCGTATTCAGTGTTTAGCGATCGCTACACTACTTATAAAAATTTCATCACAATACAATTTGTCATTAGAAGAATCAAGGGTGAGCGAGCGTTTAGGCCTCCCGCGATTCCGACAATTGTATTGAATCTTGTAGTGAATCAATCAGTCTGGTGTACACTCAGCGTCCACACACGCAATTGCAAAATTTATAGCCGCTACACCATTGACTCAGTACAAGATTCACTCTACATGTGTGAAGCCGTTAAAAAACGCACCACAATATATACAAATTCTATCAATTAAGGCGTATCATAGACAAAGAAATGTTAAAAACTGTATACTTGACGTTAGTTGAATCTCTTTCAAGGTACGGTCTGTTTTTTTCAAAAACGCATTTTGAAAATAATGGGAAACAGGGAAATCCGGTTTCCAACTGCAGAATTATTTATAGAAAATTGAGTACTCAGCGTTAGGCAATTGTATATATTGTTGTTATTATGGTATATGAAAAAACATCAAAATAGGAACCATATCATAAATCATAGCCATAATACTAGAATAAGAGAACGTTACGATCAAGGAGTACCAAGAATGAATACAGCATTTGGGCAAAGATCACTTGGATATTTAGGGCCTACAATATCTAATAGAATACCATTCGAAATCAAAGGAGAGGAAAATTTCAATAGCTTCAAAAGAAAAATTAGACATTGGTTATTCAGTATTGGGATACAAAGTAGTGAGGAACTAATAGTAAGTAGATTTAAGTAGTATTCTTTTTAAATAAGGTAATTTATAGTTAGAAAATAGTACCTCGGTTTAGTATCTTTGTACTAGGTGATGCTTTTAGGGTAATAGATATAGTTTTAGATTTTTGAATTTTTGTATTATCTGTTGTAGCATAAATTAGTATTAATTTGATGATAACCTCGACACATATATTATATAGTAAGGTATCATTTTGTCAACCTTGAATATTGTTATATTATTGAAAATGTATGAAAAAAATATGTAATGTATGAATTTATTTAATTATGAACGAAAGTGAGCAAGGAAGGAGCATGACACAGAGGAGATAATGAAAATATAGCAAATGGAAAAGGAGGTGCATTTTTTCTATTCTTTAAAGAAGAAGAAGAAGAAGAAGAAGAAGAAGAAGAAGAGAAGAAGAAGAAGAAGAAGAAGAAGAAGAAGAAGAGGAGGAGCAACAAGAATAAGGAGAAGAAATCGCTTAAGCTACCCCCAGGTCAAGTTGGAACTTTGTAAAGTTAGCCAAAGATCTATTGCCTAGATTATATCTTGGTGCCTTATACCGTAATATACTAGGTATGTGATGTTCATCTTCCTTTTCCAATCTTCTTCTCGAATATTATTCCATCCTCCTCACACCACACAGCGAAGGAGGTAGAGGGTGTCAATTCTCAAGTATCTCTCCCTCCGCATACTCTATTGTTTGTAAGTTGTTGCCCATATATAGCAGAATGCAGAACTGAATAGATGGGGCAGAATAATAACTAAATTCAAAGCAAGAGCTAGCTCACTTCACCTACCTCACCTATGCTCCTACATAATACCTACTAAAGACTTATGGCTGGCTTGATACAAGATGTATTATGTTTTAATATAATTTAATGAGCTTGCAGTTAATACAAAATATTTATTAATTTACAAGATATTGTGGAGAATTTGCTTGCAGATATGTTTGATAATTAAACTATATTATTGATATGAATCATGAACTAGAGGATAAATTTGTAAAATATTTGGAAAGAAAGATAAAAGAGGAAAACTAAACAAAGTTACTCATGATCAAACAACTACTTACCATTATAGATGAAAGATGAATCGATAAATCGAAGACAAATGGGATCAACCAATCACATTGAAGTAATATTATCAGATTAAGATATTATCTTATCTTAATAGCGTTCTAGTACGCTCTTATTTCCAAAATGGTGAAATTTAGTTTCCATTCTGTTGCACAGAACACATCCAACAACCAAGAGTCAAAATTCAACATTATCAATCTCATTTTATTTCAATCTTATTTCAACTGAGCTATTTTTGCATAATTGAGCTATCTACTCACCAATATCTTTCAAATCAGCAATCTCTCATAATTTTCACATTTTCACATAAAAGTTTAAGTAGATAGACTTCAACGCACAGAGAACACTCCAAATAAGTTTTAGCTTATCTAGATGTACACAGAGATCTTATATCCTATTTTCCATCCCCCATACTTATCCAACCCTACCACCTTCTCATTTCCTTTTTGGCACCGTTCCCTTTCAAGTTTTTCCTGATTCTCATTCCCTTTCTCTCCTCATTATCTTAACTTTCTTGTATTGTTTCCTTCTTATATTTTCCTTCAGGTTTTCCACTCCATTTCTTTAATTTTTCTTCTTTGCTTTTGATCCATCGTAGACTCGTTTCATTAGTGCTTCATCCACTCATTTTCTTCTTTTTTTTGTTTGTGCTACCTCTTTCTCTAAGTAAAATTATTCACTTGATGTCATTCACCCACTGTTATCCCCTTCCACATACATACATCTTCTATTACTTTTATTCTCGTTCGTATTTTACTATCATTATCATTCATTTCTTCAACATTTCAAATCCGTTTCATGCATCTCATATGCTCTTTATTCAATCTCTCTACTTCCTTCACTGAGCAATATTTCATTATCTCCTCTTATCATATATATTTTATCTTTTCATATAACTTGTGTTATCCTTTTGTTTATTCACTCCTCTTTCACGTCCTCGTTCTTTTACTTTTACTCCAATTTTTCCCTTTTCAAGAAAGTCAGATTCTTCTTCGTTTTACTGTTCCTTCTCATATCTACTTTTAACTTTTCTTCTCACTTATCAAGTCTCTACTTTTTTTCTCCCAAATTCCTCCATTTCAACAAGTGTGTTTTTTCCTCTTGATTGCTGTTTCTTCTCTGTTGTACCTCTTGTTTCCCTACTCATTTCATCCATTTTCTCCTCCTTGACTTAATCTTTTCTCTTAACATTCACCTTGTCTCTCCTATGTATTATTCTATCTCTCCCATCACCTCATAACTCTCATCATTTTCTGATTTCCTCTCATAATCTGCTCATATTTTCTTGTATCACCTTCTTCCTCTCACACTCTCTCATTCTCTCTCTCTCTCTCTTTCTCGTTATTTTTCTCTCGCACTCTCTATTTTTTTATATTTCATATACATCCTCCAAGATGCACTCTCTCATTCTCTCTCTCTCGCACTCCCTCTTACTCTTTCTCATTCTTTTTCTCTCACACTCTCTCTCACTCTTCCTCTTCCTATTATATTTCATATAGCATCCTTTAAGAGGCGCAGTTGAAAAGTGAAGAAGACCCCTTGAGACGCTTCACAGCAGCAGCAGCAGAAAGCCGTTGTCCAGATTATTATCTCAACTAATTTACGTTTACGAGTGTGCTAATTGATGCGCTGATATTCAGACGGCGGTGGCTGCACTGATAGCAGGATGTGCTAGCAGCTCATTTTCAGCCGCGTTCGGATAAGAGCGACGACTATTAACGGATTAACGGGGCTGCGAATCTATTAGCGACCGTTTAAGCAACATAAATGTCAAAACTCAAAACGAGAAACTCTCAGCCTCTCTTGAACTTATGGACAAACCAATCGTCGGGCAGATTTGTGAGCTGGGGAGAAAGGCAATCAACCAGACAAACGTTACCAACCTGACGCCTCGATATTTAATGTTAATAAGAAACGTTGCTGCCAACATTACCTGCAGTTTATTGCACCAAAATAAATAATTTGTAGTGAGAAAGTTCTTCTTGTATTATACAAGCGACAAGTTTGAAGAACGATAGGACCGTTCCCAATTCTTACCTACAACAGATATCTATCATAACCAAACCCCAAATTATATTATAGGCTACAGGTAGTCCAACTGTGTCGTTTTGGAGGTGAGCCTGCCACGACCAAAGTAGACTGCACGAATGTAGTCCGATAAGAATAGATGTAACGTAGCCAAATGAGAGTTTTTCAACGATGTCCTTATTATAAAAAATAATTAATTAATATTTTCATAATACACCTGGCGAATTGGCAACGTCTATGGGTGCGGGGAATTGACACAGCTCTTCCAATTTCCATCGGACCATTTTCTGCACTATTAGCTGTGTTGACGTCATGATGTGTATATTTCAAAATTTCTGAGCTTAAGATTTTATTATCATATTATAACCTTTTATATTATTCAAAGATGCAGAGATGTGGGTTGTAATGTTTTTGCATGTCTGATTGATTACAAGAAGGCCTTCGACCGTGTTCAACATGAGAAAATGATGGATGTCTTGAGAAGAAGTGGGATTGATGGAAAAGACCTAACAATTATAGCCAACTTATATTGGAATCAATCAGCTGTTCTCCGAGTAGATGGAGAACATACAGAACAGGTGAAGATCCTGCGAGGAGTTAGACAAGGTTGCATACTATCACCTATCATTTTCAACCTATATTCAGAGCACATTTTCAGAGAAGCACTTGAATATATGAATGAAGGTATCTCAATCAATGGAGAGAAGCTCAACAATTTACGCTATGCTGATGATACCATTGTGTTCTCTGATTCCATAGAGGGCCTGCAAAAGCTGATGGATAGGATTGCAGAAACGAGTAAAACCTATGGACTTGATATAAACTCAGCCAAAACAAAGCTCATGATCATTAGTAAAGATGACATCCAAGGAGCGGAGCTGTACATTGGTCAGACGAAAATTGATAGGGTCACACAATACACCTACCTTGGAACTATGATTAATGAGTCATGGGATAATTCTCAGGAGATCCGGTGTCGGATTGCAAAAGCCAAAAGTGCTTTCATAACAATGGGGTCTGTTTTCAAGAGCCATGACCTCACCTTGCATACGAAGATTCGATTACTGAAGTGCTATGTGTATTCAGTACTGTTGTATGGTGTTGAATCATGGACTCTAAAGCAAAGCACAGTAGCAAAGCTCCAAGCATTTGAGTTATGGCTGTATAGGAGAATCCTGAGGATACCATGGACTGATAGAATTACCAATCAGGAGGTGTTGAGGAGGATGAATATGGCCCCAGAACTGGTTAACATCATAAAATTCAGGAAGTTGCAATACTTGGGCCACATAATGCGCAATAGGGGCAGATATGAGCTATTGCAAAGCATACTGCAGGGCAAAATAGAAGGCAGGAGAGCCCCAGGTCGAAGAAGAATATCCTGGCTGGCCAACCTGAGAGCCTGGTTTGGAAAAACCTCCATTCAATTGTTCCGGAGCGCAACTAACAAAGTCATCATAGCCAATATGATCGCCAACGTTCGAAACGGACAGGCACCTTGAGAAGAAGAAGATATTATTGGCCATTCTATAATAGTTTGAGGAGACAAAGTTTAGGGCTTGGACCGATGTTTCCTCCAACACGTGAGTATGATTTGTGAACTCTAATTCTAATATGAATGATTGATTTTTTCAATAAATGAGAGAATAAATTTTATAGTCGCACGACCAAAGTTCACTCCCATGCTTACTTATCCCTATCAACCTTAATAAATACATTCTCTCATTGGAGATAGCATTGATACATTCTCTCATGAGATAGAGTTGATACAATGTCCCATTGAGATTGACCTCTATTTGAACTCTGAGATACTCCATTAGTTGCTACCATACCTTAAAACAAGAACCTCAAGATTGTGTGTGGGATTCGATGTTGAAGAAAAAGCCAATTTTGTCTAACAATTTGATATTACACTAGACTCAAAGATTCTAGAAGAATAAAAAAAATTCGTTCACTAAAAAATATGAAGTTAATAAGTTGACACGATTCTATACTCTACTCGCCATATACTATGGAGAAACTATACAGAAACATAAACCCCCACTATAAGCATAAATAATGAAGAATCAAACTTCACAAGAAACATAAGAGGATGAACTTCTAGTTTTTTTATAGAACAGTCCCTTGGAGATTTCTAAATACTTCTGTGTTGGTATGAGAAATAAATATCTACCTACAGGAAGCAGTCTGTATTAAACAGTAAGTTCTTGTTAGACGTTTTTAACACGTTTGACTAACGATGCCATTAGAAATCGTTCGATGAATGATCAGAAAATTGTTATCAATAGCTACTGAGACTTTTATTTTCAGCTGATATTTATGGGTTGAGTAGGTTGTAGTGATTGAAACACTCACTTTGCATATTATTTTTGTATCACTAAGGTGCTAATTACTGCCTTCAAAGTTTTTCCTGTCATTAAATTATATTTCATGTGGAATTTTTAATGTTTTTTTTTTTATCTCAGCCATCATCGTGTTTAATTGAATAGTGAGATTTAGAAAGTACAGGAGTAGACGGAGAATTTAGTACTACATATTTCAATAGAGAGATTCACTTTGAAATATTGTTTGAATGGGAATCATTGAAATAGAATTTGTTTTTATTTCACAGAAGAAATAATCAATAATTACAATTTATGAAATATAACAATAGTATAGATACTGAATCACTAAAATTAGTGCTATTTATATGTAATTCTGACATGTCAATGCTTATAGTGGGGGTTTATGTTTATATTCCATAGAATTATGGTTATTCCATAGTGCTATAGTGAGCAGAGTATAGAACGGTCTCAAGTTATTTACTATTGAACGAGCTGTTTCCCATTCAGTTGTTAAAAGAAAGGATGAACCAAAAATTGAGTCTGAAATTGTAAATTAGGCATAAACTGGCCGTTTATCAGCTCATTGCAATACCTAACCAATACAAATTCAAATATCAAATACCTTCCAATATCAAATTCGTGAGTTATGTATGTTCACCTCTGTCTAGAGCTGTGAGACAGAGGACACTTCGTATGAGTAAAAAGAGAGTCATAACTCAGCTCTTCATAAACTCAATCAGTAAATCTATTTATTTGTTGCCCAGTTACAATTTATTTTTAAAATACAATTTATGATAATTTCACACTTTATACCACTAATATAACATCAAAATTCTTCTCTGTTGCTTCATTTAAATACTCAACCCACAAAATTTACTTTGGAAGAAAAGGTATGTCAACACTTCCTCAGTCAAAGATGATTTTTTTTTCTCAAAATTCACTTATACCATGCTTTATCAGCCCTTATTTTCCAATATTATGAATTGTTATCCTCCACGTTTGAATATTTTACTTCACTTCCGTTACTTCTTCTTTCTTCTCCTTCTCCTCTTCCTCCTCCTTCTCCTCTTCCTCCTCCTAGCACTTTCCTTCTTACTCGTATTTGTCCTCATCCTTCTCTCTATGACTCACTAGTCCCCTTTACTACTAATATTACTCTCTTTTCAACAAAATAATTTCTTCTCTTCTGATTCTCCACATTCATCGTTCACTTCTTTCATTTTTTCTCTCTATCATCTTCAATTTCATCCTATTACACATTTTCCTCCTCTCGTCTGGACTACTCTCAGCCTTCTCTTCACATTTTTCGTCCTCTTTCTAACTTCTCTCCTCTTACATCTATTCTTCTTCAATCTCTTATCTTTCACATCGATTCCTTCTC
This sequence comes from Nilaparvata lugens, assembly GCF_014356525.2. Lineage (NCBI taxonomy): Eukaryota > Metazoa > Arthropoda > Insecta > Hemiptera > Delphacidae > Nilaparvata > Nilaparvata lugens. The sequence goes on along the minus strand of NC_052513.1, from coordinate 25,535,666 downwards.
CGCTATTTCTAGCTTCCCATTTGCGGTACCTTCCACCTTCCACTATTCTACCCTCTTTAATTCATACTATGTGAAACTCATTAGATAGTTTGCTAAACTGTTAAAATGATGTTGAACTAGGATCCAAGTCAACATGCATTGCAATCTTCTATAATAAAGGAAAGAATCGGCTTATACACGTACGGGATAGGCAATTCACGAACGACGCATCATCACATCTCAACTACTGGACTGATTACTAGAAATGTTTCTTGTGGATTCTTATTTTACTGAGGTTGGTTATAGGCCTATTTTAAGTTATTCAAGATTTCAGTAAGTCAAGTTTTCAGTTTGTCAAGTTTTTAATTAGACCCTTGCGGAGCACGGGTTACCTGCTAGTTATGAATGAAGGAATCAATCAATCAATCAAATCAAATCAAAATTTTTATCCACAATACAGAAAGTTGAGGGTACTGCCAAACCCAAAGGTTTTTCGGCGGGTGCCCAGTTACAGAAAAAAACGAGTTACAAAAGGTAAATAAACATTACACTTCAAAGATTTTAAGTATTAAATGAAAGAAAACTAATACAAAATGCAAAAATAAAATAACAAATATACATCAGATTTGATCCAATCCAATTTATTCTCAATAAATTTTCGATGACGAAAAATACTGTCACGTATTTATATAGTGGTGGGCTGATGGCTACATCATTTAATTACACAATATTTATAGATTTTTTATTCACATTTTCCAACACACAAGTTCACAAATGTTACCTTTCATCTTCTTCTTGATGAGTCGTCTCACTTCAGACATAGGTTGCAGGAAAGCAGAAGACGGACAGGACAGGACAGGACAGGACAGGACAGGACAGGACAGGACAGGACAGATCCCGGATGAAATTTCAGCTTTTGGCCATTGCGCTTTTGAGAGTGTGGGGCTCCACAGAGTGAGATCACTTTGATTTGTCAGCATTCCTTGCAGATGACACCGCTGCTTCCCACTCAACCAATTCTGACAGTTTTCGGTGGATCCCACTGGAGCCAGCACAGCTTGTCCTGTCAGTGGTAGTGGGGAGAGGGGGACTCGAATATGGCTCAGGGGAACAAAAGAGGAACAGAGAGTGAGTGAGTGAGAGAGAGAGAGTGTGTGAGAAAGATTGGGAAGGAGTGAGAAAAGGGTAGGTGGTAGTTGGGAAAAGTGAAGAAAAAGGGTAACAGAGGTAACAGCAAAGTCATAAATTGCACTTTCATTTGCGCGCCGTTGCTCGTCAACCTTCCGACGACGAAGATAAGGTGGAGAGGAATAGAAAGAGAGAGAATGATTGTGATAAGACCATTCCTTCTCCTCAATAGCGTTTAGCTCTATGCGATGACAGTGTGACATGGCCGCCTTCTGATTATAATATACGGCAGCAGCGTGGACTCGGCGCGTGTGAAAATTAAAAGCGTAAAACAACAAAGGGGGCCTCCTTTAATTAAATCGAGACCAGGTAATCGCAGGGTACTCAACCCCCCCCCCCTTACAAACGTCGTTGAGGGTCCACCGTACATCACTCTCACTGGGCTGGACCCGAGAATTCGTCCCTCACCTCTCTTCTCGTCATTTCACCCCCTCTCTATCTACAAGGTCGTTCTTTACCCCCCTCACTCTAATTTCCCCAAACGCTCTGAACTTTTCTTCTCGAAAAATTTGTGATTGTCGGTGTTCACTTACCTTATCCCTCCCCTTAAACTTTTGACGAGTGTTTCTTGTCAGTCGAAGCGGGTATTTCAGTAATAAATTGTAAGCTATACGATGAGTAAGTTATAGCTACAAGAAATAGAATATAAGAAAGTTATAAGTTATGAAGAATGAGTTAATTCTATGTTATTAAGTATAAGTAAGTTATAAGTTTTGATAAGTTGAACATGAGAGTTCAAGTTTATGGAATTTGTTCCAAATTCTATTCTTGTTGGGATTAACTTGAAGAATTCAGTAATCAGTGAAGACATTACACAATGTACGATAATAATTACTCAATTATAATTATAATTTATGGAATGATAATTTTTTTATTCGTATTGATACTTCTAGAATACTTTAAACATGAAAATAGTTCAATGCAAGAAAGAAAAAACGAGACACTAAAGCAGAAATTGATATCACAGTGTATAAGGAGTATGATTATTATTTATATCTAAATTATTGTACTATTCTTCTATATTATCTTCATATAGCTAGTAATTATAAATAATTATAACTTAGTTTGAAAATGAATGTAATTATTACGGATGATTTTTATTCCTAATGCAATTGATGATTCAATTTCAATTTATTCTGAATTGATTGCTCCCTGAAAAATCAATTTCGATTTCAGGGAGAAATCAATTTCCAAAAAATTGGATTACTCATTTCCAGTACAAAGAGATTATTATTCAATATTTTTATGGAAACATTCAAACGTGAGCAGAGTTTTGTGCTACACTGTCACTTTGCAATAGTAGCAGAGAACTTGAACCTTCCACGAGCAGATTATTATCAGAATATGAGATATTCATGAAGTATCACTCAGATCATGATTCTCTCTTCTAGATAATTATTATCAACAATTCCAATGCAATGAATTAAAAATGTAAGGTCACTCATAACTTGCCAGCTAATAATAGCAGCTCAATAATTAATAGGTACTTTATCTCAACTTCCTCCATGTCTACCCATGTTTATGTGTGTAGAACGTGAAAAATTATGGATTCTGACAAGCAGATGGAATGGAATATGAAAAGGGAGTGCAATAGAAAAACAAGTCTTGGGGCTCATTATAATGAATCACCACAGGTTGCTCAGAAGAAGCGAGGATCTCAATGAATTATTGAACGAATGCAAACCGATTTGGTGGTGATGATGTCCGGTGCTAAATATTTTCCAGTCGTAATTTTTGGTCATCGCCTATCATAAGGTGGGGCTAAAATGAAGTGATGTACGTCGGAATGTCGACAACCTGGAATTTTTTAGGATCTTTTTTTTAAACCCTGAATCTCGTGACCTATGAATTTATCTAATTTATACCTAATTAATGAGAAACGGTACGGTATTAAAAGAATAATTTTAATTGTTCGTAAAATTGAATATGGTGGAGACGGTTCATATAATTCTGAATAGAAAGTAGTTTACACTTGTATTTACAAAGAAATTAAGTTTCAAATGGATGAGAGATTCTCAATGGATTATTATGATTTGACAACAGGTACGTTGAAAATTGGTATTTTGTATTTATACCTAAATTTGTATTTTCTGGAAATTCTAGAAGAAAGGATACTTTAGTTCTTGAGTAGGCCTACACGCGCCTAACCACTACCTCTGTAAACAAAGCCGTAGTGCATTTGTGTGACGTCAGCACAGGTAGGGCTTCTACACCAATAAAAATTTGTTGATATCAGCTAGTGTTTTTATTGGTGTAGGAGCCCTACCTGTGCTGACGTCACACGAATGCACTATGGCTTTTTTTACGGAGGTAGTGGCCTAAAGCGGTATGTGCGTGAATGAGAAACGAATATGAATAGTGAAAAACGAAATATTACGGGAAATTGAATAGGCTTTCTCTATGACTGAAAGGAAACATGAGTTAGCGCAGGCTATCTAAAAATAAAAAAAAAAATTAAAAAATCTAGAAAGAGTTGTATTGTTTGATATTGTATTTTTTCATGACAGTACGTAGTTGACAACATATTTTCACTTTGTTTTTATTCATTAGAATGAAATAATACTAAATATTCATAGTGGAGAAAAAAGAATATTGAAAGTTTTATTTAAATTCAATACCGTAGACTACTTTTATAACAAAAAAAATTTATCAACAAAATAATAAATGCAATGGATGAATTAATCTGTAAATCAGTTCCGGCATAGAGGAAAAATAGCGTAATATGCTATAATAGCATAAATATTTATATAAACATAATAACGTAAACTTATGCTATTGTTTATGCTTCCGGTTATCAGTATGTAAGTATGATACTTTACTTAGGCATGAAAATTATACAATTACAATAGCCTACCGTACAAATTTTCATATTTTCCAGACCAAGACCTTGTTCCAGACATTTCTTGTGAATTAAAATCAATGAGAAAACGAGAATGCTCAGAAGTGGTATTAAAATGTTACTTCCACTTAATAACAAATTTTCATCGAATAAGTTTTCTTAACAATATAAAAATATCTATCAAGTTTGAATCCAATAATATTTAAATTATTTGATATTATCAGTTCAGATTGCGGGCATTCAGTTGCATCGGATCATTTATATTCATATAGCATTAGTTTCGCATCTTTCTTCAAGTGCGATGGTGGTGTAATGGTCAGCATAGTTGCCTTCCAAGCAGTTGATCCGGGTTCGATTCCCGGCCATCGCACAAATTTTTTGCTCGTCTAATCTTCTGTATTTCCTATTTCATTCTGCCCATTCTCTACTACAATGAATATTTTACACGTTTTGAACTAATACCGTTGATAAAAGTATGTTTTTTATGAATTTATTTAGAGGATTGAATAATTTAAAGGTTTATACATTCTACTCCAGTGTAATTTTTCATAGTTGGGTCCTGTAATTTATTTTTTGGAAATTTTCTTTCAGTAGGATACCCTATTTGTGTGAAAACTGTTAATGTGTTCATACTTGTGAATATATTTTGTGTCCATGTAACATAAAAAATAATTTATAAATTCCATCATTAATTCAATTTCAACAGAAACTCTTCCAATATGTATTTAAAAATTTGTTAAACAATTTATACTCTAAAAATTGAATGATCATGATAGGGAATTGAAATATTAAATTTCTGACACACTTTTAAAAAACATCATTAACGTTGACATAAATACCTCATAATTAAATTTTATTCAGTAATGTAGTCTTTCATTTTTGTCGTGACATTTTCACTGAACTGAAATTCAATACATTCTAGGATAAATTCCTTAAGAGAATACAAAGGTATACCAGTAATAATTTCATTACTATATTCAGTAATTTCTTTGTTATTTCTTATATTACTATTGGATCATTATCAATAGCTTGACGATTGAAGAGTAACTAATTTGTGGAACTATCTTCATCACAAGAAATCATGATATATGAGAAGTGGAAAAAATCTAGTTTTTGAATCACATTGGAAGAGAATAACAGAATTGACGTAGGGAAATTTAAGGGAAGAAAACAACTGTAGATATGTTGTGGATAGTGGAAGATGTGATAAAACAAGAATAACAAGTTATAAGAAAAAGTTAAAGGAGAATGAAAGAGAGTGAGACAGAGTGAGGGAGAGGAGAAAGCTTTGTTTGTCTGTGTGAGTCACAAGCAGTGATGTGAGACAAGCACACCATGGCTGAGATAGTATTTCACACATCTTTATTATGTGTTGGACGCTTTTCTTTGTGCTGCTCTTTCTTATAAGAGTCAAATCGAACAAGACATGCAATCTCCCCTTCCTTCCACTTCTCCCGATTCCACCTCCCCTTGAACTACCACTGTCACCTCTATCGCAAACTATTGTAGAGAATATTAATAAAATAATAAATAGTGTAGGTGAGACAATCTGAGACTTGGAGAATTTCTGTGTTATCTGATGCTCGATTTTCAGTGTTAGGTCTGTATTGTCAGCTTGGAAGAATACAAGAGATATCGAGCACTTGAAATGGATTGGATTGAATGCAACAGCTCAATAGAAAACATGGAGGATAAAGTCAAAATAGATGATATCGATGATTCAATAAGATAACATTTTTGATTGAAGTGATTGATAAGCTATCTGGTGTATAAGCATTCAAATAATGTTCTTTCTATCGAGAATAAAGCCACACAACAATCACTGTGGTCAATTACTCAACAATATTAGGCTACAATGTTGGAAAAATATTGACGGAGTATTGTGTCTGTGACAGGCCATTTTATCGTTTAATATTAGGTTTATAATGGAAGATGATGCTCTTAATCTAAATAGCCTGATTCAATGAGTGAAACAATATATTGCGTTGTTCTCCATATCAAATCCATTAATATCCATTGATAATAGATTATAATCATACATTCAATTGCTAAGTGCCGGTTGCACAAAGCCTTCTGAATTTTAATCGTGCCCTTTAGATTTTCTGACAACTTTTTAGATCTCTTATTCTGTTATCCTGTTTTAAACAGTATTCAATACTATCTACATCTAAAATATATAAATAATCGAAATTTCTCATTATCGAAACATATTCTCCTCCACCTCTGCTAATTATTCAGATTGTTTTCATTGAAGCACTCTCAACACCTCTTTAAATGTTTTATCTACTTTACACCAATCACTTCGAAATTCCTTTTTTCGATTTCAATTCTTGCACGCTTTCAACACAGCCTCTTCCCTGTAAAACATTTAGATAAGCACAGTATTGAACTGAATATTCACAAGTGATTGGTTGACAAGGTGTTGGCTAGTCTGGTCTCCGCTCGCCTCGGGTGGCGAACAGGTCATAAGATAAGTGGTTTTAATGAAGAAGTGTGAACGGTTTGAAAGCTCGCGCGCTCCAGCAAACATGTAAAATACAAGCCATGTCTGTGTCTAGCCAACAACACTCGTACTAGACAATGTCCAACTTCGAATAGATACTATATAGTTCATGAGTTTCATGACTGTTTTCAGCCGTATCTCTTTGAGAAATTCATTTATTTATTTCAACATTGAACTTGGAGCATCGCATTGACGTCTGTGTACAGATAAGGTCGACATGAAGCATATCATGCGTGAAACACGTTCTTGTTCGAATAGAAAATCAGTTTATTGGCGATTTCATGTTACATTTTTCGAGAATCAAGCACAAATCGACCAGTATTTCACACTGAAGCCGCCAATTCCAAACGGTTCCGTCACGGTGTGAACAATGGTTGCGAAATAAAATTCACCTGAGAATTTCATCTCTCAATAAGGAAGATATAAGACTTCAACTTGAATAAATTGCCACAAGAAATTTTACTGAAAGTCGTTAGAAATAGCACATTCTTTATCAATAGTCCAGCAATAAAATTAATGAAATAAGGTATTCTGGAATATCATAATTCATTGAATAAGAAAAATATATGCTTATCGAGTAACCTCGCTGGCTCAGGTAAGTTGTCAGATTTTTCAGGTCAGACCTTATTGATTCAAGGGCCTCTGGCATAACTGAACAACTGTTTTTAGGCAGTCATGACAGACGACTTTAGGTGTCCATCCGAAACACAATATACTGTATAACCCAATAGAGAGCTTTATAGCCTGAAGTCTCTAGTTCAAAAAGCCTCTCAAACCACTTCACTATGACCATTCCATTTATTAGATGGGTTAAAAGATGTTGGATAATCACAACCCTATATATATTTCTGAATTCCTATTCAATGATGAGTGGAGTGTATTACTGACTAGTTGAAAAACGGACAACATCTAAGTACATCAGAAAGAAAAACAAAGAGCTGTTTTAAAACTCAAATAACTGTTAATTGAATTTGAAATATTGTTCTCTGGATAATAATTCCGTGTCCTATTACTGAATTATTCAAGTTCATTATTCCAAATTCGTGATTGGGTTTTCTATTATCAGTTCAAATTCTGTTAATATTGATGACTTTCTACGAGTCCTACGGTTGAGTGGAACAGTGAAACCGCTCAATACCAGTAACCTCAAATTATAATTAAACGACTTGAAATATGCGAACAGTGATAAAATCTACAATAATGGCACATTTGTGAGTGCATTTTGTTCCATTTTAATAATTTATGAGGAGAGTCATCATTTTTTCTGTCAGTTTGCTTGCATTCAATCAGTCTCCTCTGAGCAATTTTCTCTAATTACCTATCGTTTACCTCGTGTACTGTAACCTTCATTGCTAACAATAAAGATTGAATTTGATATTCCATTCACTCTCACTTGTCTCAATGATCTATACAAAATTGGATGACAATCTCAAAATTGATTCAACATAAAATATTATTCAACATTCTCTAGAGAAACCTTCCTGATTGGATTATTCATCAACCAATCAACAGAATCAACCCACAACATAGTTGTAATAAACATACCAAATAATGCACGCCCCAACCTGGTTTCAAAGCAATGCATATTCAACTTATCGTCTGGTAAAATATTATTTCAACATACATTTATTGCGCCAATAAAAAACAAATGACGGCTACAATGACTCGAATATCTCTGGCTAATTACCGTTACCATAGTTAAAGTCAGTAAGACCCGGTCATTTAGCATCGTATCTTCATCAAGGGGTCGTGTACTTTTCAGCAGTGGTAGCTCAATTGATTGCGTTCAAAATAGCAAGCAACTATCTCAGATTGTTTGTTAATCAAGGTGATATTTCAATGGCGGATATGACTGGTCTTCTGACCTAACTTCTCAATTTATATCAAGCTAGTGAATTGAACGACCTAACATTCATGAATTTGATACTCCATCAATGTTTCAAAGGCCCTTCAGCACTTACCGTTGGTTCGGAACCCACCTAAAAATAAACTTGTAGGCCCATTTATCTTCTGGGTTCATGTAAGAGGTCAAATACGTAAATAGCTGATTACTCAATGGTTTTGTGTTCAGGTACAGTACTGAATTCCACCTCCTATTACATACTACTACCTACGTCTAATACAGTGGTCGTAAAAACTTAGTGTTTATTTTTTTATCAGTATGATATGTATTTTATAATTTTTTTATCACAGTTTTATGTAAACTTGAAATTAAAATTTTCAAAACATCATTTCAAATTCGGTAAGAGAAATAGCCATATCATATTAAGTGTTTTTCAGGTGTTTTTAGGTATTCTGGAAGCTCCTTTATTGGCTGATTGGGTTGGCGCCTTAAAAACCCCTAAAACTGCTTAATATGGTCTGGCATCAAAGGGGCCAAGTCACACGAGTCGTTTTTACAGTCGGAACGACAGGACAGAAAGCTCTCCGATTCGCTGGACAGGTAGCTTACTCGATACGCCAACCCAATCAGCCAATCGCCCATTTCGCCCAATCAGCACAGCCTCACTTCATGGAAATACATTGCTCTCTCTTCACGGCACAAGAGTGTAGCTTCAGAGTTACTGACACTCCATATTCTTTAGTCTCGATTTCCCGGAATTATACTGTATTCGTTGATTGAATACCGGTGTAGTACTAGCAAATTTGAATCAACTACAAGCTCAAATTCCAATTAACCACCACCTCCTCCTACTCCTACTCCTCCTCCACCCACTACTCAACCACCTTCTCTCCTCCACAATGACCTCCCAGTGAGCGGTCATTAATTGTTGTAGCCACAAATTATGGATGTAGTGCGACCAACACAAGAAGCAGAAACCATTTTCGGGCAGTGGACCGTTGGCCAAAGACCCAATCAAATGGAAGGACGCAATCTGAACGCTTTATCAATGGATGCTGTGCTGTACTATGCATAGGAGGGATATGCTTTGCAGCGAGGAATAGGTAGCCTACCAACTAACTGTAGTGTTATAGATCAAAGCACTACTGTGTATAATTTAGCTCTGTTTTATGTAGCCAGGTAAACGGTGTGTTGCTGCACTTTTTGTCACGAATTTCTGTGTTCTCTCCCTGTTTTTATCTACAATCCTTCTCTCTCGCTATATTTATTTCCTCTCTTTCATCGCAACCTCTCTTTCCTCCATATTACAATGTCCTGATTCGTTCAGCTAAAACCTATTCCCAGTGTTTTTATTCTCACTGTTCCTCCACATTCTATTACTCTCTCTCTCTCTCTCTCTCTCTTCTCTCTCTCTCTCTCTCTCTCTCTCTCTCTCTCTCTGAAATCTCTCCCTGTTCTCCCTCTCTGTCTCGTCTTTGTCCACGGTCGTGAGTTAATGGGGAGGATATTATTTTATATTCTTTTCAGAGAATCGACAATTATTTGTTGAAACACCGCCGATTTATAAAGTTACATCACACTATTGTGCTATCGTTATTTAAATTGCGTTCAATCTTCACTCTCATTGATTAATTTTTCATACTTGACTTTCAATTCGTTGAATAATCAGCAATACTGTCATTTTATGTAAATTAGTGAATAAGCCAGTAGATATTGTAACATACATAAATGAAGATCTAATCAAATCTCATCTCTCTATATGCTATCTTTTTCTTGTCTCTTGAACTTCCTTTTACTCCAAACTTTTTCCACTTCCAGATCTAATAACTCGAAATATTTCCTCTCCTTCTTCTCATAAAGTTTTGTTCTTTTCTCACTGCGTTTTCAATCTTCTCCAATTCTGAATTGATTCGTCAACACTCACTCTATACTCCTCTCTCCCTCTTATTCCTTAAACATCAACTACTGATAATTTTCATTCTTCATCTTTCTCAATTCCGTCTAGTTTTCCGTTTTCTGCTCCCTCTATGTTCGTTCCGTTATTCTCCTTTTTCACATTTTATTCATTTCCCTAGTATTTAATTACTCAATATACATTATTTTAGTCATTTCAAATTTTTCCTTTACATAAGTTCAACTTTATCTCAGTTTCAAAATCTAATAGAATTTTCTCTATTTTCTACTGTTTCTCTTACAAATCTTCTTTCTCCCTCTGCTCTTCCTTCCTAATCACTATTATTTTCTTTCCATACACTGCTTACTGTACTTATTCCCTTTATCATCATCTCTTCCCTGATCATACTTCTTCTATTTATTCCTGTATTCATCTAACCATCTTTACTTCCTTTATTCACTCTTCTCCCTCTTCCTCTAAAGAAATTAAAAGTTACAATACACTGCTGTTGAAAGAAAAGGCTTACTATACAATTGAAGAGTTTTTGCATTGAAAAATATAACGCTTTTAACTGAAATATCAATTTGACTTACGTTGTAATAACTTATTTTTACTATGTTATGTTCATCTGATTTTCTAAATATTCTGCGATATTGTTAATCTAATGTATTTATGCTATTAGCTTACCTTAATTTATGGTTTTTATGGTAAAGTATTTGATTGAGGATGCTTATTGCTTTTAGTAAAGTTTTTGTAGTAAATAAAAATTATTGATTCTTGTTTCCTCATATCCCTTCACCCTTCTTTACCTCCTTCACTATACACAACTATTACTCCGTAAATTTAACAAACCTGTTCAGGGATTTTTATTTTATCGCATCCACTCCACCAGTTAGTTACCTGGCTGCAGTAGTTTACTCAAACATAGATAAGTAAACAATAAATATGACTGGGAATAAATAAATGGAGCAACTGATAATCATCCAGCCCATAAATAGATGAGAGAATGGCCGCTATATGGTCGATAGTCTATAGCAGCATGAATATCATGCAAAAGTTATTATAGCATCCCATTATTGTAGCAAGAATTGTAGTGAAGTAAGGGCCAGAATCGTATGAAGTAGGGGCAGTGCAGAGTACTGGCCATTTTCTACTATCAGTCTCTGATAAAAAAAATTGAGAATAACATTCGATTAGTGGAATGTATGATCTTTTAAATGATGGATAATCTAAATTCTTGACAAGGTCCTTATATAAATTATTTTCTTCATAGAATTTTCCAAGAATCAGAATTTGTTGTGTGACTTATTACTGCATATTCGAATGTGAAAAAAGTTTTTTTATCCCTTCTACTCTTGGTATATCATGTGTCGTTGGATGATTTCCACCCCAGAAATAAGCCCAACTCGTAAATAAACATGTTATAAATTTTCGCCATTTCCAGTGAAAGTTTCACGCCCTTTTCACTTTTTTGTGCGGCGTTTTGTTTACGAAAGCCGCTCTTGAAGGAGAACGGAATAAGCAGGCCGTTAAAAAGGAGCAGTCTGCGCATTTAACAGGCATTTAGGCCTCTTTATGACGTCATAAAAGCCTCTCGCGGCCCCTCTCAATCGCTCTTCGTCGTCAGGTTTTCAGGTTGATGGACCTGAGGCATCTCAATATCTACCAGTCCACGTGGGCAAATTCGTAAATTCGACTCGCAACTAGAAATTGAATAGTATTCGACTATGCTTTCAATTTGTAGCTTTTAATGAATTTATGAAATGTTCATCCAGCTTCTAACATTGCATTTTTTGCTAGGTAATTACACGATTCCTAATATATTCATTAGATTGAGTACAATCTTACAATGAGAAGCCAGAATACTTAATCAATTATCAATTTAGAATTTTAGGGAATGGAATTTTATAAAGAGCTATGTTGTGAAACAACTTAAGTAATTTTAAAAATTACTCTCTCTATGAAAATTGATTCTAACTCTGAAAAGTTCATTGATAAAGGAAATTATGAAAATCTATTATCTCTAAAACTTGATCAAGCAGATCCAGTCACAATCGCTAGTTCTAGCTAATTCCATATTCATATTAGCTAGCTAAATACTAGCTAATTCCATATTCATTCAGAAAAATGCTGATTTTTACCAATAATCTTGCTGATACCTACGGATATTTTCAATTTTGCCAATTTTGCTGAATTGTTGACAATTACTAATCAAGATAATTTCAGGTAATATATTTGATTAAAGACTTTGATTTCATTGAATTATTTGAGAAACTCATGTTATAATACTTCAAAAATATCATAATTTTTTCCCCAGAAATTGGAATACATCATGTCATCACATTGAACCAACTTCTAATGAAAATTGACTCCAGTGGATTTACAATAGATTCCATCTTATTTAATAAGTTGTTACATTTTAAGAGCTCTGTTTTAATTCGTGAACCTCCAACCACCAACCACGACCACCTTGATCTAGATCTTTTACTCCTTCATCTGTGCTCTTTCGTGATCACTCGAAGATTAAAAGACTTCCTTTCAAAGGAACATGCGAAAGAACTAGAAGAACGAGCCTAACACTGATAAATCCCATAATTAAGTACATAAAAACTTCTTTGATACTATGAACAAGCTATTCATCATCATGATTCAACAAATTTGGAAGGGAATAAATATAATTTATCATTGTTTACTTAAATCAGAGCTAAGGAAGGAAGGTATGATATGCTTGAATACAGGAAACATTTAGTGAAGTAGGTAGAGGAAAGTATATCAGTGGAATCGAGCAGAGATATGAAGAAATGTGATTCAAAGTAAGAAAAATTGGTCAAAGTAAATTATGGTTGAAGACCTGTGAAATTATAGAGAACGAGGAAAACGAGACAAGAAAAAAGGAATCGAAGACATAAACAATTGTGATTGAAGTCTAGAAACTAGGATAAAGTAGAGGAACACGTGAAGTGGGAGTGGGAGTTAAAGGTAGGGAGTAATTTTGATAACCTACAGAGGGAACATGAATGATATTGGGATGTTGCATACTTACAGAGCAATATTGTGCTTTAAAACAGGGGAAAATAGAATAAACTGAAGGGAACAATAAGTGAATGAAGGGAGTCAGAGACAGAAAAATTGGGTGAAATACGGAAGATTTTGAAAGATCAAAGTAGGGAATAGAATAGGAATAATTATAGTAAACGATGGGAAGAAAACAAGACCACATTGGTAAGTGATTGCTCCTTGTTTCTGCTTTGAGAGTCAAAACAAATTTGTAACTCAGTGATTGCTTCTTTGTGAATCGGAAGATACTTATTGGTTGGAATTAGAATGAAGGTAGACAGATGGAGTGATTTAATATGATGAGGAGGATGAGAAGGAGAGGTGGAAAAGAGATAAAACAAAGGGAAAGGGCACCTAGATTATATACTAACTGTTGGCTTCAGTTTTCGGGGTTGGGGCATTTTGATTCAAATTTATGTGGCAATGATTACAAGGTCCACGCTTCGATTTATTGCGTTCGCCGTCTGTCACTGTGCAGTTGGATGGAATTGGTGGGTGGTAGAGAGTGAGCGATAAAGAAGGAGGGAAGAAGAAGAAGTATTGAGGTCGTCCAGCCTCTCCACATTTCCATTCGTTTCTTTGGCTGTCCGTCCTTCCGATTTGATTATTGTGTTGTTGTTAGGTGTGCTCTTCAATCGAACCCTGGAGCCTGCGGCTGGTGCAGCTCTCATCCTCCCTCCCACTCTGAAAGGTATACGTGTGTCCATCTTCCTCTATGTCTTGTGGAATAATCCGCCCATCCAAGACTGTCGATACCACTTCAACCTGAGAAGACGTCTTGGTACCTCCTTCTCACATCATACACCTACCATTCCAATTTTTCTTCCTCTTCCTATACTGTTCCATTGTTTATTGTCTATTTCTGATCATACTAATTCTTCTTCTCAATTCACAGTCTTTCTCACTTTGCTATCTTTTTTCTTCTCTTCCTACCTGTACTTCTTCCCATTTTCCTTTTCTTTCCTTCTTCGTTAGAAATTCCAATACGAGCACAAGACCGTTCTACATATCTCCTCAATTTCTCCCTATACTGCTTCCTGTTTCAATTTTTAGTCCTTTTCCTGCTCTATCTTCTTGTACACCTCTTTTCCTCTTTTTTATGTCTATTATCTCATTGCTTCTCGCATCCTCTATTTTTGTTTGATCACATATTCTTCTCATCCTTATCTACATCTTATCCACCTCCGTCCTCCAGCTCCCTTTCACTTACTCCTTATCCTTCAAGATTATCACTTGTTCCTCCGCTTTACTTACCTGATTCTCCAAGATCTCCATACTCATCCTCCTTTTTACGCTTACCACTTTCTCCACCTCATCTTCTTCTTCACTCTCACTCTCTCTGCTCTCCAACATGAAATCAAAGAGTGCCCGGGGCACAGGGTGTGGACAACCGTAGCGATCTGCTGGACTGACAGGACACAACCTATAACCCTTCTTCACCCTGTCTTCGTTCCTCCACCTCTTCCTCCTTCTTTTCCTCTTGCTCCTCACCTTTCATCCTCCTATCAATGCAAATGTTAGTTGCTTGCATCAGTTCGTGCCTATGTGTCATTCAGCATAATTACATACTCTGTGATCGTACCACATTCAAAGTGTTTCAAATGCTATTTTTTATAATCTAATGTTGTATCTCTTGCTATCTTTCTGATATGTATTGCGTTATTCTTCCTTTATATATTATAATTCTGTATTTTTTCCAATCATTAACTTTTGATCGAGATGATGATTACTAATATCTATGGAATCGGTTAGCATTAGCCATGATCATTGTTTGATAATTTGCTTATAGAAAAGAAGATAGATTGAATTGATAGAGCAAATTTTGCTCATGTCACAAGATCTTTGCCAATTACTTGCCAGATTCAGATCTTTGTAGTTTTATTGAGATATTTTAATAATGCTTTATTTCAAAACTATTTTTTCCTGGTGTTTTTTTCATCATAGCTTTATTAGACTATAATATTATTCTCATTTATCTCCTATTCGTGGAAAGTATTTCTCCACCTTCAATTCGAATCAAGCTAATGCTTGAGTTGGATCAATGAAAAATGAAGGAATTATTGTTCAAAAAAAGTTGCCCATTTTTAGGTTTAAAACAGACTACGTCATTGAAATCGTTTACTTGCTCTACAACAGAAAATTATGATGTCAGTGCAATAATGATGATGTTTTTTGTTCAACTAAATTACGCAACACATTCATATTGAATCATTCCACATAAACCTCACAGTATTTCTATTTCATGCAATGATACCCGCCACCTACTCTCAGATTTTATTACCTATTGTCAAATTTCAACACTTCTTCGACATGAATCACAATTTGAAGTTAGCTAGCAGCTGACAGCAATAAAATGAGAGAAGAACAACAACAGTGATGTGTGAGAGATGGATAGATAAAGAGAAAGAGTGAGAGGGAGAGTGACATAATATATGGCGCGCTGAAGTAGAGGGACATCAACCGAACGTAGGAGCCATAAATATTCGTCAAAACATGATACTGTCATTTATGGCATCCAGCAATGAGCAGTTAATCTTTGAAAAACGGACCAAATCGCATCTCGCCCCGTACTCGCGTTATATAAGTTTTTAATTATAAAATATTACTTTAGATGTGAAATAATGATGGCCCAGCAAAATGATTTACAACATTCAAGGGGCGCGTCTACCATAATGCTCTATTATACTTTGTCTCTCTTTTTCACTTTCTCACTCACTCCCTGTTGTTTCCTCACGCACACACTGTCACTCTCTCTCACACACACACTCTATCTATCTTACTTCTTATCTATTTCTCTCTCTCTCTCTCGCTCTATCTCAGACATTATCTCTGTCTAGCACTCTGTCAGGCTCTCTATAGCCGGCTCATATTTTTCTAAGTACACAAAAGCCTGTCTTGGTCTGAGTGATTTCGTTGAAGGCATAACTCTTCGCATCTCCAGCATTCTAGAGCTGTTAGGTTTTGTGTTGTTCAGCTGCTGCTGGTTCATGAACAAACCTAACGACTTGTTTTATGGCCCCCCCTTCACCCCCCGGCAAACAATCCACCAAAATTCGGCGGTGCCACTTACAAACGTGAAAAGAAATAATATTGTATTATCTGGGGGATTCACAACACGCCACAATGAAATTCACTCCAATCTGACAGCATTGGATAAATGAGAATCATTAACGGTAATCATAAGGGATGCTGGCAAATCGCTGTGTATCTCACTATATAGAAGAGATTGTCTCTACGCAAACCCATCCGCTTGGTATGCAGGGAGATAAAATTAGTCGTAAACTATAAAAACGATACAAGGTAGTTTAATTACGTTGCTTTCTGATGTATTTCGTAGTTAAAATGAGCAACAGTGTGGCTGAAATTCGAGAATTTAGTTTTAAGTGGCTGAATTATATTTTATAATCCTTAACAGAATACGATATTTTGGAACGTGTATGAATGTGGTTGGGATCAGTTTCAATCAGTGATTTCTTTTCATACTTTCCAAGACATTTGTAGATCACAAATGATGACTAATGTGATATAAAATTACTAGTTCGGTAACGTTTCAGATATGCAGTGTGAATGGACAAGATCGACGATCCATGACAGTATGGACGATCACGAACGGTCGAAAAGTATGAAATGTCAGGTCGATAAGCAGATTTAAACTTGTTATCTTCATCCATATTAATTTTTTATATCTTTATCCATAACAATGGGTTATGTTTGAATACAAATGTTTCTATCATTGCACAGCTGTTTAGTGACATCGAACATCACCACGACTTAATCGTTCTGTTAGTGGAAACATGGTGGAGCGGCGTAGGTAGCTTCAACCGTGAGTGTTGAATATCATGCATGCATTTGAATGGGTCAAAATAAAGCGCTCTTATATGTGCGCCACCATTCAAAGACATGCATTACATCCAAAACTTTTAAGTTTGAAGCTACCTTTGCCGTTCTACCATGTCTCCACCCTTACAGATTACTCAAAATCTCAGCACACCAAAGCTTCAAGTCAAGATTGAATCTAAATCAGGAGAAATCAGCAATGATTAAATCATTGCTAGGAAGAGTGTAAGAGCTAGTAAGATGAACGATTATCACAGTTCTAAAATTATAAAATATTGAAATGCTATATATTCTCAATGTACTATTACTGTACATTACACTCTCAGGCCTTGTTGCACAAAAGAAGATTAAATTTTAACTATGATTAATTTCACGAGAACTAACTTTGATAAGACGGCTTCTCTGATTGGTTCTCGTAGAATTAATCACGGTTAAAATTTAAGTACTGAATGTACTTAATTATCTGAAAATTTTAACTCCCCAATGGAAATAATGGAATATCCACAAATATTTATTTATTATTGAACAAATACTAATTATTTATTATAAACAATGCCACTTCGAAAACTCCTAAGATTCCAAACAATATGATATAATAACTCTAAAGAATAATAATTAATCTGATGAGAAATATGTACACAAGTGAGACGATAACGGATAACGTAAGAGAAATGACAAAATTTACGGAGATAAGAAGTGATAAAATAACGAAAGAAAACAAAACGAAGATAATGTTGAAGTTATTATCTACATACCATGTACTGCTCCTGTTTATTGTACAACTTATGTAAATTTCAACTCACACTGCTACATGACAGTTCTATGCAGCATAGAATAACTATATAGTTAGATGATGTGATGCTATGGAAATGGAGAGGTTGTTAAGCTGTTATGTTTCATGAGAGTTCCAGTACGGTGAAAAAGAAATCTAAATGACCGGCCGCCTAGTACAGTATATAATAGTACAGATATCTCCCGCCATTGAGTAATACGGTAAATCAAGAGTCCCATATTTCCATTCAAACATAAAACTACCGTCTGATTGCTTCAGGGGTCCCCGATAAACCTGTCCCATGTTTCTTCTATTTTTTTTCTCTTTTCATCTATTTCCACCCTTCCCTTATCGTTTGATTTCTCTCTCACACACACATTCTCTCTCTCATTGCTTCTCACTCCTGTTGGCCATCAATTCCAATTTCTCTTCTCATCTTCTTCCTTCTGAAAGTGATCCAGGTTGGATCTTATGCTAGTCTCTTGGTTCAATTTCTAAGCTCTGATTGATTGAAACCACTAATTTGAATTTTTAATGATTGTTCAGAGTAATTTTTAATACGATTTCACGTGAAGCAGTACTGCTTATTATTTCAATAACTCAGTGCTAGTATTCGAGTCGATTTTTGCCAGTAAAGCTACGCTTTTTTTAGTTTGAATTTCCAACTATCATTATTAATTGGATAAAATTCCTTTCTTTCTGATAGCAAGTATAAATTGGTATTTTCATTTTCACAAATTATTCGATAAATAAATTTACGGGATGGGCTAGTTCATATTCAGGTATATTAAATGTGAAACAAATTATTTCATATGCTGATCAATGATTATTATTGAGAGATTATTATGTTTTTTGATATGATATATTATTATTACAAGAAAACACACCATTAAAATGTTAGGGAGAATAAATTAGGATACCTTGTGCTGTTTCTTTCCCAAGTTTATATAAGATAACAAAGTCCGAAATAGGGTTATGTATTTTTATGTCTATTATCATTTCGAGTTGTTGAAAATTATTTTCTATGATCTATTACGAACTTACCATTGAATGGTTATACAGTTCTACCAACAAACATTATTTTCAAGATGTGATAATTCCACCCAATACTTTCTTCAACTTATATGAGATGGAGTTATAGAGTTATATAGATGGAGTCTATTATATGAGATGGAGTTATAGAACCAGAAGATTATAACTCCCTACAATAACTTAGTATTTTTTGTCATAGAGAGTACGATGACCTTATGTAGTTAAACTCGAATAGATTCTATAGTTTAGGCCTACTCTCTTATGAATTACTCTTGTAGTTCGTTAGAAACTGAAACTAAATTACTCATACTTCATAAAATATAACGAAAACTCAGCAATCATATTTCAAAGCCAAACAGAATTAAAGTATGACTTGTTAAGTATATTGAAGTATTTTTGTTAGCACTTCACTACATTACCAGGTCCCCATTTATAATTTTATCTACTTATGTATTCATTTATTTACAAAGGCAACTTTCCAGAAATATTTTAAGCCTAGATGAGGGGATGAATGATAATACAAACGTAACCTTTCATGATGTATATTATATCTGCCACTACTTGTGAATTAAAAACAATACTTCACAAATGTAATTCCATTACAACGTATTCAAAGAATGAGAATACAACAGTCATAAGTTGTAATCACGCTAACAACCAGCCAAGCGAGACAAATATCAATAAAGACTTTGAAAGATGGCCTCCATACTGGAGTGAGTGAAAAACACCATATGGGGCATTCTAGTCGCAATGGACAAGTCTGAATTCACCATCAAAACGGAGATTAGCTGAGAGGTCGCCTTTTCCATAAATCCATTCTTATTTCACTTCTACTTCATGCACTTGGCCCTCTCCTTCATAATATAATAATATATACTTCCCCTGTCTTCTTTCCTTCTTCATCTCATATACGTGACTCGTCCATCCTTTTTCTATTCCTCTCATACAAACCTTTAGATCTCACATGAGTGATTATTCTAACTTATATTAAGGAGGAGGATGGTACCTATTATTCCTTTGATCTTTCCTGATTTCTTTATTATTTTTCTTTTTCCTTCGTTCTCCTCTCATTTTTAATATAATATTCATCTATTCCTTATTCCTCTTCTATATGTTTCTGTATGTAGTACATACATTCTTACTATTTTTCTCATAACCACTGTATCGATCATTAAACCTCTTCTCCTCCCTTGTATTTCCACATGCCTCTCCTGAATGGATCCACCCTTCTAATTTCATCCCTCTTCATACTATAGTGAGGTCCACGTTATAATGGCAGTCGATAACGATAGAAGAATAGCGATGCCGATTCTCTGCATTAATTAATTATATTTCTACACTGTAAAAAACCTAATTGGCATCGTTGTGGACCTAGAAAAGGATAGTACCACCGGCTTTGTCGAATATTAGACAAGGGTAGCAAAACCGAAGTTGATCAAATACTGTCATTATAACGTGGACCTCACTATATCACTTAGACTTTTCTATAAATTTTCTTATTGTGAAATGACACAGCAATTAATGATAAAATACAGAATGGCAATTTGGATTGTGACACGATAAATGCATTGTCGGCTAGGATTGAGTGTTTCAGTCAACAATGCTAATATGCATTATTGATCTCGACGACCTCCTTGGAGTTGTTCCAAACTTGATGTGAAGCCCGTCTATTCCTATTGACCAGTTTGCTCTGAGCTGGTAATAGCAGTTTCAAATAAATTACTTCTCATGCTGGAATGATTGGGCTAGCCGTCTAGACTGAGTGTCACAAGATGGCCCCGCTTCTAGGGTTTTGTTTATTGTATTGGAGCATTAGTACTATATTGTAGTCGTTGAAATCTCATTATTGTAATAATATGCCTCTAAACATCCAATATTTGTTTGATATCTGGAGAACGTTTCTGATATTCATCTGAATAACTCATTTTTTATAATTTTTAATAATTTATTTTTGATATCTATCTTGCGAAATAACATCGTTTTGCCAGTTATTTAGAAAATATTCGATATCCTAATATTCGTCTAAAAAATAAATCCATCATCTATGATAGTTTATCAACAGTGTTCTGCAGATAAACTAATATGAATTTGAAGAATCCATCCGATATTCATTTGAATTTTACATGGTTATCAGATACTTCTAGATAATATCCTTCTGGGTTGTTTAAAATAGAGAAAAATTGAATGAATAAATATGTGTCCTATTATATTTTATATGTAAATAGAAACTTATGACTATTTTCTCATTCCACAAGTATTAGATATCGATATAAAATCATCATTTATCATTCAAAATTCATTAGTTATGAGTTTGCATAGTTCATAAGCAAATAAGGTTGATATTACAGTAGCATGAAGTCTGCCTACCTAATTGTCGTGAATGCTACTGCATGCACCATATTGCTGATACCAGAGATTAAAATATTACTTTCGAATTTTAGATTACTAGAATTAATATAACTAAATATTAAAGTATTCTTTGCTCTATGCAAATACCTTTTGACAGCCGAAGCACTGTGTGAAGTATGAGAAGTCATGTCTGGATTGGACTTCAGTCACAACGTCACAACTACATACAGTAACTATGAATTAAAAAAAATGCACAAATACCTGTTTGTATGCAAAAGATATATTTCAACGATTACAAATTCATCTTATTATCGAATATAAGGTATTAAATTAGCACACTGTAAAGAAACAACTAGCTACTCAAAAAATCAACTGATTAGCTAGCTAATATAAACATTATAATACTTTACTACATAATGTTTTGAATTAAATCAAGTCACAGCCATATTTAATTAGTCTTCAACAATGATTCTAGTCAAGTTCATGAAATGAACAATTAATGCCAAGAAATACTAT
Source organism: Nilaparvata lugens (assembly GCF_014356525.2). Lineage (NCBI taxonomy): Eukaryota > Metazoa > Arthropoda > Insecta > Hemiptera > Delphacidae > Nilaparvata > Nilaparvata lugens. The sequence continues at coordinate 25,513,857 of NC_052513.1, read as the reverse complement.
TTCCGAGATCCATACAATACAGTGTAACAAAATCTCGAGTAGTTTTAAAGATTGTAAATACAGATAAAATGAAGAATTTCTGTGCCATTCTATAGGAAGATTTTGATTACGGTCGTTAAAAGTATTCTTAGATAATTATGTGACCCTTTGCAAATATGAAAGGAGCACACATGAAAAGAGAAACTATGTTCTGATCAACTGCTTGAGCCAACTCCTCTGAATATCATGAGTTGTAAAATCGCTGCCCGGTGGTTCGGACCACACCTAAAGCTGTAGGTACATTCATCTCTCATTATTATCCGCCTCATTGCCTACGCAGAAGCTCATGTGGGCATCACCCTCAGCAAAAAATTGATAAAATGAATTATTTAAAACAATCAAATATCTGAAAAATTTACTGAGGTGACCAACTACTTACTCCTCAAAAGCTTAAAAACTTACTGTCTATCAAAACTTTCACATTAAAATGACGATAGAAATCAATCAAGGTCCGTATTCGAAAATAATTCAAGTTTGAACTTAGTTAAGATCCAGGTGAGAACTAAGTTAGAAAAGTTCAAGGTGAGAACTAAGTTCTAAAGTCGTATCTTTTCGAATACGAGCCTAGATTCAATGTCAATACCATACTTAAACTCACCTCACCATGGAAGAAATACTAAATGGCAATAGTATACTCAAAACCCTTTGAAATTTCACTGATTGGGTTTGTTGACAATACCAATCAATTTCAGCAATTTCAACGAAAAGTTCTGATTTCCTCCATCAACTGATGCCTTCAACATCAATGCAATCTCCTTAACAGTTCTCGGAGTTTGTTAATTGATCTTCGGACACCAATTCAATAGTAGCCGTCTCGTCAATGATGACAAACTCCTGTTGAACACTCTGCGCATGCGCAGTCGAAGAACTCGGCAAAGTTTCGAAGAATAGCTGATGCTCGCTGGGCGAAAAGAAGGGAACATCGTAGGCGGAGTCCGAGGACGGCAGTTGGATGAAGATGATGTCGTCGGACGATGTCGGTGGTTCGGAGGTCACCTGGATGACGGGGTCGTCGTTGAGAGGGATGGAGACGGCTGATCCCAGCAGTGGACTGAGAATTGTGCCGGAAGGGGAGGCTGCTGACGACACTTGTGAGAAGAGGGTGTCAGTCGGGGTGTTGCCACTGTAAAACAACCAATAGATTATATTAAAATTACATAAAACTGACTCGACTGTCGCCAGTGCAAAAACGCTTCATGTGACTTGGCATATGTGTTTACTTAGAAACGTGAGACTTCTGTTGGATTTTTTCAGATTATCAATGCACTCAATTATATTTTTGTATTAATTTAGTATCTTTAAATTATCTACAACATGTAATAACCCTGAATAATTTATTTTAGTTTGAATTTTAATACTTTTGTTTATATTACCTATTGGTAGAAGCTGATTCTTTCATAGCTGCATCGCCACTATATCTATGGAGACTAGTGATGTAGGCTGAGGCAGTGCTTGCTTTCTGTCCATGCACTTGCACAAGGTGAACTCGAAAATCTTTAGCAGAGTTGCTATCATAACTGCACCCTATTTCCTGACATGAGTACAGGAATTTTCCGACGTGCTTCTTCGTTGAAAGGACGTGTTTTCTTAGGTTTTCCTGAAAATGTGAACGAGCAGAATCAGACTACTGTATTATGGAATGTTTGACAGCCTAGAAGAATACGATAACGAAGATAATCAAGATAATCCGAAGAATTAATTATTTCAAAATGACAGAGGAACCTCTGAGTAACAACTCCTCTAATCCTCGGGCCTAAATCATCTACAGCCTACTTAACGAACTTCGTCACATAGATTTCTAGAATATGAACCTCTATGAACAAATTCCTCTCTATAGCAAAGTTTTTCGCTATAATCATCAACTTTGTTCCACAGGGGTTCAACTGCAATCCTCATGTTTCTCCATTTTCGCTTGGTTATTTTCAACTATCTATCAACTTTGAATGTTGATTCCCTAAATAATATATTTTCTAAATCTAACGAAACAAGGACCAATTGGTCTATTAATTTTAAACTCTAATTAAAATTCCCATAAACATTCAGTAAGTATTAGTTAAATACATTATGAACTTGGATGAAAGTAATAATGATTATTAATATTCCCCATTTTCCTGACTGTCAACTTACTTGCAGAGAACACGTATAAGAACAGTGAGGGCATTGATACGGTTTTGTACCACTGTGGAGGATTGCATGTCTCTTCAAATGTGTAGCATTTTTAGTTTTGAATTGGCATTCGGAACACTGTAACTCCTTACTCTCACCAATGTTATGCGTCTTCGCGTGTCTGAAAATTAAAAATGAATTTAAGTTACTAACACAGAAAAAGTTAATTTATTATAGATAATGTTATTTAAATTAATAATAAAATTGAATTAAATTTAAACAATATAAAAATCTTGTAGTACCCTTTATTTTTTAAAAACTTTAAAATAGTTCAACAACTAGTTTCGACCCTAACTTAGGTAATTCTCAAGTTTTGAACTTGAAGGATACTACAAGATTGTTATATTGTTTTTATTAATTTGTTAAAAAGTAGTCCATGTGAGTGAAGTGTTTTTATCATGTTATTTATAAAAATATGGAGAGTTAATACGTTCAACAATCCTGCCAGTAATAATGGGATACGGGGAAAGGATAATTGAATTAAAACACAAATATGATGTCAAATTCTACACAGTTTTATTCGATAGGCCTACACGACCATGGTTTCGTGACCACACCGGTCACATTTTCAAGTTGACGAAAGCTAGTCAACTAGCGTGTACCGAATAAAACTGTGTACAATTTGCCAACATATTTGTGTTTTTATTCAATTATGGAACGGTTCTACAATATTGACAATGATCAGAGGAAAGGAACGTAAATTAGAGGAAGAATTAAGAGGATACTCGTAAATTAAATAAGGATACTCGTAATATAGAAAATATTTTTTTCTTATCCTTGTAACATTCTTCTAATGGCCTAGTTGAATTACTGGATATCTCCCCATATTGTTCTGATAGTTGAAATGAAAATACTGTACTCGACAGATCTCAATCGTCTCCTTTATCTTGATTGGTCCACACACTCTGCCATCTTTTTCTCTCTCATTCATCCTCCTCCAAATCTCCTTCTCTCTCCAACAGTTTCCACTTATTTTCCTCTTCTTGAACTCGAAGATACAAAGCGCAAGCATTTGCATGCAACTATTGACAATTAAAGCCGAGTTATCTGCATCTACTATTGACAACGAGGTCTGGCTATTGTGTGGTTTGGCTACCGTACTGAAATACTAGCAACTCGTGCTTGTCGGCCAAGAGAAAAAGGTGGTAGAGGTCCAAAGATACTTATAAAGGATATAGTTTACACTGTAAACTATCCTTGGTAGATGTCCGGGGTATACTAACTACACTCTGTGCATCAGCAGCAAAAGGAAGGGGGAAGAAAAGCATTGGAAGCAAGAAAAGGAAGATGTATTGGGAAGGAGCTACAGGAAAAGGACGGTCGTGAACAAGAAGGGGGAAAGAAAGATTAGGATTAGGAGGACGATCAAAAGGGGAATAAGCATAATAGAAAAAGGTATAAGCAAGACAAGAGGATGAACAGGGAAAATGGAGAACATGAGTGACAAAAAAGAGAAATAGGGAAAGAAGGAGATGCTGCAAAGGTTCAAAGGAGGAAAAAGATATTAGGAGAATACGAACAAGGGAAGATAATTACGACAATGGTGCATGGGGAAAGGGAGCAGAGATAGAGAATGATAAAAAGACTAATAAATAAACATTTTTGTTAAATGAGTACATGCATGGCATAAATACGAGAGGCTAGAGAAATAGGGAAAGGAGATGTTGCAACAGTTCTTAGTAGGAATAGGACAATGAGCAAATATGAACAATCAACAAAATAGAATAATGGTGAAAATAATCATAACAATGATGCATGAAAAAGAAAGCATAGAGAGAAATGTAGAAAACGACGATTAAAGAAACATTCCAGTGAAATGAGTAGAAGCGAAATAAACTGAATACAGTAGACCTACAGCAAAGATATGACGCTTCAGGGAGGGAGAAAAGAAAATTATCTGAAAAAAGGAATGGAAAAAAGACAAGAAGTAAAGGTGTAAGAATGAAAAGAGGAACGAGACTTGATAAATATAAAAAGTGTAATAGATAATAAAAGACTATTGGGAGCATTGATAAATAGGATAGGAAATAATGAATGGTGAAAAATAAGGATATGAATGAAAATTGGAAAGTGGAATAAGGAAGATATATGAAACAATTAAGGAGAGAAAAAAGTGAAAAGGGATATCAAGACGAAAGGAAGGAGTAGCCTACATGTACAAGTGAAAGCTTGGAAGAGAAAAGGAAAAAAGGAGAAAACAAGGAAAATATAGAAAACACAAATAAGGAGAAAGCAAGAGGATAGAACAGAAAATGAGGAAAGAGTAAGTTAAGTAGAAGCAGAAATGGAGAGAAAAAGCAACAGATTCGTAGGAGATCTAGCAAAAAGAAAGCATAACAACAATGGAGCAACGAATGCAATATAAAATAACTATAGCTAGTAGTAGCCTAACCAAGGCAGGTAATCCCCAACCAAAGAATAACTCTTGTTTGAAACAAGGCAGGGTAATGCGCGCGCACCGATCTAATTAAAAAGCAAAGACGCTTATCGCTGGCTGTAATCACCTATAGCTACTATGCATCCCAAGCTGGGTGAGGTTAGGTAGGTGGATGGTAGACACTACTTGTCTCCACTTTAACCTTATAAACCATTGGTGACACACACAACAACGCAATAGTTCTTTTGCTGCTGCTGTGCGCAAGTTAGGCTGGTTTTTTCAGCGCTTAGGTTAGACTAGCATTGTTGGAGTGGAGTGCAGTTTGGGAGCGTAGAGCATACAGAAGGCTGTGGTGAATTCGTGACTGTGGTTCGTGATTTTGCTGCTTTATCTGTGTGACAGGGCACAGCGCAGGGGACAACCGACCACTCACTGTAGGCTACCAAGCTCTATTGAATCACCACTAACTCCTTAATCCTCATTCTTCATTCGAATTTGTTCTTCTACTTTACCATATCAAAGTCCTACTACTCCTTCTATTCCATCTTCTCTTTCTTCTTTCAATTTTACTCCTCGTCATCCTCCTCCTCCTCATCCGGCTCCTCCACGTCATTACCCTCCTCCCCGTCATCCACCTACTTCTTCACCTCTTCAAATCCTTGTTCTTATTCTCCTCATTTCTCTTCTTATTGTTGTTTCTCTTCCTCCTCAACTCCTTCTCCTTATTCTCCTCCTCCTCTTCCTTCTATTTGTTGTTGTTGTTGTTGTTCTTCTTCTTCTTCTTCTTCTTCTTCTTGGTATTCTCCTACACCTGCTTCAAGTTATCCTTCTCCCCCTTCTTGCTTTTCACCTCTTTATTCTGCTTCTTCTTATTCGTATTCCTCTTCTTGTTTTTCTCAATCACCTGATTCTCCTTAGGTCTATTCGTATTCTTCTTGATCTTGTCCGTCTCCTTCAGCTTCTCCTTATATCGTCACCTCTTTATGCTTCTTCTTATTGTCCTCCTCCTCACTTCATCATTTCCAACATTCCTTCCACCTCTTCTACTTTGTAATTTCCCTCTTCCACCTATTCACGTTTTCACGTCCGTTTCCATTCATCTCCTAATTTCTGGTCCTCCTACTCCTACTTTTCATTCGTCTCCACCTTCATATCCATTATCTTCTCGTTTCTCTTCTTATCCTAATCTCTTTCTTTCTACCACTTTTCCTACGTCTTCATCTCTATCTTCTATTCATACTCCTCCTCCTTCGCCTTTTCCTTTTTTGTTTTACCTTCTCCTACTTGATCTTATATCTGGACGACGACACTAATACACGTTCATTCTATTCGCCTTCAGCAGCTTGCTTTGCTGCTTCTGCATACACATTGCATTGCCTTGCATCGCATCGCATCGCATTGAACATTGCTGTATTGGTGAAGCTGGTCGGTTGGACGGTCGATGTATCCAAATAAATTACCCTTCAAACACACCATGCAACTTACTGCTCTAAGCTGTCCTCTATCCCATTACAGCTAGTATAGACGATATTCCTAGACTAACTACTGTACTTCTTTTCCGTCTTCTTCACTCCTACCTTCCTCTTTGTTTCTCTGTATCTCACTCTATATTGTCTCACTGTTTTCCAAATCAAAATCATGATGGCTCATAGGTATTGTTAGTGCTCTTGTTAGCAGTGCTCTAGTTAAGTATTGTTAGTGATATTGAGATCACTAAAATTAAACAGATAGCTGTCACAAATGGGTATGAAGAAAGTATGGTTGATGGGTTATTGAGTAAAATTAACAGACAAATTTCAATCAATTCTAGCTTTGTAGGCTCAAACTGTGAGGAGAAGACTTGGATAACAATCCCATATTTAGGCCTTGTATCTGATAAGATAGGTAGGGAATTGAAGAGGAATGGATTTCATGTTGCTTTCAAGACCAAACCGATTTTAAATGGTCTATTTAGTTAGAGTAAAGACAAAATTGATATTTGTGATAAAGGTGGGGTGTACGAACCAAATGTGGTAATTGTAATGCTTGTTATGTGGGTCAAACTGGTATAAGTTTCAAAAGTAGAATTAAAAAACACATCAGAGATTGGAATAAACAAAATGGGGAATCTCAACTTTGCAGAACAATTGATAACAAATAATCACAAGTTCACAGTTGAGGAGAATGTTGAGTTTCTGCATGTTAATAACAAAGGCAGATCTTTGAATATTCTAGATACTTTAGGAATAACAAGAGTAAATAAGGAAAATTCCCAATATAGTTTAAATGACCAGATTCATTTCAACCAATACAACACTACGAATTTAGTTCTATCATAAATAACATTGTAAGCATGCATTAGTCAATAGTTTTTCCATTTACATATTTGTTTTATTATCTTTCACTTGTTTTCTTGGTTCTTATTTTGTACTGAAAGTAAATTTTTTTATCATGGCGAGTCTGTTGCTTAAGCCGTCATTTTGTGACACTGTTGAGTGGGAGGAGACTGTCTAGCTGGGCCAATGGCAAGCGTTCATGCCCTTGACCAACAGCAGTACTCGCCTACTAGTATAAATTCTGCTGCTCTTGTATTTAGTTTCAGTTTATCAGAGATTGACAATGGTGTAATAGCCGAAACCGGTCTTTCTAAGTATCAATAAATCTGTGGTTTTTTGACAATTTCTTAGTCTTTTTAATTTAATATAAATAATTACCACAATATAAACTTCTCAACTACACAAAAAGTGAAATATATGAGGCAACTTTATTCAATAATTTGAAAAAAGAACTAGAAAATTAGAAATAACGCTCAACGACCGTCATTTGGATGATCTATTGGAAAAAAGAAATGATCCAAAAATGTTTTAGTTCAAAATAGAAGAATATTGAATTGAAAATATTTTTGAGAAAAATAAATTTTCGCTTGCAGTGATCTCCCACATTTTGCTAATGATAGACCTTCAAAATAACTATTTTACAATTTAATACATCTACTGCTACTTCAATAACAATATTATTCACAATAATATATTTTAAAATTTGAATTTTACAGGCAAAAATAAATTGTCTGTTCAGTAGAGAGAGATAATAGATGGAAAAATATTTTGGGGAAAATACGTTTTTACAAGTATGGAATCACATAAAATAGAAGCTGTAGTGAACCTTCACAAGTCAAGATATGACATTACAGAAAGCAAGAGAAACCACTCAAAAACACCAATAAACTAAAACCGTCGTTTCGTGTTATTCTCCACGAGAGCCATCTTCCCGATAGTTAGTGACTTTTAAAATTGAAATTCTATTCGATAAATCAAGGTATTTAGAGAGAAGTGCTATGAAAGGAAATCCAATGTTTATAATAACAATAATTCTGTTTTGTGGAATATTTATGACAAGCGAGGTATGTTGACATTCAATAAACGGTGAATCTACGAGAATGGCTTGGCGCATGCGCGCATGACAACATGTGAATTCACAACATGAACATGCCAACATGCCTTCACTGCAATAGATTTGAAAACACGCTTATGGTTATAAACTTTTCATAATAACTGTCTGCTACATTCAAAGAACACTTCAAATTTATTTCAGAAACTAGCTAGGATGGAAAGAGATGCCAGAAAGTTATGATAGTTTCAGGTTCAGAGCCTTTGTGAAGTTAAGATATTGTGATATAGATTCTTCCAAATTTATCGAAATGGTTTGACATTTCATTTTAATGTCACCAAAAACCTTTCTAAATTCAATTTATGGTCCGTATTAGAAAAAAAACAAGAAGAAGAAGAAGAAGAAGAAGAAGAAGAAGAAGAAGAAGAAGAAGAAGAAGAAGTATAAGAGGAAGGAAAATATTAAGTCTATTCATAGATTAATATCTGGCAGAATAACTTTGGTAATAATAGATACTACTGATACTCTTTGAACAATACATTACTACTCGAAACATGAAGTCACGATTTGAGATTTGGAAATATTCATGTTGAAATTAATGCGCACTTATTGAATAATGTGGAGATAGTAAGGTACATTTAGAACCACGCAAATATACAGAGAATTGCTCTCAATACTACTGTATGTATATTGAAGCTATTGTTTGTATGGATAAGAATGGAATAGAATGCAAATAATATGGATCAAGTCTATAGCGAGAACGCTATAGCTATAGCTAAGGGGCGTATAGTAGTCGTAGTTTTTATTTTCTCATTTCTATAATAATTGGAAACGTTTTTCCTTGACGAAATTAAATAATTCAAAATAGCTGAAACTTTACACTATTTTCTCTTTATTTTATTTTGTGTTTAATTTTTTAGTTTTTTGATATTCAATTCTAACGTGACTTTGACAATGACTACGACTACGCCCCGTTTCGGAATGCCAATTTTCATACTCCAGCTGTTCAAAGTCTTGAACTTAGCCAAATCCCGAGCTCCGAAACCGGCCCTATGAATATTATCATGAGTAATTTATTAATAATTAATACCAATTAATAATTGTACATTATTGCACTGGCATCTGACACTGACATACCTTTATATTTAACTTGAGCTTCCAAATAATAAACATCATAATTTCATTTTGACCTTCAAAATCGTTGTATGAAAACGTTTGTAAAACTAAAAAAAGTCAAAAGTTGCATTCTCGGATTGCCAAAACAGCCCTATGTGCAGGTTCCAATTGTGTTTGGAAAGAAAATCGTTAATTGTGTCAAAAATTTGAAATAGGTTAATAGTATAGATGGTACTTCCTGGAAGTTTTTTTTGTCAGATGACAAAACTCAAAAAATACTGCTTGGAGATATTGTCGCATAGAGAATTTTATAAGGCAAATTTTAACAAACGAAGCGGCTGTTTACACTGAGTGATAGTAAATGTGGTTAACTATATGTATTGTAATGTAACAAATTTCAGAATGTAATGTAATGTATTAGAAGGTGAAAGCTCAGTATTCAGAGCAAATAGAAGGAAAGGAAGAATTAATCCAAAAACAAAACAATATTCGTGTAAAATAGAAGAAAGGATTAGAATGAAAAATCATCCTTCGAATATATAATAAATCATCAAATATAAATATTAGAATAATTATTATTAATTATAATAAAAAATAATAATAAATTTTAATATGAATAAAATATTTCAATAATAGTTTGTGATATTCTCTTACCTAGACAACTGTTGTTTGGTTTTAGCTGAATAGTCACACTGCTCGCACCTGAAAAGCCTCAAATCAGAGTGTGTCCTCAGGTGATTGCTGAGCTCACCAACTGATCTACAAGTGAACACACAATCGGCAAAGTGGCACTCAATCGTCTTCCCTGAGTGTATTTGAAGGTGCTGCTTTAGATCTGACCTGGAATAAAAAAGAGAACATGGTACTTGAAAAGTTGTCAAAAAGGTTTATTACAGAGGATGGTGCCTCACATGAACAACCTATTGATTCGCTCCAACAGGAATCAGGATATAACACAAAGCCGGTTGCACGACAGTCGGTTAAATTTTAACCGTGAGAAGGCGTATTTGAAAAGACGCTGTTGTGCAACCGGCACACAAACGTCAAAGAAACAAATAGAATAAAAACGTCAAAGGAATTAGTGCAACAGTATTGGCAAATACTTGTTTGTTGATGTTATTTGATAGCTAATATACTTAATTACTTTGTAACATTCATTAAATTAAACATAATACAGTATATTATGATATTATATTGGTAATAGAAGTGGACATATATGATTAATATACGTTGGACATAGTGAAAATAGTCATCACAAAAAGACAATTAGACACTGGACTTTTTAAAAGCTGACATTGTATTGTGACATTGTATATTGTATTTTATTTATGATGAATGTTGTATGTGACCTGGCTTATGTACTGATGTACTTTGGCTTAAATAAAATCATTGAATCATTGAAATATATTTAATGAAATCAAATAGTAGTATTTAGTAATTATTATTAATTAGTATTTAGTGATAAATAGTAGTATTTAATGAATAGTTATTATTGAAAGGAAAATTGTAGAAGACTGGAAACTTTTTAGGAACTCTGGAAGAGCTGAAAGAGTAGTTTCCATGATGTTCCATAAGATAGGCACCATAACCCACGATGTTCCATGGAATCATATAATGGGTAGGCTTTTGTGTTTGTTATGGAAGGGATGATCATGGGAGATTAATGGAATGACATTATGGGAGATGAATAGTTTTACGTGTCTTCCGAAACATCTCGACGGATTTTTCAAGATTAGATTGTCTGTTAGTGGAGCTGGAGCTGGCCTCAAGTAGCCACTTTCCAACAAGAGAACCGGTAGCACCGCGCTTCAAAATTTCAAGCTCTATCAAAACCATTCTTAGCTCACAATTTTCAGAGACATATAATCTAAACTAACCGAATATCTTCACTCTATGGCATTTCCTACAATTATTAAACTACAACCCTAACTCCCTGAAAAACTTAATCACTTGCCGATCTTGATCAAACAACGTTCACAACCGTTTTGAACTCAACAACCCTCTCGATATAACTCTAATTCCCTGACAAACATTGACAAACCAGATAAACGAACTTGTCCCAATGACTGTTCACATCATTGCCATCACAAAACGTGAGAATTTCCTCGACCAAGAATCCAATTTACTCACAGAGCACCGTCTCCTCACTTGCTGTCACATAGCCATAACTTCCGTCCTACTAAAAGAGATTACAGCACTCTAATTCTTTCTTATGGTTATGGTCATGACTTTGGAATAAACATCAGTTCCTTGAAACTCTAATGGTTCTTCTTGGCCAGTAAATAAGACTAATTATTCGTACATCTGTGTCCAGTCCATGTATGTCTCCATATATGTAAATTAATGTATATGTATATGTTGAAGAGGTTATAAAGGACCGGTTCTTTTGATTCGATTCGATTGTCGCGAGGGAAGAATGCCGACAATCGGAGATGTGTACTTTAACGATTATGACGATGAGAATTATGTAGTTTATGGGGATGATGTCATTGAGACTGTAGTTCTGTGCACTAGCATGGAGATCTTGTATATGTCCCTGATTCATTCAGATATGGGAGAGATATCACTTATCTACAGTCAAGAATTCGAGAATTATGGTCAGAAAATAATAATTTTCTGATTCATGAATAAATGTTTAGAAAATTAGATGATTTTAATTTAGATGTTTTTGTAATTCAATGTAATTAACAATTTCATGATAATCAGTACAAGGATTTTTTAATAGCTATTTATAACTGAGGTAATTGTTCATCACTATAAACCTTTATTATCATAAATTTCTTTTAAAAACGTTATCTTAATTCTTTTGAAGTGATTCTATTGAATTCATGGAATGAAGAATTCACATTTTGACTCATAAATCATGATTCATTATCAATTTATTCATTCATAATCGATTATTAGCATTTCAGAGGATTCGAATGTAATAATTTATGTGTATAAGATTTAGATGTTTAAATAGATCAATAATAATTGACGGTAAGAGAATAGCTACGGTAAGTATTTTCAACTAATAAGAGGAATGAATATAGATTTGATGAAACTAACAGCTCAAATAAATTTTTCTAAGGAACACTTTTTAGTTGATAACATGTAGGCAACTTTATAACTTTGATAATGATTTATTCAATGTATAACAAAATTCTTTCATAATTTAAGAAACGTTCTTCTCATGACAATGCAGAAGTTCAATCTAACAATGAACTTTGGTAGTTCAACTAAACAAATCACAACTGTGGGGCTTTCAACTCTATTTTATACTCCTGACGAAATACAATCGAGAAAGAACATGGCTGACATTTTCTGAATATGTCAGCGGAGTCGAATTATGCGATTTCTTACTTTTTGTGAAGACCGAAAGCAAAGGAAGAATCAAACGATTCAGAGATAAAGAGAGCTATAACAACGTTGGGTGGTGTAAGAAGGTGGGAGGGGATTTAGAAAAAGAGAAGGATAAAATAAAATTCAGAATGGAAGAGAGATTAAGGAAGGGAGGAGAAATCTCCACAAACCATAATATAGTTGAGTGTTATTACCAGGACAGAACAGCTATTGAAAAGTCTCAGGGGACAGCATTTTCATGTGGATAGATTCAAGTGGTGTCTGCTTTGAAGTCAATTTATACAAGGTTAGGCGATGCTCTTAAAACTAGCAATAAAGTAACATAATTTAGGACAAAGAGTTGAGTCTGCTGGGCAACCAAGTAACAAAGAGTGTCGGAAAATCTGGTTCTTCCAACACTTGAACTGGAGAGCCAGTTGACAAAAAAGAGATGTGGATGGGAGAATATGGGTTTGTGATTGCTCCGCTGGAACTCCAATTAATACAATCAAATTGGACCAGATTCTTCTAAATAGCCGAATTGTGTATTGGCTGTTTTGCACATGTTTCCAAGATAGACTAGGTCTACTCAGCCTAATCATACTTACTGGAACTGTTTTACACTACGGTACTGAAACTCTCATACCTATACACTTACACACTGAAACAAGTAGAGACTGGAAGTAGAAAACATTTATTGCTAAACTACATGTTTAGTGTACAAATCAGGGTGTCCTGCATGTAATGCCTGGTTTTCACGATTCTGGATGAAGCTCAGATTTAATAATCGCGATATCCTTCATTTATTGTGTAGTCAATTTGAATGAATATTCAATACAAAAGAAATGCAATAGAATAAGCCCATAGTTGCCATCAACTATTTCCAAATCATCTTTGCGTTTATGACAACATTAAATTTACTGGCGTTCATTCATTAAGGAGGAATACCACAGCACTCACAATACTATAATGAGTATATTCAATCGATTTTCATTCTTCTTGATAGATTTTCAAAGCTGCAAATAAAATAAAATCAAATGACTTCTCAATCACTAAGTATAATTATTTGATAAGCATGAATCTCTTGCCATGTTATAAAATCTTTCATAAGCCTAGATAGACATTTTTTTCATTCCCTTTATTTAGCGAAATAAATACTGTTCTAGCGAGAATATATCTTCCTTTCAAGTTGTTGATTTGAATGCTTTACAATATTCTTCTCTTCTAGATGAGCCACTGGATAACCAATCGAGAGTGTGAACAACCGAAATCGCTCCACGGTAGAAAAAGAAGTGTTCCTACTTTATGACTATGAGCACCGAAAAAACTGAGCACCGAGTATCAGAGAACGAATTTTGAAGACCGTTTTATGCGATATTATCACGAAAGATTTATAATTAATAAGAGGCATGTACCATGGCAGATGTGTACGATATATGAGCGAGACGAAGATTGGAAGCTATCTTAATTTCTCAGGTTAAAGAACCCGCTGAGCGGTCGGCACTTGATAAAAGATGAGGTTTCAACAGAGAGAACGAGACTACAGTGGCAATACATAGATTGTAGTTTGTAAAGTCCATGTAACAGACTATGGTCTCTAAAGAGCACAGACTTTAGTAATAAATTCAATGCAATTGGAACTAAAATATTAGTGAATTGAACAAAGATAGTATTATAATAGCACAATACATCAATGAATTATTCCCATTACATCGATGAATTATTCCATCATTCTATAAATATAATTGTTTGTCTATATAACTGCGCTAAGAACATTAGAACAGGTATAAATTTTATAAAACAGGAAATTCCAAATCCACCAATTACTCAAATCACGATTACAATTCCTCGTATTTTTATAGTTTTCTACCTACCTCATGCACAAAAGTTGTGTGGTAGTGAAGGTAACGATTTAAAAAATATCCAATCTATATTAATATTCTTTGTAAATAGACCGATTTGAAATTGCTACAAACACTTATATACCAAAGAATTGAAAAGCTAGTTGCAAATGCTGTACCATTAAAGATGTATAGTAAACTTAAAGCTTGAACAACAACCAGGAAATGTTACGAAAAATATTCTCAGTTTGAGATGATTCTATCCATATTTTGTTCAATCTTCGAAATTCATCTATGTACAAATTGTGTCAAATATTATTCTTCACACTACTTCCCAATTATCTACAAATTCTGTTAAACTTATTATTTTACACTCTGCTTCCTCTCTCGAAATCCACTTGCTTCTCGAACTTATGTTGTTGCTATTTTCATTTGCTATATTCGCAAATTTATTCGAGAAAAACAAAATTTATTTAATCATCTCTAGTCTATCAACAAGTCTATCTCTGGTCTAGTCTAATCGATTCTCTAAAAGTCTAGTCTATCCATTCTAAACCTATAACTGCTCAGGTCATGAGCTCGATTACCATTCCGCCTGTAGGCTGACATTGATTGTATTATCCCTCGTCCCATCACCCACAACTTTCAAAGTTAGGCGATCTGTGAAAAAAATTCGATAAATATACTTTTTTGTTACCTCAAACTCCTTCATTGTCTATGATCTACTTGGAAGGGTGATAATTCGCTAACTTTCGTTCTCCAATCATTTGGAAGGTATCAAATTCTCTTATAATCAGCTTCCCCCTCTATATCCATCATCCACCTCCTCCTCCTCAGTACATCTCCTCCTCCACAATACATCTCCTTATCGAAATTCACCGTGTGCCCAATTAAACTTCGCTGAAGAACCTGCCACTCATCACATTTCCAAACCTGTTACTTTGTACAGTGAGGAGATTCTCTTCAAACAGACAGCATTTCTTACAAATAACACCAATGCTCATCATTTAACCAATGATCACAATCTAAAGTGAATCTCTTCAAACTGTTAATGGAAAGCATTGCTTATAGAATAGCATTCCATTCAACAAATGCTGACAGTTTGGAGTGAATCTGCTTGTAACACCTTCGTGAACAGCCATAGATCAGACATCAGCAGCCTGAGAACCAATAACGTTTTGAATGAAGAGTCCAGCAGGCTGAAAATGCAATTAAAGAATTCGAAGATATTTCCTGCTTTCAATACGCTATTGGCAAATAAATCAATCCGCTGTAAAACGGGTTGACGTTACAAAGATGGATAGATAATCCCAAGACTTGAGAGAGAAACACGCTGCTTCAGTTTTGTTTCCACCTCTTTGTGATCTCCTCATTTCTGTTCAACTTCTTATCACTTCTCAACTTCTCTTCACTTCTTCCCCATCTAATTAGCGATCTCAACATTTACAGTCACTCTTCTTTTGAAATGTTCTACTTCTAATTCTACTTAAATTCCTTTTTATCTAAATTATTCACCTATTCATTCATATTGATTCAAAAAGATTTGCTCAAGTTATACATTCTTCCACTACCAGGAATGCTTCCTTGTATTATCTCATTCTTTTTCTACTTCTTCTATCTCCTCTGTATCTTCTTCTCCATCAAATCCTAACTCTCTCTTCTTCTTTCACATCAAATTCTACTCTTCCAACTCTATCATTCTCTTCTTCTTTACTAGGTCCTTTTCCATAAGATTTCCTTTCATCTTTCATCTTTTCTGGCCTTTTTTTTCATATTCTCCTCACTTTTCCATAATTTTTCCCCTCTTCTCCATTTACAACTTTTTTATTTCTGGTTCAACTTTCTCTACCTTTGTTATTCTTTATTCATCATATTTAATCTGCTCTTCTTCTTCATTTTTTTGGTCCATTCCTCAATCCTTCCTTTCCTTTGTCAGTGTTTCCTTTTCTCACCTATTTTTCTCGTCTTTTTTCACAGTTCTCTCTGTTGTTTCTAGCAACCATAGATCAGTTATTGAAATTTCCTCCAATTGATTCATCTCTATAAAACATAATTCAACTGTATATAATTCATCCATGTCTTCCTACTTTGTTCTTCTATATTTATCTCCCTCTCTCCTCTCCTTCATGATTATCTAAAGCTCATTTCGAGTTGTTAGGTTTCTTCCTCTAATAACTCTCTCTTTCGAGATCCTTCCTCTCATACATATCCATTTTCATTCTAATTTCCACTTCTATTTAGAAAAATTCGTTTCACACTGACTTGATTGCCTGTTTGTCTCATGTAGAACTAGTAGGACCAGACAGTAGTTGTAATCACTGCGTGTCTATATATGCTACGCGTATCATAAAGCCAACATTGCACGCTCCAGCTTGGAAAAAATATCTTCAACAATAAAATCTCACGATCAAATAGGATAGGAATGCATTTACACTGCAGATCAAATGCAATTACCGAATGATGGAAATTTCTATGGGGAATATCTCCAAATGGATGATTTTTTCAAGAAATAAGGAGAAGTGAAGGGGAATGAGAATGAAGAGAAAGAATTGAAGTAGACAAGATCAGCAAGAAGGAGACATCAATAGAAACACAGAGTTGTATTCTCAATATGGAAATAATTAAGATTCGTGATATTCGACTACATATCAACACTGTGTCAGGAAATAAATGGAGAGAGTGAAGAACATAATAACTGAATCTGATTCTATTGACGAAAATTTCCCTTATTGTTCACATCTGATGTATACTTTATTTATAATTTTCATATAACATCAGTGATTCGAGCTTAACCAATACACTATTCTAGAAACTATTATATAATAAAATCGTGAATCTTGAAGAAAGAAAATTGGAAGAGGAAAAGAATATTGGTAGATGAAGCAGATAATATACAATTGAGATGACATCAATTGAGGAGAAATAAGTGGAAAAATGTATAGAAAATACTCACGATAAAATACTTTAGGGTTGAATTGGGAGGAGGAGGAGGTTTGATTCTTGGAGTGGTAAGGGGCGTGAGCCAGCTAAAGATTGGCATGTAACTCGGCTGTGTGCTGTATTTATCGGTGTTGTTTTGAGTTATGCAAGCCAACTGAGAGCAGCATGTAAGCGAGCAGGAGACAATAGACTCGCTCTCCGTCGTTTGGGCCGATATCTGAGTGCAAGACGCAGATACAGTGCAAGAGATAAGGTGATTAATTGCTGCGATAGGATCGGAGAGTGCATCTTCGCTGCGGAGCTGTATTGAGTGTGTCTCCCTTTATTTATTTATTCGGTGCACATTGACAGTGGCACGAGTGCCTTCTTCTAATTCCTCCTTGTCCTTTGTTCTGTCGTGTGACAACTCAAAGAAGTGTACAAGGAAAAACGGGGTGTGGAGGGAGGATGGGAGGGAAGGAGAGATGTTGGTTGAGGAAGGATCAGAAGGGAGAGATGGACGAGAAAAAGGGAAAGGATGGGAGTGTGAAAGGAAAAACGGAGTGTGGAGGAAGGATAGGAGGGAAGGATGAGGTATAGGAAGAGGTGGAGTTGGTTGAGGGAAGAATGAGAAGAAGGAGATGAACGAGAAAAACGGGAAAGGATGGAAGTGTGAAAGGAAAACGGAGTATGGAGGAAGGATGGGAGGGAAGGATGAGGTGTAGTAAGAGGTGGAGTTGGTTGAGGGAAGAATGAGAAAAAGGAGATGGACGAGAAAAAGGGAAAGGATGGAAGTGTGAAAGGAAAACGGAGTATGGAGGAAGGATAGGAGGGAAGGATGAGGTGTAGGAAGAGGTGGAGTTGGTTGAGGGAAGAATGAGAAGAAGGAGATGGACGAGAAAAAGGTAAAGGATGAAGTGTGAAAGGAAAAACGGAGTGTGGAGTGTGGATGGGAGGGAAAAAAGGTTTCTGGGTGGGAAGAAGAGGTGTTGATGAAGAGGAGGATGAGAGGGAGAAGAATTGGAGTAAATGTAGACTGAAAAGGAGGGAACGGGGTTGTGGAGGAAGATGAGGAGATTGAGGAGGGGAAGAATGATAAAAAAGGAGGACGATGAAACGCGAATGAAGAAGAAGAAGAAGAGTAAAAGAAGGTGAAGGAGGGGGAGAAGACGATGGAGAAAAAGGAGAAGAAGGAGAAAAATGAGAAAGAGGAGGAACAGGTGAAAAGGGTGAGAACAAGAAGGAGGAGAAGAAGAGGAAGAAGAATGAAAATGAAGAGGAAAAGGAGGAAAATTGCCTAAGCAGTTTAGCGCACACAGCAAGCTCTTGCAAGCATCCAGGGAATAATATCTCTCAATCGCGATCGGACCTTGCCTCTGTATGTTTTATGCTGAATAAATATCAACAACAGTACGAGAGTAGGCCTATTCCAAGTGCAGCCTGTCAGTTGACTTGGATTTAGTCGCGAGTCACTCGAGTGACACTTGAAAATGCAACTTGCACTCTTATTATGTTCAAGGATAACTTTCATAGAGTACCTCAAATATAACATTGAAATTGTCGAAAATATATATATACATACACAATTATACATATTTGAATTGTTTGTATTCACAATTATATTTTTTCACTGCCAGTCTGTGTCTCCTGTTTCAAGAAATTCACACAGTTCGTACATGGGCCTTCCTTTGAGAAACTAGAATTGACTGGTCAAAAAAACTATAAGTATATTATCTTTATTATGCTGCACATTTCGTATTTCGATACCGTGATAGACAATCCAAAATTAAACAGTAAATAGACAAGCCGATTTATACAAGAAAAATCAATGCGAGGAGGTGTTCATTCTAGAATGGCCAATTTAAAATATTGGATTCCCACTTGAGCAGATAGAAATATTTGCAATACATGTTTAGTAAGCGAGTAGAACGGGAGCTTTTGATTGGCTGAACGAGCTGCATTGGATGCAATTGGATGCAAAGTAAGAGTGGAGTGTCTACCGACACGTCCACTTGAAAAAAATGAAGGAGCTTTCAAATGATTGCCATGAAAGTAATTCATCATGAATAGAAACTATGGAAATCAGTAGCAAAATAGACCGTGATTTTGTCATAAAATTAAAAAAAAACGACAATTGACCGTGGGTGATCAAATAGACAATAGACCGGGCGCAAATTTCTTTGATGATGATAAGTCGAAATCACAGGCAAACACCTCGGAAAGAAGATGACCGATACTAAGGCAAATATGACTTCAAACTCTTAAATTCGGAATTTTTGGGGACAGAATTTTATTTTTCACCCTGTAAATATATTGACCACTCCATGGTCATTTTTGGGTAACAGCCGTCTGCTCAAGCCTTCTTCAGCCGAAGATGTCTGAATTTCTTCGTAAGGTCTAGCATAATAAGGATCGTGATGATGATAAGTCGAAATCACAAGCAAACACTTGAAATCAGGGTTTATTTATGAAACAAAATTTTATTTTTCACCCTGTAAATGTATTCAAACACCAATATTATTGGCACAGTACTGTAAAATATTTCTGAAGCTTCAATGACATATTGTTGAAGGCTGTAAGTCCATCTTACAGCTGGACGGATTGACGGCTGGAGCGTCATTGGCAAAAGAGAAAAGACTACTGTTTGCAGCGGAAAGTACTCTTTTTTCACAAATATGCAAAAACTGAACAATTAGAAAACCATGTAATTCATGACCCCTTCAAGGTACAGACTTGAAAATGATATCAGTCTCTTCGTGAAGATGTGTGGAAATAGATTATTCAAGATGGCAATCTCAAAAATGTTTGTCAACATAGAAAAATTCAAGATGGCGGACAAAAATCTGATTTCAAGAGTTTGAAGTTATATTCGCCATAGTTCAAGTTGTTGGAATTGGATAAATCTTTTGTATATTGTAGTATGATTATTTTGGAGCTTTCAGATGGCTGAATTGATCCGATATCCTCGACATTATTAGAATTACAGACGATATATTAAAATTCGACATATTTTTGCCGACATCTTGATTTTTTTTGATGACAAACATTTTTGAGATTGCCATCATTCCCAAGTCTGTACCTTCAAGGAGTCATGAGTTACACGGTTTTCTAATTCTTAGGATTGGCATTTGGTGAAAAAGCGTGTTCTCCGCTGCAAATAGTAATTTTCTCTCTTTTTCCGATGACGCTCCAGCCGAGGAATATGAACTTACAGGCTCCAACCAGATTTCATTTTAAAGCTTTGGAAATATTCTAAAACAATGTACCAATAACACTAGTGTATGTCTACTGAGAATACATTTACAGGATGGAAAGTGAAATATTATCCCCGAAAAATGTATTTTTCAAGTTTTTGAAGTTGAATGAATCATGGAAAGAGTGGTCGGAATGAGTCGATTCTCTCGAAAATCATAGTTTGGTTAATTCTAAACACTTTGGTGATAAAACCAATCCGATATCTCTCACAATAACTGAATAGCAAGCGATATAAAAATTTATGTCAATAATGACCGCCATCTTGAATTTTTCAATGATGTCGAATATTTTCGTTGTTTCCATAATCAATATTCTTATTCGGCTTGCTGTAACGAAGAGATTGATACCATTCACAAGTCTTCACCTTGAAGTAGTCATGAAAAAATCGATTGTATAGTTCTAGCTTTTTACCTCATGCGTATGGAAAAACGCACCAGGAAACATGCAGGGTTTTCTTTGGAGGGCGCTGGAGAACTCATTTTTTGACGTGCATGAAGATATATCGTTCCAAAGTTGAAAAAACGCTCTAAATTTAATAATTTGAAATTTCTTCTCTGTATCTCTAGCACAAAAAAGTTATAATGAAATAAAGTTGAAAAATTTAGAAAAAAATATTTTTGGGCTTTTGAAAGTTATAACTGAAAAAATATGCGTTTTAAAGGAAAATTTTATGAAACAAAAATTGTAGAGGAAGATTTTAAAAATATCGCCTCACCACATTTCCCTCCATACTCTCATTCTCCCCTTCTTTTCACTCCTCTTTTCATTTTAAATCAAATCAATCGTTTATTGCACAAAAATATATACAGAATACAACTGAAAGGAAATTGACAACTTTGTGCTACACGTCGGCAAAAGAAAACTTGTACTAGTGCATTTGTTCATCCTTATTTCTTTCCTTCCAAATCTCCTACACCTCTTACTCGTATCTCTATTCTACATCTGTATCTCTATTTTGGTGTTCTTTCAATACACATTTCCATTCTTCATTTTAAAATTCCCATTTCCCAACTATTCCAACAGTTTTACTCTTCTTTCATCTCCTTCTCCGTCTGTCACATCGGCTTCCTCGAGCTATACCTTATTCTTCCTCGATCTTATGATTCAACTCACTCCTTTTTTACCTTCTCTCCAAGTTTCTCCACTTCTCCCACTCATCCCCCCTTTCGTCTTTGGTTTTTCTGTAACTATATTATCTTTCACTGTCATTGTTTCTAGTCTTTCCATTCTCATTCAAACTCCTCCTACTCATCATTCTTCTTCTCCTCCTTCTCAATATTTTCGTACTCCTCATCCTTCTCCTTCTGCTCACTCTTCTCCTACTCCTCCTCTTCCTCCTCCTCCTTCTACTTCTTAGTCTTTCCATCATCTCTGAATATTTTGTATTGTATTTGTATTTTCTGCTAACGACGTGGTAGAGTGGACATTACTGTCCAAACTTTGCCAACTCAACAAATAAAAAAGTCATTCTATTGTATTCTATTTTTCTCCCCTTCTTCTTCTCCTCCTGATCTTTTCTCCTTCTTCTTCTTCTTTTCTTCTTCTTCTTCTGCTTCTTCTTCTTCCCCTGATTCTCCTCATCCACTTTCTTCTTCTTTTTCTCCTTCTTCTTCTCCTTCTCATCCCCTGGATGCTTGCAAGAACTATCGCTGAACAATTTAGGCAGTTCCCTCCTTCTCCCCTTCATTTTTATTTTTGTTCTTCTCCTCCTCCTCCTCATCCACCTCCTTCTCCTCATCCACCTCCAATAATTACCTGGAGCAGCGGAGTGTCGATAGAGATCTCTGGCCCAAGAATGTCGAGCACCTTAGCTGGTTGCTTGCAAGCTGCAGCAGCAAAGTGAACAGATGATTGCATAAATAATGGCCAGTGTCATGCAACTTGCCACTGCACCACTGCACCCGTCACGTGACCCTCGCACCCATGTGGGAACCAATGCTGGGTAGTGCACATTCACTTCAAACTGTCAGCATCGCTTGAATGTTAATCAAAGATGTTATTTACAAGAAATTCTGACGGTAGAACGTTAATCCCCCTATAGTTAACTAAGGTGAGTTTCACTTTAAACTGTCAGCATTAATTAAATGAGAAACGCTGCTTCCATCCACAAATAATTTTGACGGTTTAAAGTTGCTCTCACTACAGTAACCATTGAACAATGGCATACTGGAATTGATCAGCTAGATTATCAATAGCCAAACATTCTCATTTACGTCGCTAACAGCTTGTTAATATCTACTGGTTGAGATTAAGTTGTGGTGATAGCTTGCATTCAGAAATTCCTTGCAAGGAACTGTATGGGAACCATAGATCAACACACAATAGGATTGTTTATTTACTTGTTAAAAGAGTATAAACTCTTGTTCAAAATACATTGTTATTGTTCATTTGGTTTCAGATAGTAACTACTAGCTCCTGTGAATCATTGGTATTGTTTTCTTTAGGCTCTATTAACGTGGTTTATGCTTTTAATAGGAGGAATGAAAGAAGAAGATGTATAATCCAGAACAAGAGTCTTGGGCCAACTCACACCACCTTGACTCAAACCGTACGACTCCAGTCGAGGATACTCCAGTCTCTCGACCTTACGACTTACTTGCTCATTGTCGACACTTCAGTTCCATGCTACTACATCTCTAACCTCATTTTATTACAAAAAAATGTAGGAAAATAGGTTAATTCATTGCGAACTAAAAAGAAGAAAATGAATATATCTCATAACTCTAAACAAACATAGTTCAAGAAAGGATGGAGAGATTTTTGTTAGTCTCTGAATTATTGAATTGTTAAATAAATTCTGTAACAAATTTTATAATTTGTTTTTTAAGAATGTGTTATAAGAATTAGTCTTATCTAATTCTTCTTATTGTCTTATTTATTTAAAATTATGAAATAAAACAGAAGCAGCAAGAGAGAAATGTTTTTTCTCTGTGCTTGACCAACCATGCTCTGTTCAACCATGATGATGAACCTTCAAAGTTCAAATTCTATGCAAACGTCATTAAAAAGACAGTACTACGCAACTCAAGTCGCTTCTCGACCAACATGTCGAGCCACCGCTCGACTCAGTCTTACAGTAGTGAGGTCGCGGAGACTGGAATCGACTGGTCAAAAAAAAACTATAAGTATTATGCTGCTCTTTATTATTCTGCACATTTCGTATTTCGATACCGTGATAGACAAGCCAAAATTAAACAGTAAATAGACAAGCCGATTTATACAAGTAAAATCAATGCGAGGAGGTGTTCATTCTACAATGGCCAATTTAAAATATTGGATTCCCCACTTGAGCAGATAAAAATATTTGCAATACATGTTTGGTAAGCGAGTAGAACGGGAGCTTTTGATTGGCTTAACGAGCTGCATTGCAATTGGATGCAAAGTAAGAGTGGAGTGTCTACCGACACGCCCAATTAAAAAAAATGAAGGAGCTTTCAAATGATTGCCATGAAAGTAATTCATTATAAATACAAACTATGAAAATCAGTAGCAAAAGAAACCGTTATTTTGTCATAAAATTTAAAAAACACGACAATTGACCGTGGGTGATCAAATAGACAATAGTCCGGGTGCAAATTCCTTTGATGATGATAAGTCGAAATCACAGGCAAACACCTTGGAAACAAGATGGCCGCTACTATGGCAAATATGACTTCAAACTCTTGAATTCGGAATTTTTGGGGACAAAATTTTTATTTTTCACCCTGTAAATATATTGACCACTCCATATGGTCATTTTTGGGTAACAGCCGTCTGCTCGAGCCTTCTTCAGCCGAAGATGTCTCAATTTCTTCGTAAGGTTTAGCATAATAAGGATCGTGATGATAATAAGTCTAAATCACAGGCAAACACTTGATATCAGTGTTTATTTATGAAACAATAGTTATTTGTATATCTAGAGTGAAAAGTACGACTTTTTCTCCCTGAGGGAAAAAGTTTGAAGCCCGAGGCGAAGCCGAGGGCAACAATTTTCCTGAGGGAGAAAAAGGTATTTTTCGCTCGTGATGTACACAATTTTTTCCTCCATCTACATTTTTTTATAGAAACTGCAAATTAATCATTCTAATAACTTACGTATTGGTGACAATGTTTCCTAACAACATAACCTAAAAACTAAAACCTAAAAACCGGTCATCTGATAGGCACTGCTGATTGCGCTATCTATCGGCCAAAGTTGTAACAATCATATCAGCTGAGCTACCAAAATGGCTGACTGCAGATCACGCGGTTCAGATTTGAATTGCAGAATGCAGATCAAGAATATTTGTTGGCTGGTATTTTGAATAGAATAAAATATTTTAAAAATTGTATAATTTTATCGTCTACCAATATTAAGAATATAATATCATACAAACATATATTTCATGAGTTGATCAAATTCTGGTTGTGGTATTGAATTCAGTTGACTCAATGACAGACACCTCTATTACGCTTTCTCATCTGAGCTTAGACCTTCTAACCTATTACCATGTAAGTTTTTTAAATAGAGATGCTTCCCATGTTATTTAAATGGAGTCACTTTTACTCCCTAGGGAGTTTTTCTGTTTTTTACTACCTAGAGCGAAAAAGTGACACTTTAGTAATATGTTTCAGGGAGTAAAGTAAGTACTTTAGCCAGTAGCTGGAGGAAAAATTTTATTTTTCACCAGAAATATCTCGCATGGAACAATTAGGAATTATAGAAGAATCCACAGCACCCTATAGTTTGCCGATTGTGTGTGTAGCCAAAAAGGATGGAACAGTGAGACTATGTCTGGATGCTCGCGCCTTGAACCGCATATTGGATGATGACCGAGAAGGACCAGACCAAATTGAACAAGTTATGCAAACTTTCCATGGCAAGACCATATATTCAACGGTAGATTTGAGCGCAGGATATTGGCAAGTCCAAGTAGCACCGGAATCGCGCGATTATTTATCCTTCCTGTTTAATGGACGCAATTATAGGTTCACTCGTTTAGCGTTTGGATTAAGAAATGCTATGGCTATATTCATACGATGTTTGAGACAGGCGCTAGGAGACGATATCAGAGACTACTGTACATTATACGTGGACGATGGATTAATAGCCTCACAGAATATACGTGAACATTGCCAGCATTTAGATATAGTATTTGATAGATTGATAAATTGCAGATTGAAACTCAAACTATCTAAGTGTGAATTTTTTGCGAGAGAGGCGAAATATCTAGGACACATAATCACACCTACTGGCATATCACAGGACCCGGACAATTATTAGCCATCAGACATTTCCATCACCAACCAACCGTAAACAATTACAAAAGTTTATTGGATTTTTACAATTCTACCGCCGTTTTAATAAACAAATGTCACACTACACTGCTCAACTCAGTCATATACTGTCTAGTACCAAGCTTGGATTTGGACTAACAAAGAAGAGATCACATTCCAGCAACTAAAAGAAGCTTTCCTAAATTCCGTCGTGTTGAAACACCTAACCTGAAGAAACCTTTTTTCTGAATGTCGATGCATCAGATTACGCGATAGGCGCAGAGATTTTCCAAGAAGATGATCAAGGAGAGAAAGGAGTGTTAGCATTTTTAGTAAGACACTCAACCCAGCCCAGCGTCGTTATTCTGTGACCGAAAAAGAGTTGTTGAGTATTGTGGAAGTATGTATTAAGTACCGGACATTGTTACTCGGCAATAAGATATTTATCAATACCGACCACAAAGCCTTAACATTTTTCAAAACAGCCAAATTGAATCACAACCGCTTATGTAGATGGTTTCTTGCGCTTCAAGAATACGATATCGAATTGACCCATCTGCCAGGAAAGAAAAATCAGACCGCCGACTTTCTATCCAGGGAAATAGACGCTACATATTGTCAAGATACCAACCTGAGATGTTTCGCCGTAAAGAGTGGAGAAAGCATACCATATCCTCCCAACATCCAACCACGAATTCATACTGCCATGTTAACACCTGAAAGAATGCGTATCGCCCAATATGAAGACCCAAGACTGTCCCGGATCCGCGAATTGATGGAAGAAGGAGCTGCCGAACCGCCCGACTACCTGCGACAGTATACCCGCTACAAAGGATTTATGTTCCACCGACCGGCTAAAAATACTTACGACTGGCGCCTAATCATCCCCGCTAATATGGAAACAGATTTGATAAAAGAAGCTCACGAACGCATTGGACATTTTGGAACTACGAAGACCCTCCACCTACTAAAAGAAAGCTGTTATTTTAAAAGCATGCATAAAAAAGTGGCCAAAATAGTGAAAACTTGCGATATATGCCAGAAAGCCAAATACCCGTGATACCATATCAGGGGTGAAATGAATCCCATTCTCCCCAGCGCACCATTGGAATTGATATCAGCGGATATATATGGTCCATTGCCCATGGCGCAATACGGAAAAAAATACATATTCGTGCTTTCATGTGTTTTTTCAAAATATACCATGCTATTTCCCATAGGTAAATTGACCGGAGAAGTTTTGGCCCGATGCATAACGGAAAGATGGACAAGTGAAGTAGGAAAGCCCAAACGAGTCCTATCCGACAACGCAACCTATTTTTGTAGCAAGCAGTGGAAAGAAATACTTCACCTGGCTAATATTAAATGGTCAAGGACATCTCTTTACAGCCCCAGCGCTAATCCGGTAGAGCGACGTATGGCAGAGATCTCTCGTTTTATGCAGATGTACTGTAATGAAAAACATCAACAATGGGTTAGATATATACCATTTTTAGAAGAATGTTATAATAATAGCCTAAATGAAAGCACCGGTCGTACGCCTTACGAAATCATATTCGGTAAAAGGAACAATACATTTATCGAAAAATTAATTGATTTTCCAAGCTCAGAAGTGAATAAGTTAACAAACCCTAATATCCATCATCTAGTAAGGTTAAAGCTAGAGCAGAAGGCAAATAGCAGAAAGAGATTCCACGATCGAGCATATAAAATATTTTCATATAACGTTGGAGATGAAGTTTTAGTAAAGAGCCACAGGTTATCAAATGCTTTGGAGAAAGTAACTCGCAAATTCTTTTTAATTTATTCAGGGCCATTCACTATAGTAGCCATATCGCAACATAACACAGTTCAGTTACAAGAGAGTGAAAACACGCACATTGTTTGGTGGGAAAATGTAGCCAATATTAAACCATATCACAGAATTTGAAATAAATACGATAAGCAATCAAAGAAAACACCACTATCAAGCCAATTACTAACCTTTTGTAATAAATTTAATCTTGGCATAGAACCGCATGGCAACAATCCAGTGTTTTAATTCCTTCCAACCGTTAGAAGCCTGCAATAAGAAAAAGAATAATTTTTAAATATGTAATTAAATTAGCTACATCAAATAAAAAAGGACACAAGCGGGGATAAAATATTTAAGAATTGTTAATTACCTTTAAAGAGGAAAAATGTAGAAGCTAGGTTACTTGGCAAGACTCAACAACCAGTTCTGACGTAAGCAATGTAAAACGTAGAACCAACAATCAGCTGGCCAAAGCCACCAGAATCAAATGAATGTAACGTCTGTTAAACACATGATTATAAAAAAGAAGCACTGTACCCAAAAAGTTATCTATTATCGTTATTTATCATATTTATTAATGTCGGTATATTTATTTATATGTTTTATATTTATTACCTTTAGTGATGCCACGTTTGTTACCTGAAAAAACCTAAAGTGAATGCAAGCTACCAAAAAACCAAAGAGCCATTAGCAAAAGAAAAGTATTGTACCTGATGTATAGAAAATTATTATATTAAGACCTAAGAAGTACTATAAGATATAAGCCCAGAAGTTTTGTAAATTGAAATTATTGTCTGAAAAGAATCAATTGTGAGAATCATGAAATGTGTGTAGTTAGGTTGGCGGCCCTGTGAGCGGCAATTTCAAAAATTACTATGTTTAAGTGTTGTCAGGAGGAGTGCGTTTAGAAGTTTATATTTATGATATTTTATGTGTGTTGAGGAGGAGAATTTGTTATTGTATTTGATAAAGGTATAAAGGAGATGCAGCAAATATGTCTGCGAACTGTGATAGAAGTATGAGAGTATAATTTATAAATAAAGTATAGTATATATCAATGTATTGAAGGGTGGGTTTTCATTAAAAACATTGTGATTCTCAAATATTTTGAATTCAAACCCAGGGGCGCGTGTAAAGTATCGAATTTGGGTAGATAAAAATCCCTAACCGAAATAGTAATAGGTCTGAAATTAAGTAACTGGCTAATATCGCCAAATAGATAATAACTAAGATTAGATAGCATCAGCTTGTTCTGGCTAAACGGTACAAAAAACCTAAAAAGGATGTGAAGGAATTTGTTGCTAATAAATAGATTATTATATAAAATATTTTGAAGATTGAGGTTAGGTACATGTATTCACGGATCGGTGACCTAGAGATCGATCAAATCGAGAAACGTAGAATCTGACCAAAACCCCTTGGCAGAGCTCTATTGCAATCAAACGGTATGCAATGTGAAAAAACACATGATCACGTGGCTAATTATTAGGTAGCATGAGATAATATTATGTATAGAATATTAGCTAGCATGTAAGAGCATAACCAATAAACCAATAAAAATAATTAAGTGTATTCAGGAAATAGGAGGTACCAGGCGCATGAATACCGAATAAAATTTGCATGCACCAATAGCAAAACGGCAGTTAATAGGCGGCAACTGTAGGCCAATTCAAAATATTTCTATATATTTATATAAATGTACTGGATTTGTGTTAAAACTTTGTATAGTCTATGTTATCGATATGGCTCGAAGGCAAAGAAATTATTAATCATACAACCTAAGTAATAATTTGATATTTTTTGTACGATCTATTTGAGCCTAAATGGCGGAGGACTAAGATATTCAAATTTTATGTTAATTTGAAAGTTGGAAATAAGATTTGTAAAATTGAGAAAGGAGAACCAGCACTCGCCAGCCAAATGCCACCATAAGAGGACCCCAAATATTTTAGAGCGTAGTACCTTGCTAATAATTTTGTAAAAGTTAAAGTTAAATCAAATTATTAAATTTCTTAAAGGACTTCGTGATGCTATTGTGAAGCAGAAGTCATTTTCAATTTCAAATAAATTTATAACCCCTTGGAAGAGACGATTCCGGCTACCATATTCCCGGACCACATGGAGTTGGATCGACATCGGCGGCTTACAAGAAGATTTTCGACACGTGAGTGATGAATATTGAATTAGTGATGGGCGCCCTAGTGCTTCGAATTAATCTAATAATCAAAGCTAGCTCGTCGAAAGGGTTTTTATTATAAATTAAGAAATCAATAAGAGTAATACTTGCGCAAGTAAAATTAGTATTAAAGATATTTTATTAAAAGAAAAAAGATAGATCAATACATTTCAGAAATTTCTATTGAATCAAAGAAGTATAAAATCTAGGCTATTAAAACATATACATATGATATTTAAATTTTGCAATATAATTTGCGATAGTTTGTTATAGCTCTAATTCACTAGATGAATGGCTCTACCTATTCCGTCAGGTGCCGAATCTTGCACCCTGAGATAAAATATATATTCGATACAAAGAAATCTACTAAGTACTAGAGATTTTAATATATATATATTTGGATTATTAGTGGCTAATTTATCAAGCTGATCTTAAAGCACATATTTTTTAATTGAATTGTCCAAGTCGACAAGTATTAGCAAGCGTATATCGCAGCTACATGCAAAAGAATGCATATGATTTTAAGATAAAGGCACATGGTAATGATTCGTGCCATAAATCTAGAATATAAAGTTTAGCCTGTGATATTTTACTGATTTCAATTATTGTTCTATTTTTATATTATATTTTTTATCGCTCTTTATATTTTTTGCCTCGATCTATCTTTTGCATTATTTGTTTAATATATGTATGAAATGTTTATGGTGTGCAATTTATTTTTATTCCTCAACACTATAGTATAAGTATCATATTTATATATATTTATTTTTATTGAATTACAAGAGTTATAGGAGAAGCCCATACCTAGGCCTATCAAGATTTTTTGAGACTGAATCCTATTAAAAAACCACGACCTAATTATATGATTATATCAAATATCTCATGCTTTACCGACTGATGCCAAGCAGGAGGCTAATCGTTATTTAAATATAAAGAATAACGTGACAAGTTCTAGCTTTTTACCTCATGCATATTGAAAAACGCACCAGGAAACATGCAGGGTTTTCTTTGGAGGGCGCTGGAGAATTCATTTTTTGACGTGCTTGAAGATATATCGTTCCAAAGTTGAAAAAACGCTTTAAATTTTATAGATTTAAAATTTTTTCTGTATCTCTTACACAAAAAAGCTATAATGGAATAAAATTTGAAAAAAAAAAGTTGTTTTGGGCTTTTGAAGGTTATAACTGAAAAAAATGCGTTTTAAAGGAAAATTTTATAAAAAAAAAATTGTAGAGGAAGATTTTTGAAATATTTTTGTCTCGAGAAACGATTGAATGTCTTCAACGGTTATTGAAAAACAAGCGATATAGCAAAATCCTGAAATTTTTGGCGGCCATCTTGTTTCCAAGGTGTTTGCCTGTGATTTCGACGTATCATCATCACGATCCTTATTATGCTAGACCTAACGGAGAAATTGGGACATCTTCCACGACTGTTATCCAAAAATGACCACTGAGTGCCTTATTCATGACATTTGCGCCCGGACTACCAATTGAATTAACAAGTAACAGTTTTTAAAATATCACTTGTACCTTGCAGATACAAATTCAGCTCATTTGCATCGGGAACATCTTGATTCAACTGATCTACTCACTCAATAATATTGTGTTGATTCCAGATTGATGTAACGTTGTATACAATTTTCAATTGCATTAAAATCTCTAGTTTGGATGGAAATCTCTATCTATAGTAACTATTTCCACTTGTAACCATAAATAGATGTTTCAAAATGTAGTTTTCTATTGATCCATTATCATGAGTAGCAATATTATTCATTTCTATTACTTCAAATTTTCAACAGTATTCATTAATTGTTTGATGTTTCATTTGTGCAAATGATGCATCATTTGTTTTTCACAAATTTTCAAATTACATTTCCCAGTGTTTGTTGATTTGGAAGCAAGTTCTAGAGTTTCTCTGTACGGTCTCGATTAGTGACAGATCGAATAAATTCAACTGAATCTACAAAATTGAAATTCAATTCCACTCCCAATTTCCCAATCAGTTTTAGTGAATATACTAGTAGAAGAAATAA
Organism: Nilaparvata lugens; assembly: GCF_014356525.2. NCBI lineage: Eukaryota > Metazoa > Arthropoda > Insecta > Hemiptera > Delphacidae > Nilaparvata > Nilaparvata lugens. Next base: position 25,482,216 of record NC_052513.1, on the reverse strand, counting down.
CAACTACACTCCAGTTCGATCGTAGTTACTTCGACATTGGTGGAAACTTATAGTTACTTGTCAACTAATAGTAATTGCTTATTATCGTGAAACTATAACTACAACACGGGGGCAAGACGTTTGCATGAATTAAGCAGGATATTGAGCGCCCACTTACTGCACTATAAACGACAGTATACTTATACTAGGCTTCACTATAACCTCTAGTGGGTTGACTGAGGCTTTAGAATCACAATAAGCATTAAGAGGACAAATCTGTGTCGTTATCGTCATATTTATTGTATCTAATCTGTGACTGCTTGGCGGATAAATTGCAATCACGACTCAAGAGAAGAAAAAATATCCAAAATGGCCGCGACCCTGTGACGTCGTGTAATAAAATTGAATTATTTGACGAAGATTTCACGTTTTCATGCGTAATTAAATGTATAAAGTTCGCAGAGACATTCGTACAATATTTTAATAGATTTTATTGCGTTCATAACTCTGAGACACTGGCTGGCGTTTTAATAATAAAAGCATGTTGGGACATTCGTTTTATAGTTTATATGTTATGATAATAGGCTTGTTGGCGGGTCAAGAGAGGATAGGACATTTTTTTCGAGATACCGTGAATACACTGACAGGCCAACTTGAAACTCGGTTCGGACTTAAGTCAACCTCCTTGAGACCTTTGTTGGATATTTTCTCGTCGTTTCTATACAACTGTCCAATTTCTCTCCGTGTATTAGCAGTAATTCTTTCCAACTTATTACGGCTGGGATTGTTCGGATCAATTGGAATCGTCGGGTTCTGAGCGCAAGCGCAGACAATCTTATGGGAAAAATGGATTAAGTCTGTCTCGTAAATAGTGGGCTACATGAACAACCGAAGATGTCGCCTAATTGAGGCTACGTCCGCTATTCACAGTTTTCTTGTTGAATATGATGCCTAGAAAGTATGAACTGTGCGTTGGTGATGGGGTGGAAAGTTAAGATAAATGAAATGAAAACAAAATCAGAGCCCTTCAGTCGGAGTTTGAGTAGGGGAACTGGAGATGGTATGACACAGTAGTTTCAATGGAAAAAGCAAAAAATCTGGTGTGGTACACGCACACAGCTTTCCTTGCTCATTGATCTATAAGCCTCATTCTTAAACGAGGATAATAATTTAGTGGAATAACATTATGCCGATTGGCGGCTAAATGATTTTATTAAAACTACGATTATACTATTGTTATTGTTTTCAGAGTACATTTTCCTTTGTTTGAATTATGAAATTTGAGGATTTTTTAAAAGTTGTCAAAACAGCTGTTCTACAAATAAAATATCGACATGTTGTATTCCTTTGAATGAACTGCTCTACCTACCCACCTACCTCACGCACGAAAAGGAGGTTACAAAGTAAATTTCTAAAGGATGGGGTGGACCCCCTGTTAGTTTCTCAGGGAGGAGACTCATGCCAGTTAATAGAACTGATATATACAGGGTTTGAAAAAATCGGTCGTCATTTTTGAAAAAATCGTGATAGAAATTTAACAAAATTTATTCTTCTCAGGAATATTACGGAGCTCCTGCAATTTTCCCAGAAATGAGACTCATGTCAGTTGATAGGGCTTATAAATAGCTATCTAGAGTATGAATTTGAAGATAATCGTTAGAGCCGTTTTCGAGAAAACCGTGGAGAACATGGTTTTTTAGCCTAGCCATTATCCGCCATTTTTCCCGCCATTTTGAATTCAATTTTATTGAATTTCTTATTGTCGGATCCTCATGGTATAAGGACCTTAAGTTAAAAATTTCAAGTCAATAGGTTAATTAGGAATGGAGTTATCGTGTTCACAGACACACACACACACACACACACACACACACACACACACACACACACACACACACAGACCAACACCCAAGAATCATGTTTTTGGACTCAGGGGACCTTGAAACGTATAGAAAACATGAAATTAAATTTTTTGGGAAGCAATACTTTCCTTACCTATGGTAATAGGGCAAGGAAAGTAAAACTATTTATTTATACAATATGACAATAAAAATAATAACTGAAATCGCGCAAAATACATTTGTTACATCGATAAGAAATAACAAATACTGTTATTCCTTCAATAACGTAGATAATTGTAGTTTATAGCGCTATCTTAATTTGGTTATACATGATATTTTTATTGGGAGATATTTCTTATCGGATTGAATGATAGTTCAAGAGAAAATCTTGTTATTCATTTCTATTATAATCTAATCAATCTAACCACAGAGCCAATAGTAGTTCAAGGCATTTTAAACTCGTATATAATCCCACATAATACCTACTGGTAACAATTTGATTGGTGGTAGCCTATGGTACTACATCTCAAGGAACCTGTTCATGTTTCAAAACTTTGCCTAGAAAAAGCACATACAGTAGTATAATTCTTCAATAGAAATTCAATAATGGTGATAGTTGATGTCAATTGAGTTTAAATACCTTATTGCTTCTTTAAAGCAATAAAGACCTCCTATTATATTTATTTGTAGAAAATACACAAATATTCATCTATATCTATAATATAACATGTCAACAACTTCACAATAGCCGAGCACTTAAATGCGAGATAAGAAGTTACATGAATATATCGGATGTTCATATCATGACCACGAATCAAGAGTATAGTTTTCCACTTTTAAACAATATAATCGATGAATATTTACGGTTGGAGTAAACTTGTACGAAGATTGTTTGATTCTATGCTACGGTATAGAGTGTCAACTGATCAAAGCAGTAGAGAAAACAGATGTCATGGAGGCAAGCTGATGAAAAGAGACGAAAGAAAGATGGCGACTGGCGTCCACACGTCCAGTTTGTTAACTGGTCAGCTCGACTCGTATTTTGTTAATTATCGCCCTGTGAGATGCGCACAGAAAGCATCAACTGATGTCTTTATAGTAGCGATAAATTCAGGCGTGGGACTCTTGAGGAAGGTATCCTACATTACCACTAGTCTGTCACTGTACTTCCACTTTATTCTCATCTTAATGTTCATTCTCTTCTCATTCTTCCACGCTTAATCTTTCCATTCTCATCATTCTCCTACACGCTCCATCTTCGCCTTTTAATCCTCTCTCCCTTTCCCACATGGAATGAGAAACGCATATGCGTTTGTATAGAAAGTTCAATTTCTTCACATTTTAATGTTATCACAATGATCATTTAGTGACAGAATCATTCATGGAGGGAATTTCATATCTGAATACAAGTGGCTTGTATAATAGAATGGATGATATCGTAAGAGTAGGCTACAGTTTTTATGAATACGTTACTTTAGGATACAGTACTAAAAAAACTAACGTACCTCTACTATATAGACCTATTGCTACGATTGTAAAATGCGAGTCTTGTCATTTACAGTTTGCTAACGGTAAAAATTCTACCAATTCGCTTCCAATATCGAAACTCTCCAGAGTTTTGTGGATATATTACTTATTATTGAAAATCTTCAAATATCAGACGAAGTTTGATATTTGTGGAGATTTGAGAGTTTCGAACCTCTTTATTCGAATCCAATTTTCATAAGTGGAGAAGTCTTAAAAATAGCTTACTTGCCCACTCGAACAGTACTGATTAGATAAATTGAATATGAATAAATTGAAAATAGTATCAGGAAGAAAACGCTGGAGAGAGTTAACTCGAATACAATAGTAATTAACCCTGCTACCGATGATATGATGATTTGATTATGAGATTGACATCTGAACAATGCAACAACACATGGACTCCGATGCAATACTTTTCAAACAGCCCACAAGCTGATAAAACAATAACCGATTGTGACGACCCATGCCTGGTCCTAACAGGTAGTAAAATATCCTAACTACCTGCCACAGCATGTAAACTAAACTGAAGTAACTGCCAGTTACCGGTGGCAGTCTAACTGCCGAAACTGACACCACCGCTCCACCAGTTATTGCATTGTCATTGCAATTATTGCAGAATTATGACGTTACCCCCACCCAATGACGTCATATCGGACAAAATGTTAACGATTGAAAACGCTATTTGGCCGGTAGGTCATTTGCAGACATTCGATTGTTAATTGACCGATTGACAAGTATCCAATAATAATGATACTAGAAACAAGACGATAATACTCTATGATATTGTAGTTTGTTTTGTGATGTTCACTGTTGTTGAACTTGATGGAATAGGGTGGTTTTAGGAATGAATATGAGTTCATATATGTAGAGAAATGAGGAGTTGCTATATGTTACAGGTTAAGCGATATTGAGATTTTCATGTGGCCTCAATGAGAGGGGAGCCCCAACCAACAATGTAATGCTGAAGGTTCTCTTGTATTTTTTGTATGTAATAGTAGTGATAGTCATGGTGATAATATCCCTAGAATGATCGTAGAATGACAATAGATAAGCACTTGATCGCATGGTTACTTTAGTTTCGAGTACTTCTACTCAATAGCGCCAAAAAGTCTACTTTATTTCAGAGTGTTCCGTGGAATTCCAAGATCTGACAAATTATCTTGAATTTTCTAGTGTGGTGACAAGGAATTATTTAGTCATGACTGACTTACATGAATATCATCGTCCAATATTTTTGATAGCTCTGGATAATTGATTAGGATTATGTTGATGTCACTTCAAATGTCGTCAAGATATTTTTCCAATTTGCGTTTAGAACAAATTCTTCACACGAATTTCCAATTTTGGACAAAATTAAAAAGATAATTAATGAATTAGAATGTTTAATAATTGACTTATTGAAGTGACATGCTCAGTTTCATCTAGAGGAATTCTAAGTAATTTACAATTGAATGCTATGAAACTTCAGAATCGAATCTATAATATTAGCAGTAATTGAACAGTAATTCTTAAATCGTATCAAAAGAAATCTCCAACAAATTTGTAAATCTCTTCTGTCCTCAGACTTTCCAGACTTCATTTAAAAAAGGCTAGACACCAAAATCGATTGACACCACACTTTTCAAAAACCATTGCTCCACTCCCACACCCCCATCCCAACAGCAATCTATTTATTCACCCCAATTTAATCGTCTTGTTTTCGAATCACAGTTGCATCAAGACTTGGACGTCCGCCCGCCCGCTCACACAACACAGACTAAGATGGGATCTGTCTTTTATTTTTCTGGAAAATCAACAAAATAAATGACAAGAGAAGCTGGGACACGAAATGATTGCCAGAGACGACGAGGGATGATAGGGGAGAGGATGATGATGAAGAGGAGGAGGAAAAGAAGTGGGAGGTATAGGAGAAGAAGAAGGAATCTTTGTTCAACTGAGAATTGCAGATGTGAATTTGCAAACTTTCTTGCAGCCTTTTCTCTCAAGGATTCATTCTTCTTTTGCTTCATCCAATTTCTCATAACGTTTTCCTAGTCCTGTTCAATATTCCTTCTCTTCTTCATAACTTCACTTCTTACATTTTCGTCAAATTTCCCTTCATCTCATTCTTTTCCAATTATATTTGTACTTTTCCTATCAATTATCTCTTTTGATTCGTAACTTCTCATGGTTCGTTTACTTCTTCTCGTCTGATCCCTTCTAATCCTTTTCCCTATTTTGTACGTCTTCTGTTGCTGCTTATCTTTAGTCACCTTTTCATTATTCTCCTTCTGACTCATGTCAGATCTCAATAATTTGTTGTCCACATATCTTTCTACTCCTTTCACCAATCTAAATGATTGTACATTTGTTTCATTCTATTGCTTTCCTTCCAACCACCTACTATCGATCCACTTCCTATTATCAATCTACTTCCTCCTTATTAATTTTTTTTCTATTACTGCGTATTTTTCGTCTGTTTGATTCTCTCCTTCTTGCTTTGCCATGCTTCCTTCACAATCCTTCACTTCAATATCTTCTTTCATGTTCTTCCTATATGATTGCATTGCGATTTCTTCTCTCTCACCTCTCCTACTCTTAATTATCACTCTCATCATTACCTAGTTCTTGATATTTGCTCATCCTTCTATTTGTACATTTGTCTCTTATTATTAGTACTCTATCAATTCTTGTTAGTCGTCTCTCCTTGTTTGATATAACCTTATTTGTACTTATCTTAGTATTGTTGTCTCCTCCCAAAATTCATCTTCTCCCTCGTTTTCTCTCCTCTTTCTCTCCATCTTCTAATTCTTTATCTCTGTTCCTTCTTCACCGCCAACTGCTTCTTCTCCTCCTCCTCCTCCTCCATCATCATCTTCTCCTTCTTCTTCTTCTTCTTCTTCTTGTCGATGTTGTTGTTGTTCTTCTTCTCCTTCTTTCTTTTCCTTTTTCTCATTTTCTTCGAAACCATTTCATATTTTTGTCTCCCCCACTCATCCACCTATTTCAATATCATCTTTCTTGTATTCTCCTCCTTGTACATTTTACAAAAAACCACACGATTTCACAGACCCTCTCTGGTAGTGGCTCATGGGAGAAATCTACTCCATCCAAGTTACCCAGAGCATCACAACGAAGACAAAATCACAAAGATTTCAATAGTGACAATAGTTTTTGCCAGCAGAAGCAAGTCAGCCAATGTCTCATTTCCATCCTTTCGTCTCCTACCTATGATAGCTGTGATAATATAAATAAATAAAATATAAATCTTAGTACCCTTCAAAACTATGTTATCACAACATGTCTCCGAAGAAAGACTATGATGATAATCATGGCACTTGTTTCACCTAGATTGCAGCAGCTATCTTGTTATTCATTCCTTTGTAGATTTCTTTGCTATGAATTGGCCGCCCTTTTCAATTCCTGACCTATTATTTTTGAGTGGTTTTGGAAACTATTCCTAGTAATACACAATAGCTTGAAAAATATATTTTTATCTTTAGAAAATGAGTTTGAGATGAGTTTGTGACTCCTAGAAAACTTCTAGGAAAGGTTTTGAAAATTGATCAAGTGAGGGAGAAGTGAGAGTGATAATTAAATTTCTTACTTCTTTCCTATTTTTTCTCCTCCATCTCCTCCTTCTTTTGCTCCCTCTCCTAATTTTCGCGTTATAAAGTTATTTCCTGTTTGTCTGTCCAGCTTATACAATAATATATTTGTATTTAAATATAATGGAACACTAGAATGTTGTCTAGAAATATCACGAATTTATTGAAAAATTGCATACATGTTTCTACACCTATTTACTACCATCGTGTGTCTGGATGTGTTATGGATAAATATCTCAATAGCTCATCAACAGTATCTGAATTGGAATACATATATGAATTTAATGAACATTACATAAATAATATTATAGCACATTTATTAATTATTGTAGCGTAATATTTCAAATTTGACAAATTATTTGAATTTGGAGAAAAAACACATTTTTCTATAACCTGATATTTGCTCGTGTAGACTCAGGCAGGCAAAACAATTTTTTTAAGAACGCGAATTTTCAATTGTTCAATGTCTACTGATTGCTTGTACAATGACACGTGTGAGAATTCCTTCGACCATTATTAATTTGAGAGACGCAGACACTTCAACCTGTTCGTAATGCTGCTGACAATTAATTTAACGGCTGTCCAATAATTTTATTATCGGCTAAACATAATTACTAAAGGCGGCACGATTTGATTTAGAATAATGGGTAGAATCTCCAGCATTCAGCCAGCCATTCTGCCGTGAATGAATTATTTTAAATGACTTCAATTGTAGGAAGGATGGAGGATAGAGGCGAGCATGCGACTTTACAAAAAGATAGAGGTCCTATAAATAACAGCGCTGAACAGTTCCATATTATTGAATAGCTTGTGGGAGTGTTGATCTGAAATTCCATATTGAAACTTATCTGCGTTTCTCTGCGTCACGTCCTTTTTATTATTTTCCTTCCTCCTCCAATCCTTGCCGGCCCCATCTATTCCTCCCTATTTTCCATCTCTTTCGAGTTGTTCTTTTTCCATTGGCCATCAAGTTGGTTCGATCACACGAACAAGTCTGACCTCTCAACCCCCGACAAGTTCTATTCAGTTTGTGGCTTCACAATCACATCATCGGTCATCACGTTTCGGCGACTCAAATTCGGTATGGCAATGGCACCACCCACAAATTCGATGAAATTATTTTTGGGATTCGTTCCTGATTTCTAATCAATAGTTGAAAAGTATTGAAATATGGTATTCAGGATTTGAGTATAATTCGAGAATAATCATGCTTTCCTACACTATCAACCCACTATCCATACACTATCAACCACTATCAACCTACACTATCTATAGTGTAAATAGAAGAGAATGATCATGTATCAATCGATGAAAATTTCTAATCGTTTGTGAGGAAACAAAGTTGAAACTAGTCTTCCTAGTTTCGCCATTCAATCAAATTCATTTCCACCAAAGAATACAATGAAACTTGAAACTTGTTAAACTTGATAGGATAATCAAGGAAATACTAATACAAATAAGCTCATAATATGCACGTATATTAAAACAGTGATTGTGAGAGGTACAATGAGCTGAACAGAAAGTTATTCCCCTGCCGCATGTTTGATAGATGGGTAATGGAATTTCTGTAGTCTTGTATTCAGAATCCCAATGATGTATTTTGAGTGTACTTTGACTTTGTACTTAAGAGTGAGGTACTTTTCAATGTGAATGTGGACCAAGACATCTGGAACGATTCTCTCAATATTTCTAAAAGCCATAACAATTATAGCTGAAGAAGTAACACTATATTCTATTTAGCGATGTGCACACCAATGCGATTGCATGACGGCGACGCGATAATTTTGACCATTCACCCACAGGTTAAATTTTTTCCCAGCTCCTGTCCCGTCAAGTGAATTGAAGTGTTGTACACAAGGCTTTCCACTGCATTTAAGCTTAGTTAAAAACAAATACTACTGTACTTCGTTCCAAGATCCATTTCGTCAAAACATTGTAATCAAAGAGCTTCTGAACATTCTCTGTTTGCCTTTATGAGCTGAGAATCAAGGTGTGCCACTATACGATCTAATCAGATTTCCCGACCAGTGTGACGCATTCCTATCGACTGCACCAAAATTTACAAAACAGATAAAACGGAATGCTTTACTTTTATCGTCACACACTGACGCTTAAAAATTAATTGACGAATATTTCGCTTTAATTGAAGAAGGTGGGCTTTGTCAACAGTCCATTCCCAGACGTTGAAAACTGTCAAACCATAAGGTTTTTATTGATCGTAAGATGTATAATGAAGGTAGTTTAGAGCCCGCCGACCACATCTGACAAGATAAAACATCTGGAGATTTTCGTCTCGTTTCAGAAACTGGTTTCAGTCGACGACAACGCTTCTTCTCACATGATACGTCCGTCCCTGCAACGACTATGACAATAATTTCGACAAATTTATAATACGGTCCTGACTTTGTGTGTCCATTAGGCCGGTGATAATAAGACCTGAGAATTGACAATCAGCGCCCGAAATGACTTGAATTAAAGCCTAGGCTGGTGATAATAAGGCCTTAGAATTGACAATCAGAGCCTGGAATGACTTGGAGTGAAGCCTTGAAGTGACTTGAATTCGAGAAATGATAGCTGAGATCGCTGACAATCAAAGCCCGAAATGTCTTGAATTAAGGCTTTGAATTGGTTTGAATTGGAGAAGTAATAGGCTAATAGAATTGGTGACAGGTACGATGATAGCCTCCAAGCTCCATCTGTTAAAATATAAATTGTAAGGTGCGTACAGACTTATTCGCCATGAACACGCACATTCTGATTTAATCAGCTGATGCTATGCATATATTATATCTGTTGTTTCTGATATTATATCTGTGTCTGTAAAAATACAAATATAATAAACAATATCGGGGCACCGAGCTCCGCTCTGGAGTACAAAAGCATATAAAATTTATTACGATAGAAGAAATTTATAATATATTTATAGTTCATACAGACAGAAAGGTTCTATCTAATCACAGTGGATTGAGATTAATTCCAGAGGAATGCAAAAATTTCTCTTACAAAAGCATGTAAAATTTTAGTCCAAATCAGAGAAGACCATTTCAAAAAGATAGCTTATCAGATTGGTTCTACTGAATTAATCAGGATTAAAATTTAACCGGCTCTTGTACAACCGGCACTGATTGAATGATTACAAAAGTTCAACAGCTGAGTCATAATTTTGTCTCAGTTCCACACACATGCACTCGCTCACTCACTTCCATCATCAACAGACGACAAAATTTCAAGCTGTTTTTCCAAGGACCTATTTATCCTTTTAATGTCCTTCAGCGAGTTATCCCAGGGTTGAGACCTAGTGCAATCGAATTGTTATATCATAAACTTACTTTCTTCCAAATTTCGTGAGAATCATTAGAGCCGTTTTCGAGATCCGGTCACATACAGATATATAAACATCTAAACATATAAACAGAAATTGGTCGTTTAATAGTATAGAATAGTATGAGCTGATGAAAAGCGAATTGCGCGTGTTTGTGGCACATACGTCTGTACGCACCTCTATAAATCTAATATGTAATGGAATATAATTATATACCCTTTATCGAGCTGTAAGTCATTGCGCATGAGCAGAGGTGTTGGATATTCAAATTAATAAATAACTAGCCTACAGACTTTTTCAAAATCCAAATTTCCTTTGAATAAAGTTCCTTGGGAACTGGAATATGAACATCTACTATTTCTACTCATTTCACATTTAAATATATTTTGATGAAGACAGTGCAGTATTCCAACTCATAGGCGTTGATAAATTATAAAAACGAAAGATGTTGGGTAGAACCTCAAGGAAGAAACTAAAAATAAAATCTGAAAGAGAAGGAAAGTCGAAGTTTGGTGAACACAACTCATCAGTATGCGCCTCAAGACCTGCCGATCAATTAAAAGCGTAATTATATTGTTAAACGTAGGAGGCCTATCATTCAGTCATTATTAAATTTATTACTTTATCCCCTCCCTACGCAGGCCACAGGTCTGATTGAATTTCTGAAAGTCTGACAGCTCTGTAATACATGGCTGACTGAAGAACAAGAGGAGAAATCTGATGTTACCTCAAAGAAATTAGAAAAAAATGAGAAACGAACATGGGTCGAACTTTAATTGATTGCCTTCAACTTGGAACAAATAAAACCAAAACTTGAATTTGGTAAAGATAAAAACTCACGGATCGATGTTTCCAGGTACAGTAATAGTACAAATAAGCTGAATTCGGACTATTAAAAATTTAAATTCTGTATTTAAAAAACAAATTTCAATTGGAGTACACTATTCTATGGTCGAGAATCAATAACTGATCTAATTTCTTTTAGCTTACAGGGAGCTAAACGAAATTGAAAAAATCTGTAAATGAAAAATCTCAATCTCAACGGACTAAAACAGTAAACAGTATACAGAATTAATGATGTGCAGGGAAATCACTGAGTGGAATTCTTATATGTTTGAGCCAGAATTCTTAAAAATATTATTTAGTACATTTCAAAAAGATACATGAATACTATTCACTACTACAATTTCAATCCCATTGACTCAATTCAAAGTACATGGCTACACAAAAGAATCGGATGTTAAGAATACATAAATCATTCTAACATCTGTTCAGAATGAAGTTACTTTTACAATAAATACGTTAGGCCGCTATCAAACTAGGCACTGCGTAGGCTCCTTGCGCCTCCGGAAGATATCGCCTAACCTTAATAAAAAAATCACAATGGTTTTAAGCTATACTTAAAGTATTTTTCACCTATTACAACACGAAAAAATAAAAATTAACTTTAGAAAAAAAAAACTGAAACTTTTTTTAGATTTTTAACAAACTTTAGGGCCCATGCGAGAGCGGAAGATCTCAACCGATTTTGATTTTTATATTTCATTGTGTTCCCCTTCCTAGAGAGACACTTTTGCGAGCTATTACAACTTCGTAAAAAACTTATTGATTTCGGCCCACCCTACTATGCAGCCAGGACAGATCAGTCAGATCAGTTACTTCATAACTGATACTTTTGTTGAACAGGTTGAATATCGAAAAAACGACTTCATATTGTTAAAACAATTATTCAGTTTAAGCTTCGTAAAATGTTCTATTGAAAAATTAATTTTACTCATAATCACCACACTCGAGAACATGAGTGAAGATAGATTGTAGTCTAATTTATCAATTTCCATGAATTTCTTCAGAACACAGTCATTTTCGATACTGAAGTCAGTTTCCCTGAATCGAATGCTGGATGTTTTCTAAACTGAACCAAAAATTCTTAGACGAGCTGAACTTCACACAATTTAAATTCTGTATTTAAAAAACAAATTTCAATTGGAGTACACTATTCTATGGTCGAGAATCAATAACTGATCTAATTTCTTTTAGCTTACAGGGAGCTAAACGAAATTGAAAAAATCTGTAAATGAAAAATCTCAATCTCAACGGACTAAAACAGTAAACAGTATACAGAATTAATGATGTGCAGGGAAATCACTGAGTGGAATTCTTATATGTTTGAGCCAGAATTCTTAAAAATATTATTTAGTACATTTCAAAAAGATACATGAATACTATTCACTACTACAATTTCAATCCCATTGACTCAATTCAAAGTACATGGCTACACAAAAGAATCGGATGTTAAGAATACATAAATCATTCTAACATCTGTTCAGAATGAAGTTACTTTTACAATAAATACGTTAGGCCGCTATCAAACTAGGCACTGCGTAGGCTCCTTGCGCCTCCGGAAGATATCGCCTAACCTTAATAAAAAAAAATCACAATGGTTTTAAGCTATACTTTAAGTATTTTTCACCTATTACAACACGAAAAAATAAAAATTAACTTTAGAAAAAAAACTGAAACTTTTTTAGATTTTTAACAAACTTTAGGGCCCATGCGCGAGCGGAAGATCTCAACCGATTTTGATTTTTTTATTTCATTGTGTTCCCCTTCCTAGAGAGACACTTTTGCGAGCTATTACAACTTCTTAAAAAACTTATTGATTTCGGCCCACCCTACTAGGCAGCCAGGACACCAGGTCACACAGTCAGATCAGTTACTTCATAACTGATACTTTTGTTGAACAGGTTGAATATCGAAAAAACGACTTCATATTGTTAAAACAATTATTCAGTTTAAGCTTCGTAAAATGTTCTATTGAAAAATTAATTTTACTCATAATCACCACACTCGAGAACATGAGTGAAGATAGATTGTAGTCTGATATATCAATTTCCATGAATTTCTTCAGAACACAGTCATTTTCGATACTGAAGTCAGTTTCCCTGAATCGAATGCTGGATGTTTTCTAAACTGAACCAAATATTCTTAGACGAGCTGAACTTCACACAAATAAAATCTGTACAATTTAATGCAAAAGCACAAGGTTATCTCCACTCTTATGCACTTCTTCTTTGACTCAATCTTCCGCTTTACCTCAATTTTCTCCTTCGCACAATGATTTTCGAAACTGGAGTCAATAAAACTGAACGACTGCCAGCCGAGAACACGAAAACAGTGCTGGATACCGAAGTTGTCCATAATGAAGTTAAAGTGGAGAAGAAGTTGAAGAAGTGAAGCAGTTATGGCGGCTGGATATCAGTCAAAAGCTGTTCGCTGTTCAGTTGTGAGTGGCCCAAGTAGTTATTTATAATGAGAGTGAATTCGGATTTATAGCTGTTAATTGCAGGGGCATTCTGTATTAGCCTGATGGTCGGAGGCAGTATGCTTCCGAATATACCGGTCACGAATAGAACAGAGAGGGAGAACGTCCGATTTGGAAGGTGGAACTGAGAGGGAACGATGGTGGGTGAGAGGAAGATGGGAAGAGGGGAGGAAGTAAGAAGGAATCGGTGGAATAGAAGACGATAGAGATAAAGAATTGTGATGACGGTGGGTGGGGAAAGGAAAAAGAAAGGTAGAGGGGATTGGTGGTGAGGTACTGAGATAGATGAAATTTGTGGAATAGAAGAAACAGAAAAGGGTAAAAAGTGGGATGGAAGGAAAAAATAAAGGGATTGATCAAAGGCAATGATGGAAGGCGGTAAGGAGGTGAGAAGCTCAATGAAATATTGATGGTATATTACCGAGATAGATGAATATTTTAAAGGAATATAGATTAATTTTTCAAAGGAATAAAATAAAATGGAGGAAACAAAACAAATGATGAAGAATTAAGCGGAGGAGAGATACAAGGCTGAGTTTGTGGGGAATATAAGGGAGTAAAAATTGAAAAAGTGATTGAAGAAAAATGCAAAGAAGCGAGAAAAAATGAATGGGAGAAAGGATACTCATAAGAGGGAGGAAGGAGAGCTGGAATTGGGATGTGAGAAAGACAAGATGTGAGAGAGTAGACAGTAGAGTTGAACAAATGTTGGGTAAAATCGAGGAAAAGCGAATGTAAAGGATGAAATTGGTGAGATGAATTCAGATGTGAATGATGAAATAGAGGTAATTGAATAAAATATAATTTTTTGTTGATCGGAGGAGAATGAAAGATGGGAAGGAAGTAGAAAATAAAATATCGAGAATAAAGGAAGCAAGAAAGGAGAAAAAGTTGAAAGAGGTATATGATAAGGGAGACTTTATTTTCAGAATAAATCACGTGCCAGTAGAGAGGGCCGAAAAAACATGAATATGAATTTGAAGAAGTTTCAGGGACAAAATTAATTGATAAATGATAGGAGGAGGAGACTGAGATGAGAGGAAGAAAAAATATAGAGACTCAAATAACTACACAAAACAAGTTGTATATCTTGGGGTAAACTCTAAAATGTTTGCTTTTTAGTTTTAAGTATGACCAGTATTCAAAAACTAGTCAAGTCATCTTGTTTCATTAGTGGAGTACGGTACCGTCTATTTGTTTTGTTTGATAATCTATCCGGATCTATCCGGATTCTGAAATTTCAATACTGAAGTGATATTATCAACATTGAGTGAAATTACCACTTCATCCCAACACATTCTCAACAAAATTACACACCACAATTCATCAATAATTCTCGATCATAATTTCCGATCTATCAACCCACATTCCTGTCTTGCCCATAAGAAACAACGTTACGATTCCAAATTATCGGCTACAAAAATGAATGATAGCTGTATAATTTTTGACAATTCAAAAACCAAACACATCAACTGACGAAATCGAGTCCTAACTTCCACCTTTACAATCAAAACTCCGAGCGAAATAGACCACGTATAATGGTCAAGTAACTTGATTAACGCCCATGGAAACGTTAACAGATTCCAAACATACATAACTTTATTAGAGGCAGATTTTTTTATCGCCAACTTTATGAGGTTTGGAAGAGTTGTTAGTTCTGTTTTGTGCCAATAGGAGCGCTGCTACAAATTATTATGACCTGTGTTGCAGTCGTAAGATACCCGGCTGATTATACACCCAGAACCAACTCGCATATATCGCCGCGTATTCTATTTACGATTGTTGAACAAATAATAATTAATACACAACAGTTGTATGAACTGGTAGTACCTTCAGGCTGTTGGACGCCATCTTGTTTTAATATGTCAGATACATTCAGCATGTCATTATGTATCATTTTTTGTTATAATCCATTTTTTTGTATCATTGCATTGCATCAGCAACTATAATCAAGAAAACTTTATGATTGACTATAGTGGAATTTACTTCCAACTGACTGTAACGATTGAATGGAAGCAATGATATTCTCTATACGTATTGCTGACAATCTAATGTGAATCATACTATAGGTGCAAATCATTCTCAATAACTTGTACTGCAATTTCGAGAATGGGTTGGAGGTTATTGTATTGTAATGTGTATTGTGTAATATAATTTTACAAATAATGTGATACCGGTATTCAAAATGTTGGGTAATATCGTTTCTGGGATTCACCCTGATTGATTTGAACCCAATTACAATCAAATTAAAATAATTGTTAAGGTTAATTGTATGTTATGGAAGTTCTACTTGATATAACAGTAACAAGAACAACATATAGTAACAAGATAGTAACAAGAAAAATTGATAGACAAGTTATTCTCGATAATTTACTTGAACTACTAAACAACAAAATGCTATATGTAGTTGAAATTTACTGAAAACTAATTAATAACTATGATTTAGGTCTTTGTAATTTCTACGGTATAATATTATGCTATAATATCGTGATTGATTAGATTTACAATTACAATGTCAGTTACAATTCGACTAGCTTAAATTAATGTAATGATGGTTCTGCATATTTGTATTGTTTATCATTGTTGTTGTATTTCAGTCCCATTATTATTTCCAAGCTAGAACCATTATTGACCGAGAGAAGTGAGGTCTAAGATTCAAGTCGACGGTATGGAATTTCTCTTTATGTTTAAATGTTTGTATGTTTATATGTTGCGCATTTACGGCGAAACGCGGTAATAGATTTTCATGAAATTTGACAGGTATGTTCCTTTTTTAATTGCGCGTCGACGTATATACAAGGTTTTTGGGAATTTTGCATTTCAAGGATAATATAAAAGGAAAAAGGAGCCTCCTTCATACGCCAATATTAGAGTAAAAATCAGACTATAGAATTATTCATCATAAATCAGCTGACAAGTGATTACACAGATGTGTGGAGAAGCTAGTCTATTGCTGTATTTCCATAAGGTCTATATTTTCAATCAGGTACTTGTGGATGAGAATACTGCGTGAGGTCTACTGTTCACAGAACTACTAGTTATCTAGGGATTATCATCCAATATATATCCAGTATAATATTCATTTATCTATCTATTTATTTATTTTTTTATTCATTTATCCATTTATTTATTCATTCATTCATTTACTAATTTATTTATACATCTCATTCCACAATCTGCTAGTGAGATCTATTTTGTACTGTCAGTATTGGTTGAATGGAAGTCATTGATGTTATTCAAGAGGAATACTGACATAATGAAGTCAAATTCACTTTAGAGGCTTGAAGCTGAGAGATTGCAAACGGAATTCCTCAAACTCAATCTACCCTGTTCCGAAAATCATAACCTCTTCACATTTCTACAACTTTTATCTCAACCATGTTTTCGCATTTATTCTCAAATAACCATCATCAAGTCGGTTACCATGTAATTGCCTATTCCTCGTAATTTTTTGTTCAACACGCCGTTTATCATAATTAAAAAATCTGGTATGGCGCACTCACACAACTTTCCTTGCCGTTATGAAAATTTATCACCTGACGCTAGTGTTCATGCGCATCTCAAGTCTACTTATATCTGAAGCCTGATAATTGGGAATCTAAAATCAAACTTTGCAAAGATGGGGAGGAGCTCCTGAAATTTTCACAGATATGGTACTTGTGACAGTTGATAGAGCTTATCAATGACCATTTTAGATATGAATTTGATCAAAATCGTTGGATCCGTTTTAGAGAAAATCGCGAAAAACCCTGTTTTCGACAACATTTTCGCCATTTTAGCCGCCATCTTGTATTGCATTTGATCGAAATTGTTCGTGTCGGATCCTTATATTGTAAGGACCTTAAGTTCCAAATTTCAAGTCATTACGTTAATTGGGAGATGAGATATCGTGTACACAGACGCACATACACTCATACATACACACACACACACACACACACACACACACACCACACACACACACACACACACACATACACACACACACACATACAGACCAATACCCAAAAACCTTCTTTTTGGACTCAGAGGACCTTGAATCGTATAGAAATTTAGAAATTGGGGTACCTTAATTTTTTTCGTAAAACAATACTTTTCTAATAGGGTAGCACATACACTCATACACACACACACACACACACACACACATACACACACACACATACAGACCAATACCCAAAAACCTTCTTTTTGGACTCAGAGGACCTTGAATCGTATAGAAATTTAGAAATTGGCGTACCTTAATTTTTTTCGTAAAACAATACTTTTCTAATAGGGTAATAGGGCAAGGAAAGTAAAAAAACTTATTCCACATCATGGTAAAAATTAACATACGAGTATTAATACTTTCTCTTATTTCTAAATATCTTCTCAAGCTCTCAAACTCCTTATAATCATCATCATTTAACTCCTCTCTTTTCTCTCTACACCCTTCTACTTCTCATTGACTGTTCCTCCCCCCTACAGTACTCTCCTGATCTTTTTTATGTAGACAAATTTCTGTATCTGCATACTTCTTCTCTCTCTCTTCCTCCCCAAACTGTCGACCGTCCTTTCTTTATGGAAATCAATTTACTCGGTACACGTTATCAGTGCAGTGAGGCTGAGCGATACCATCACAACTCTTGTTGCAATCACTCCCATGTACTCTTTACAATTAATCGCCTCCTTATCACTATATTTCACTTACCGTTTTCTTTTGTTTTCCTTCACTCTCTTCTCTTCTTCTTCTGCCTCATTTTCTCCCTTAAAGTTCCCCCATAAGTTCCCTTCCCTATCTCTTGCCTCACGTCTTCAGCTCTTCTCTATCTCTGTCCTCTTCGCATCTCTTTGTTGCATTACTTCTGTTCAATCTCCTCCATCACTTTATCATCCTCTCTATCTTCTTCTTTCTTGGTTATTCTCTTAAAGTAGCTATTTTTCCTTTGAAATGATTCATACATTTTCCACCTCCAGTTACACATAATATATTCTCACATTCCTACATTCCCCATAAATCTTTTTTTTCTTCCAAGTGTTTAGTCTATTCCTCACCTTCATCTAACCTCACATATCCCTTTATACATCTTCTTCATCTCGTGCTTATTATTTTTCGTACTTATTTCTCTCTTCTTTGCTTTTACTCTTCTACCACTTTTCTCTTCTTCGTCGATGCTGCAGTTCTGCTACTTTCTTCGACTCTGTTTCTTTCATTCTCTTTGTACTGTGTATTCTGCTGCATTTATATTTCGTCTCTGTTTACACGTTTCACTTTCATTGTGTAATCTTCTTTATATTTATCTGTTATTCATAAATCTGCTTATTTCTTGATGCATATTCTTCCTACTCTTATACTCTCATTCATTTCCTACTCTTGCTCCTCAGTCATTCTGTTTTAATTCAATTTCCATTCTCTACTACGTTTCACTGCTCGTACTCCTTCCCCTCTTCATTCATTTGCTCCTCCCTCTAATCCTCCACTTGCTCCTCCCTCTAATCCTCCACTTGCTCCTCCCGCTCCTCCTTCACTTCCTTGTGCTCCTCCTCATCCTTCTCGTCCTTCTCCTATTCCTACTCCTCTACATTTTACTTTTCCTCATCTTCCTTCTTCCTTACTCCTCATTTAATCTCTTTCTCCTCACGTACTCGTCTTCAATTTCATCTATCGTCTTCTCCTTCCTCAGCTCCCACTCTCCCATCAGTCCATCATCTCTTGCCCTCCCCCACCCATCCATTTCTTCTCAGAGACGACCTTATGTCCCCAAAACTATTACCATAATTACTTACCGTAAATATTAATTACCCAGTGCAACCTACATTGCTCCATGTTGTAAATTGATACAGTATCGTACATAACCACTATTAAGTTGTACGGACCGCTAGTCGAGTCCAACCTCCTACAACTTCTTCCTCCTCCTCCTCCTCCTCCTTCTCCTTCTTATCCTCTTCTTCATTATCTTCTTCTCTTGCAGCTAGATTGAATATGGCCGACAGTAACCTAAACTACATTCAATAAATTGATTCGATGTTCGTTTTGTGCTGTGTTGTTTGTAGAGTGCTTTCCCAGGGTTAATAACTACTTGCATTACTATCTAGTCTACTTTCTCGCTTGCTCTTATCGCTTCTTGGCCAGTTGTCTTAATTATACTAACAGTCGATCCCCTTTGCCATCATTATCACTCTTGTCTCTTCCTCCTCCTCCTCTTCCTTTCTCTTCTTCTCCTACCTCTCCACCACCTCTTACTCCATCCTTTTCTTCCTTTTCTTGTTCTCCTTCTCCTTCTTCTATTACTACTCCCACTTCTCTTTTCCATTTCAATTTCAATTTATTTTAATTTATTCACAACACACAAAAATACAATGAGAAAAAACAATATACAATAAAACAATTACAATAACAGTAACAATGCAAATAACAAATAAAAAAAGCACAATATTGCTAAAATGATGTGGTGAGCTGGAAGAAAGAGGGGGGAAATACCTTGCCAACTATGGTTTCCCATGTAATAGGCAGGTAAAGGTATAAAGTAGAATTTCCTTCTTCTATTCTCCCTTCCATTCATCCTCGCGTCATTCAGTTACCGAACCCTTAAAATCTCAGAAGCTTACCACTTAAAATTCCCAGCTTTACTACCCACAAACCTCAATTTAGAGTATTCAGATTCTTGCCGACATAGTTTAGCTACTGTGGAAAACAATGGAAGAAGGTGCGTTCATAATAAGTGGACGTCACATTTAAATAATGGATTCTATCGAATATGGGAATGTGGAGTGAATTATCTAGGATTATCATTAATGAGATTTAAATATTGAAAGTTACAGATTTTCTGTTCATGATATGAATGTGGAATGAATTATATAGGATTATCATGAATGATATATGAATATTGGAAGTGACAGATTTTCGATTCCATGATGAGTAATGGAAGGACTCAGAATGACATGAAAGAGAGAAATTAATATATAGTATAAAAGAAAAACAAGATTAAACAAATTATTTAAAAGTAAATAAATTACTAATTGATAAATGATAACAAAGTATACAGAATCACTCGCATGAGTGAGATGGTACAGGGAGAGAGGATGAGTTTAAGAGGAGATAATTTAAGATGAGAGGAGATAGTAAATCGGAGGATAATAGATGGTGAGTTTATATCGTTTTATATTGTATGATTTTTCGTTTTATATTGATTGTTAAAAAAAACTGTAGAGCACAAAACATATTTGAAAACGTGATTTTAAGAGAACAAAGGAAGATGAATAATGTTTAGGAAAGAGGATGGTGCTTAGATTGCATAGAGGCAAACAAGACTGCGATGACTTAAGATGAACTTAATATCTCCAAAAGAAATAATTGTAGAGGATGATGAGAGTGGAAAGAGGTCAGGGGTGTCGTAATAATTGCGATACCTCAATTGTGCGAGTATTTGAGCTTTCCGTTATTTGTGTTAATGATTATCCAAAATTATACAAACATTTTGAATAATATTAACATATTGCCATTCAAAATCCTAAACTTAACCTCATCTACCTTTGAAACCCAATAAAACATAACTTTTTAGGTTATGTTCATACACTAGACAAATTGAAATCTCGCGGATCTGAGGCAGTCTCGAAAAAGGAAGGGAATGAATGTGTGAAGTAAGCATGAGGTGGAGGAGTAAACGAGAAAAATAGGAGAGGATAAGATAATGAGAGCCAAGGAATATATAGGTGGAGAGGATGATTGAAGGATGAAGAGGTAGAAAAATGAAGGAACAAGGAAGAAATGAATAGAAGGAGGTTAAAAGTAAAGTAGAGAACAGGGAGAAAAGAATAGGAAGTTGAAGAGGATAAAAGGAGACGAATGATTGGTTGAAGGAGTGTAATGTGGAAAGGGAGAACCAGGAGAAAGAAGTAAGGATATGAGAAAAGCTAAAGATAGGAATGGATAATAGGAGAAGGAGATAATGGTAGGTTGAGTATGGAGAGTGTGGGACGTAAGAGGCAATTTGACTAGCGCTGGGACAAAACACAGAGGCAGAAGAAGCTTTGGGTCACTAGCTAATTGGCCGTGCTTTATGATATGCGGCTAGATTGGATACGACATAGCTGACTGTGTGGGCTTTGCAACCTATACTAAGCAAGATAGTGCTATCGTAAAATCAGCCTTCTTGTTGATGACAAACTTTTCCAAAACGATTTGAATTCAGTAGTTGAGTAGCTGTTAACTTGTTATTCAAATTTATTTCAAAACTTTCTTAAATTCAGAACATCCTTGATGGTGAAAAATAGGTGATTTGGAAAGTCAAAGCATTGTCGATGGAATGGTCTGTGAGACATTTTTCAATAATTGGGTGTCCGGTCTCCAAGCTATCGGCAGATAAACCAGAATAAACTTCAATACGTACCAACAAATACAAAATTATTTACTTCCTTAAACTGAGTATTTTTATACTAAGATATTTTTCCTCCTCGACACTTTCATTGAATATTACGAAAATGTATAAGTCCTCAATTGAAATAGATGCTATCACACAACATGAATATGGATCAATTAAATAGTTCATCATAATTTCATCCTTGTCTGATGGAAGGCGTCTGAATCCTATAATAAAGGAGCTGTAGAATTTTCCATTTCAAATAATTTTGCCTTCAGAGATTTCAAAGAGCATCGAAGTAATTTTTTTTATTGCAAAGTGATATTCTTCAGCAGGTTTTTAACTATCATCTCCTGAAAAATGGTGCTCCAATGAACGTGCACTCCTCAAATTCCTGGATATTTCTAATAATAGCATTTTTCCTATTACCAACATGTTCAAAATCAATATAATGTTCATATCTCAAGAACACAGCAACTGGTTTTACAGTTTCAAGGTAACACTATCTTGTCTAGATGGGTTAGTGAGTTGTAGATAAATTACTACTGGAACTAGTAATTATTATTTCTTGTTCTATTCAATTCACTCTGATTTCTATCATCAGATTAACTAGATGAACTATGAAACTCTATTGATGATTGAAGACTCTTATGTTACTAGACCAATCTGATACACCAATCAAGCAGAATTCAATCCACTCTACTCCAATTGTCTAGCCTAGTAGATGTAGGACATTCTATGCTATTCCGCATGTTGCTCCTCCCCACGAAACCAAAACCAATAACATTAATTTGAATACTTCTTCAAACTTCCAATGAATGTTAAACAAGCCACACTTCCTGTCTGGATTGGTCATCCATCCTGTGAGCATCTCCATTCCACTCAATTTCGCCTGCCTGAACAGGCTCAACCTATATCATAGCAGGCCGGACAAAACGATAAATTAAAATGTAATCTGAATTTTGGCACTTGGACATTGATCACTGAAGACTGAAGGAGCATGAAACATGCAGCTACGTGCTACAATTAACAAACACTCTAATATATTATGACGTCCGATGTATTGGTTTGTGACAAGGCGGTTCGTTTTATTCTCTTCTTTCTTACTATTCTTCTTCTTTTTCTCCCTCTCCTTCTACTCCTTCACCTACTTCTTCTTCTTCTCCATCTTCTTCTATCTAATATTCTTCTTCTGTTATCCTAGTTATTACATACTCTCAGTCTCATTCTTCCTCAGGTCCTTTTTCATCTCAATTGGGTGGTGCTAATGGGCCAAATTTCCTTGAACGTGGAACATTGGTTAAATAATCTGCGTTCTCTGAAAATAAAGTCATCTATGGAGTAAAAACGTACATCCAGAGAGAACTATACAGAGGAGTTGATGAATGTAAATTTTTGGAACGTCATGGATAAATACAAAATCTGTATATTTTGTCTACAACATATTATTGATGTTGTAATTCCACTTTCATTTTACGCCTACTCTTCTCTCACACTCTCTTTGTCCTGCCCTGTTCATCTATAACTTTTTAATTTCTCTACTGTTATTATCCCAATCTTCCTTTTCACACATCAGTCCTAACCTCATATTCAATCTTTTCATATAACTCCATAATGTTTCTAATCAATTTATCTTCCCATCTCCGTAGTTCTTCTCTCTATGTCTCTATAACTCATTTCCTATCTTCTTACTGAATTATTTTCCCTTTCTTTTCCAGGCTCGATTTTCCTCTTCATTTTCACTTCAAATCTTCCTGTTACTCTAATTCTCTTCCTGACGTTCATCTCTTCTAATTTATCGTTCCTCTTTTATTATTCTCTTCAATTCTTCCAATCATACAAATTCTATTTCTGGCTCTCATATCCTCTTATTACCTCTAGAATTATCATTAGAGGTAGAATTACCTTCTTCTACCTCTCTAGAATTATTCTTCTACTTACTCTCCCAACTTTCCTTCTCCTTATGCACTTCCACCTAATCATTCTCCTCTATCTAGATCCATTCTTTCACATCTTACCAAACCCCACTCAATTTTCCTACCATATTCTTATACTTGCCTCACGTCATCCATTCCTAGATTGGCTCGGCTACTACCGAAATCAAGTTGAAGTGAAGTAAGTGAGAGGTCCTTCGCGGTGGAGGGGCGGAGCACAACCTTGATGTATGGAGTCAGCCGACGTCGCGAGATGAGATGAGCTAACTCACTCACTCTCTCTCTCTTCTCTCTCGGTGGAGGCGTTACCCGGGCGTCCGAAAAAATTACGATACCTCCCCATCAAAGCTTTGTTAAATCATAATTATTGTCGAATAGACAGAATTCGTTACGCTATCGCTATGTTTCGATCGATTTTTCGGACAATCAAATTTATCTGTCTTTCTTGTGACTGTCGGATCGTAACTATAACTCACTGCTCACTCGCGCACTCGCACTCTTCTTTCAAATCGAGAAGATGCCGCTCTTTTACGATCCGCTCTCTCCTACCCTCCCGCTGGCCCGCTGGTCCATTGGCTCCCCTCAAATCCCAACAAATGTCGTAAATATTGGCGTTGGTTGCCGAAAACGATTCTCTCGGATTTGGTACTGTGATAGCTGATTCAATTTAATGATCTATGGTGATGGTCTGTACCCAACTTTTCCTCGTCCGACACTTTATTTTGATTCGTCTCTCTCAGACTGTGGATTCGATCAATGCTCCATAGAGTTGGATTATTCCAATAAGGATGAAGAAGAATGAAATAAGAAAACCAAGGACAATTAAAAAAAGCGAAAAGTGCTTGAACTTAACATAATATCGATAATATTTGGACAATTTGAGACTAATTTGGGAAATTGAAGAAGTTTTGGGAATAGCCTATTTTTTATTTTTCGATCGTTGTATTGTTTGTGCTAAACTAATAAATACATAATACACAAATTGATTAAACACTACAATAAATACAGGTCATTATCAGGAACTATTGTGAATAACTTTATACTAGCATTTGATATAATTCGGTATAAAATTTCCTTGGAAATGAGTGAGGATGTGTGTGTGTGTGTGTGTGTGTGTGTGTGTGTGTGTGGTGTGTGTGTGTGTGTGTGTGTGTGTGTGTGTGTGTGTGTTGTGTGTGTGTGTGTGTGTGTGGTGTGTGTGTGGTGTGTGTGTGTGTGTGTGGTGTGTGTGTGTGTGTGTGTGTGTGTGTGGTTGTGTGTGTGTGTGTGTGTGTGTGTGTGTGTGTGTGTGTGTGTGTGTGTGTGTGTGTGTGTGTGTGTGTGTGTGTGTGTGTGTGTGTGTGTGTGTGTGGTGTGTGTGTGTGTGGTGTGTGTGTGTGTGTGTGTGTGTGTGTGTGTGTGTGTGTGTGTGTGTGTGTGTGTGTGTGTGTGTGTGTGTGTGTGTGTGTGTGTGTGTGTGTGTGTGTGTGTGTGTGTGTGTGTGTGTGTGTGCGAATCTGAATAAACTCTTCTTAGGAAACAGATTGGAGAAGGAGCAACAGGCTTAAAGTGATGTTTATCACTTTATAATTTCTGTCTAATTTTGAGTCCACCTTCATACATTCGGAAAGAACGAAGCTATAGAAGAACTAAATAAATAATGAGCTTGGATGGGCAGCAGATAGTAATAAACTTTCCTTTCCTAGTGTTTGGTTAAAAATGCATGAATGAAGAAATTGTTCTATCCAAGCAATTTCAATTAAATACTATAGATAAATCGAGAACTCACTGTAATGTCATATTTAAAGTTGGCAAAGAGTGAAATTCCAAAGAAGGCTATTTTTTATCAAAGTAAACCATTCAAAAGATCATATAAATAAAATTTATTCATAGATAAAAAGATCATGTAAATAAAATTTATTCGTACATAAAAATACTGACAGTAAAAATTCAGTACAATTTTCTGACTTGAAAATTTAGTCAACAGTTATGATTACAACAATTCAATCAGACAGTATTCCTGATTTCAATACGCGTCCTGTTGGTAGTTCTCATGATCGCAATAGATCAGTCAGAATTTGTGACAGCCGACCAATAAGATTATAGCTCAATTCCATGACAGACAAAATAAAGACTCACCAGTCAAACACAACTCAAACTCGACCCAAAGCTAGTTACAACACAATAAAAATTTGTACACCCAAATCGCACCGTAGACCAATAATAATTCTTACAGCACTAATAAACTGGTTGGATTGAGAGTGAGACAAAGAGAATGAATTAGTGTCGCGAGAGAGAGTGAGCAAAAGAGAGATGGATATCTGCTCCAACAAGCACAACATGAAATCCGAGCCACAATGATAAGTATATGAGCCACATAAATAAATATTTAAGCGCCTAGCGGGAATGCATACTGAATTTAAGCCGGTGTCTCAAGCAACCTATTAAGATGTAAATTTCGACTGACCTCCTCTCCCTCCCCCCTCTCGCCCGGGATACGGTGGACTAAATCAAAAAAACAAACAGTTCACTTCGGCTGGTACACGTTTAATCAAAATAACTCAATGACACGTCGCGTCAGACGCAAGAACTTTATTCGTTTCAGCGTTATTTATAATGTCCACACCGTAGGAAGAGATTTAATGCGCTGAATTACATACGCTGAAAATTGGTGTTCGGAGCGCTTAATCCTGTCCGTATGATAATATGTGGCCGGACTGACCTATCAGTTATTGTGAGGTGAGCGCTCTTAATCAAATTCTTCTAGTTCCGTTTCAGTGCTAGTTGTACTGAGTGATAATTTTCCAAGGTTAATTTTTGTCATGCATACTTTAAACTGTATCCTTCTGAATTACTTTTTGTTCCACATAATAGTAACTTCTTCAATATAATTATATTCATGACAGGGGAGTATATTATTGCTGAGAATATTACTGCTAATGAGAGAAAGAACTCCTATTTTTTTCCTGGTGTTTTTCTTACATATAACATTTAAAAATAATACCAGCTTAGGTGGAATAATAATTAACTATAGTGACAAAGGTGTTCCATCCTTCAGTCTGTTGGCGCTACCTGGTCGTAGATTCGATTTCTGCCAGTAGGCATGGACATTCCATCATCTCATAAAATCGCCCACGAACAAGCTGACAGCTCATGAAATGCCAAAAATCTCCTTTTCCGAATTAAATAATCAATGAATTTCTTAGTACAAAAGCAACTGAGTTATGATAAATTAATGATTAAGGCTTTACTAGTCTGATTGATCCTTCCTCTTGTTCCAAGATCTCACGAATCTATCCAGAGGCAAACTTGACATTTCTTGCATCCAACACAAAAATCTGAGTCGAGTTGAAGAGAGAGGCAAGATCAATTCTTTGTACAAATCTAATTGGATGTGAGCCCACGCCACTCTTTGCTAACCTTCTTCAAATGTCAAACGGAGCAATATAGTCTGCTGCTACCTGATGGAATAATAGAAAGTCAGCTCAGTTCTGTCAAGTAAGGGGGCTTAGCCTTTACTTTGCTGCAAAGATTTCGTTCCCTTTCCCTGTTACTCTCTTTCTTTTCCTCTGTTACTGCTTTGAATAACGATTACAGACAAGTAGCTTGTTAAATCGACTTGAAAAAATTCTACTTGATTGTGTTAACATAACAATGATCTGAACCGGGCTCGGAAAAGTCAGGAGTGGTCTAATAATTGGAGGCTTTTCGACTTGACCTTATCGATATTCCTTTTTTCTCGACATACTTTTTCTCGTTATACTTTTGCCCCCCCTTCTAAAGCTGCGTTTACACCAAAGTTATTAACACAATTTTAATAACTTAATCTTCATAGATTCTATAAGATTGAACATAACTTATCATACACATGATGGACACATATGTTTGTCAAGTTCCGTTCAATATAATAGAATCTTCGAAGATTAGTTATTAGCATTTTGTTAATAAATTTGGTGTGAACGCAGCTTAACAGTTCAGCATGCATTTTTGCTTATGTAAGATATAAAGTTCAAATTAACATCGACCTACACATTTTATTCATTGATTTTAAACAAGCCTTCGATAGTATAATAAGGGGTGAGTTATGGAAAGTACTAGAGCATTATGGCTTACCGAAGAAGTTTATAAAACTTGCCAAAATGCCAATGAGCAAGACTACGGCCATGATAAAAGTTGGATTTACAAAAAGTAGAAAGTTTGAGTTCAATACTGGCGTAAAGCAAGGTGACGGACTGTCAGCACTCCTATTCAATGTTGCATTACATCGTGTGATAGACGTCATTGACAAGAGAGGCAGCATTTTTCATAAAATGTATCAAGTATGTGCTTATGCCGATGATGTAGCCATAATTGCCAGAAGAAAAGATATCCTCCAGGACACGTATATATTACTCGAAAGAGAAGCACAAAAGATTGGTCTCCTAGTCAATGAAAATAAAACAAAATACATGAAAATATCAAGAAGTCAAGCGCGAAGGGTTCCACAGAATCTGAGGATCGATAATAGGTTGTTTGAGGGGGTGAAAAAATTCAGTTATCTGGGTGTGGAATTGAATAATCAGAATATGATGAGCACCAGTATCAAACAAAGAATATTATCGGGAAATAGAGCATACTACAGCAACATGAAGCTTCTAAAGAACAGGCTCATCATTAGAAGCACCAAACTTAAGATCTATGAAACCCTTATAAGACTTGTAGTTACCTATGGCTCTGAATCATGGACTTTGACTAAGGAAGACCAACATAATTTAAGTGTATTTGAACGAAAGGTGCTCAGAAAAGTGTACGGTCCTGGTAAAGGAGGAGAAGAGTGGAGAAGGAGAACCAATGCTGAACTTGAACTATTAATAAAAGGCCGTAGTATAGTACGCTTCATAAAGGCACAGAGATTAAGATGGTTCGGACATATTTATAGGATGGATGAGACCAGAATGCCAAAAATAGTGCTTAAAGAGAAGCTTCACTCGAGAAGAAAACAAGGCAGACCAAGAATACGATGGGAAGATGAGATAAGGGATGATTTGGTAAGGATGGGTTATAGAGGATGGAGAGGATTTATAATGGATAGAAACGTTTGGAGGAATGTTGTGGAGGAGGCCAAAGCCCACAATGGGCTGTAGAGCTATAGTATAATAAAAAGATATAAAGTTTTCTACAATTTCCAACACTTTTCCTCAAATTGCATCACAACTTTTCTGTGTATCATTTCATGAGTTAAAATATCAACAATTCAACTAGTCAGAATTAAACAGATAAATTCAACAACCGATTACAATACAGTTCAACAGATCAATTATTTTTCTAAAAAAATTGTTTTTTTTTTTGACTATTACAATATTTTTATGATGAGTTGGTTATTTGTTTAATTACCTGATATAAAATTGAGTTTGCTTGGCCTTCGCTTGAGTAAGCTTAAGTTAATCGTCTGATATAAATTTGTGTCTGCTTGGCCTAGACCAAGAAAAATCTCCAGGTTCATTCTGTCACCATACTATCATAGAGAAAAGGTAGCGTAAAGAGATATTCTATGCCTATGGTATAGGGCGTTTATGTTCCAAATTTAACTGTTAACTCAAACCGATAATCCCAGAAGTTCTTTTTCGTGGAACTATGTGACGCTGGTAGTCTCTCATACTGTGCCATTCTTACACTATCACCGGGTCAAAACAGTAATAATAGAAAGTATCTGACGGTAATCAGCTCGAGTTGAGGCTGTGCAAAGGCTAAAAATAAACTTTCTACTGGTGATATTTCTCAAAGTTTTTCGATTTATATATCATCAAGCTATCAAAATAAAAAGGTTTTGTCAGGGAAAACATTATTTTTTCCGATCATTACTTTTTGTGATATGAGCGCCTAAAGTTTAAATTTTTGGGACAGAACATTTCAAATTCGGTGAGAGATGAATCCTGAAATTGAGAGGATAAATTATTCATTTTGATGATTGAATAAAACAAAAGTCTCTTGAGAATATCAATTTTTGACAAGTTATTCAATTTTCTTTAAATGACCGAAAATAACTTTCAGTAATTTTTGTAAATTGGATAACTTTCTCAAAAATATATTTTCAAAAGATTTTTCTTCAATTAATCAGCAACACCATGAAGAAATTTATCCTCTTAAACTCATGGATTCATCTCTCGCCTGTTGTTCTATCCCGATCATATTCATATGATTTGTAATTATATCAACGAATAAATAAATTTGAAATGTTCTGTCCTAAAAGTTTAAACTTTAGGCGCTCATATCTCGAAAAGTAATAGTAATGATCGGAATAAAATGTTTTCCTGACAAAACTTTTTCATTTTGAAAGCTTGATGATATACGAATCGAAAAACTTCGAAAAATATCACCAGTAGAAAGTTTATTTTTAGCCTTTGCATAGCCTTAACAAAAATTGGCTTGAAATTTGGAAGCTAAACGACCTATACCGTGGGATATCTAATTATGATTTTTTTCTATGATACTACAACTACACTCACATCACTTATAAGTCATTATGCTACTTTATAAGGTAAATAGCATTTGCTGGACAGGAGGCATCGACATTGTTCATAAGGAATGAAAAATGAGAATCATTCACAGTGAGAAGTGGATCTCACTGTACTACTTAAAACCTCTAGCGCAACTCACTGTGGAAGCATCAACCACCCTACAGACAACTAACCACCTGATAGACGGCAACCACTCCCAGTCATCTGTACGTCACTGGCACTACATTCTAATCCTAATACCCATCCCACAGGCTGGCCCATAAATATCTCAGACCACGGCCTCCTAAACATGTCACGTGTGACGATGCCACTGCACCAACCCAAAACAAAAATATATATTTCGTCGGTCTTGTCCGTTGGTTTAGAATTTTCCGGGTCTGAGAACGAGTTTTTTCGGAAAAGTTCTACTGGAGATTTTCCGTGGGTTGAAGAGGGTCGTTTCGTTCCTAATAGTTGCTGTACGTATGTAATTCCCCCTTCACATGTTGTCACGTTGGGGAGGGGTGTGCTACCCCCATATATATCTCGGCTTATTTCACTACTAACGCGTACTCTCACCGCAAGCTTGTTTTATTATATCAAGTGCCATATTTCAAGGCCTCAGGTCGCCTTCTAGGCTGCACTGTGCTGCACTGCTCTCTGCCTTCTGTTACATTTCTCTGAGAAGAGAGAATCTGCTGCTCAAATGTGTGTGCATGTGTGAGTACGAGAAAGGATGCGCGGAGAGAGAGAGAGTGAGGAAGTTAGTGAAACAGAGAGGATAAAGGATGCATGAGAGAAATAGAGATAATGATCTACTTGGAGGAGAGAGAGAATTGAAGAATGTGGGGAGAGGATGAAAGTGGGATAAAGAGGAATAGGAAAAGGACCGTGGTCGGAGAAGAAATAAGAGATTAGACAATAGAAGAGGCGAATAGACAACAACATGAAAAGAAAAAAGGAGAGAAGAGAAGAGGATAAAAGAAAAAAGAGGAGAAAAGTATGAAAAAGGAGATAGGGAAACGGATTAGAACTAGAAATACAAAAAGTAGAATGAAAAGGGAGGTGAAGAGTTGAAGGAAATTTTGATAGGGCAAGAAGAAGAAAATTAGTGATGAATATGTGGATGAGACGAAATAAACAAGGGGTAAAGGAAAAAGTCAGGAAGTACACGAAGTGTAAAAATTGAAGGAGTGAGAAAGAAATATAGTAAAGTAATAAAAGGTGAGGCCATAAAATGAGAATGACTTAAAAATTGGAAAACTTCAAACAACATAACTAATACCAATAATAAGACAAGGAAAAAGTGAGAAGCCTGAAAAAGATTGGTTGAAGTGGATGAATTATTAGAGTGCCGAATAGATCCATGAGGGTCAGAGAGATAGAAAAAAGTCGGAAAGGGGAGAGGATGAGAAAGAAAGTGGAGAAAGAATATCAACATTCAGAAACTGGGTGTTGATGGATGAGGGAGTGAATGAAACGGTTGGAAAAGGCGATTGAAAGAGGAAACAAAGAAGAGGGAGAATTGTAGAATAAATAGTACGAAAAATATGAGAGGGGGAAGGGGATACGTATAAGAAGATAAAGATTGAATGTGAAAATGAATGAAGAGAAGCGAGTGATAAGGAGAAAGAATTAGTGGTGGGGAAGTGGATTTACGAATGTTCCCCCACCTCAATATCGCGATCCTATTTCGTAGGTTTAGGTTGGCGAGTGACACTCTGTAACCACTCAGCCGACCTATATAATCCGCCTAACATAACCTACAGCCTGCTTGAGGTGGGGTGTACACTTTACACACCCGGAGAGGTGGGGCTGAGTTACTATTGTTGACAATTACAATGTCCATTGTACCAATGCTGTAATACAAGCATGATAACAGTGGAAAAAGTTAATGGGACAGAGAAATTTGAAGGACTCGATAGATAATGATTGATGAATGATGGATAATACAAATATGAAATATGGTTGATAAATTCTTGTTTGCTTTTTTATAAAATGTAGATTAATGAAGCATTTGTTTGAATCAATGAAATTTCAATTGAGTACTATTTTTATTTATTCGAACAAATGCAATTTCTCGTTAATTTCCATCTGGCTGACCGATGTAATTTCTCGATATATCGAGACATTGTCATTTTGGTGTAAGGGTGTAAGTCTGACTAGCAATTGCGAGGCGCTGGTTTCGATTCTCAGGCTTGCAAATAATTTTTGGATGATAGCTCTAATCATATTTCCTTCTAGCTGTTCATCCTGTTGACAATATTTTTGCTGTAGCAGAAGTCAGCAGGGTGGCTCTCAACATCTCACTTTGGATTTTTGTATTGTTTAAAATTTTTCCATTATTTTTAATGAAATAGGCCTGCCAAAAAATGAATTGTAATGGAAGTGAATCAATTAATTGTCAATATAAGACTGGAGGTTTTTGTAAAATATAAATATCAATAATAACATGATATAATCGTTTTTGATGGGGCTATTGAGAGAACCCTTGAATAAGTATAGGACATGCTGAGAATGTGTAGTTGACAAAACGAAAAACTAAGGATACCTTGCACTATCTTCCAAGTTCAGATTACATTGAAAAGTCTGAAATATGGTTATGTACTTCAGGTTATATCTTCCCAAAATTCATCATAATCACCAATGAATCATCAATCATCAATGCCCATCAATTAACCCCTTCTGTTCCCACAATCCTAATGGTTCTAATCCAAGAGATCATTCAATAAACAAGGTTGAGTCCCACCTTGTCGGTCATCCACAGGAGTGAGTCAGGACAGCGACACACTAATAAATCGAAGGTGGGTCGGAATCGGAATGCGACACCGACAAAGTCAGCGACAATTTGCTTATTTTATTCAGGTTTAATTACTCGTCGCTTATTCGACCAGAACTGACGAAAGGAATTCGGCATCACATTCTTGGCTGAGTTATACTGGAGAGCGTATGTATTGCTGTAGGCTATCCCGTATGTAGAGAGTGGCGTCGTAAAAAAGCGTCCAGAGTTGGTGGATTCGCGGCTTTTATATTGCGTCAAGATTAGTGACAAGTCCGGACGGTCCGGCGGTCACTTTACCGCATACAGGTGCGGTTTATTCCGGCTATAGTGTCGACGTTTATAAACGGTGCCATATCTTCTTCTAACCTCACACTGAAGCGCCGCGAATAATGGTGGTGAGGTCTGTTTCCCTCCTTTTTCCTCCCACTGTCATCTATCCCTCTCTTACTTTTCTCTCTTTCCTTGTATTTCCCCTCTCTTCTTCTCTTGATTATCCATCAGCTTACTTCCTTACGTTCTCTATCATTCAATCACTCACAAGTAAATAAATTCCTTTGTATTGTATTTATTGTAATTTTCTTGATTGTGGAGCAGTTAATGAGATTTCCCATGTGTCTCATATTGATGTGAATAAATAAATAGATTTCAGAATCTGAATCTCAAGGCTCCTATCTCTTTTTGTGTAGTTGAGCAGTTGATATTGTGGTTAATTATTCATATTGAATAAAAAAGACTAAGCAATTGTCAAAAACCACAGATTTATTGATACTTAGAAAGACCGGTTTCGGTTATTCACCATTGTCAATCTCTGATAAACTAAGTACTCTCTTGTATTTAGAACTAAATACAAGAGCAGCAGAATTCATACTAGTAGGCGAGTACTGCTGTTGGTCAAGGGCATGAACGCCTGCCATTGGCCCAGCTAGACAGTCTCCTCCCACTCAACGGTGTGACAAAATGGCGGCTTAAGCAACAGAGTCGCCATGATAGCAAAATTCACTTTCAGTACAGAATAAGAACCAAGAAAACAAGTGTGAAAGATGATAAAACAAATATGTAAATGGAAAAACTATTGACTAATGTATGCTTACAATTTTATGATAAAACTAAATTCGTAGTGTTGTATTGGTTGAAATGAATCTGGTCATTTAAACCATACTGGGAATTTTCCTTAATTACTCTTGTTATTTCTAAAGCCTCTTAGAATATTCAAAGATCTGCCTATGTTATTAACATGCAGAAACTCAACATTCTCCTTAACTGTGAACTTGTGATTATTTGTTATCAAATGTTCTGCAAAGTTAGATTCCCCATTTTGTTTATTCCAATCTCTGTTATTTAATTCTACTTTTGAAACTTCTACCAGGTTGACATAACAAGCATCACAATCACCACATTTAAGTTTGTACACCCCACTTTTATCCCAAATATCAATTTTGTCTTTACTCCAGCTAAATAGACTATTTAAAATCGGTTTGGTCTTGAAAGCAACATGAAATCCATTCCTCTTCAATTCCCTACCTATCTTATCAGATACAAGGCCTAAATATGGGATTGTTATCCAAGTCTTCTCCTCACAGTTTGAGCCTACAAAGCTAGAATTGATTGGAATTTGTCTAATAATTTCACTCAATAATCTGTCCACCATACTTTCTTCATACCCATTTGTGACAGCTATCTGTATAATTTTAGTGATCTTCTGCCTTTCTCGATCACTTACAAGTAACAGTTTATATCACGTTTTTTGCTTTCACCTATGTTTTCTATCAGCCAGGCTTAAAAATGCTATAAAGTTTCCTTTGTGAATAAATAAATAAAAATAATCCCTCCGTAAAAATTTTCCATTAAATTGTGGGAATCTATCCTCATTAGATTTTTCATTTTCCTATTGGACAATACAATTCTAATTACATCTAATTTTAACGAGTATTCCATTTCTACCAGCAACAAGAGAAAAATAAAACATACAAAAACAATAAAGTTTAACAACACACACCAAAACTCTGAATGGGTCCGAGAAACAAAGAGTTTGTAAAAAATAACACAATTCACCCCTTCATCTACATATTATTGCTCAATCCTATGAAAATATTCACAGAATCTGCTGACACTGACATATTTTATTGGCACATAACAATCTTTGGCGAAATTTGCACCCTTCGTTTCTTTTTGTTGGACGGTGGCTCATATTGCCAGCATAAATTCGAGTCACATTGTTTTGATATGACACCGGTAGCAACTGTGTGGTATTGTTTTGAGCAAACTAGTGTACAAATCCGTATGTTATATTGTTGTAATATGCTCCCGGTTCATTCCACAAGTCCAGCAAAATGTGT
The DNA here is from genome assembly GCF_014356525.2 of Nilaparvata lugens. Classification (NCBI taxonomy): domain Eukaryota; kingdom Metazoa; phylum Arthropoda; class Insecta; order Hemiptera; family Delphacidae; genus Nilaparvata; species Nilaparvata lugens. Next base: position 25,446,792 of record NC_052513.1, on the reverse strand, counting down.
CCTGGGCGGTGGACACTGCAACTCTTGTTTACGGACTTCGTATTACCGCACAACTTCTGTCTTGCTTTTCTTCTCCTGCAGCACAATCACTCTCATTCTCGCTCTCTCCTTGTTGTTTCTCTCCCACTGCATACTCTCAGTCGTTATGAATTCCTTCACAATATTTCTGTCTCTCTTGCTAGTTTATTCCAATTCATTCATGTTCCCTATGGTATTTTTTCTTGAGAGTCTATTCTTTCATCTAATTCGTTTGTATAGTCATCTATTCAACAAGTCTATTCTTACTTGTCTAGTATTCCCATCAATTCTCTGATCAATTTACTTCATGTCTCCAATTGCCTGTTTTCTAAAGAGTATTTGATGGAAATTTAGATACATATTCTACTAGCAGTGAGGATGTGTGAAGAAGATTATTGAGAAGGTAAATTCTATAAAAACTTTGGGGAAAATGGTGGACAGACATTTGAAGTGGGAGTCTCATATTCATTATTTGTCCTCTAAACCAAAATTTCTAATTTACAATTTTTACAAAATTAATCAACTCAAAGACCTTAATATAATAAGAACAATTCACTTTGCATATGTCCATTCTTTATTTCAGTATGCAATTGAAGCATGGGGCGGTGCATTTGACTGTCATTTTAATAAAGTGTTTACATTGCAAAAACGTCTTATAAGGGCAGCGTTGGGTAGACCAAGACGATACCCAAGTCGGACCCTTTTTGAAGAGTTGGATGTACCCACCCTCAGACAAATTTATGTAATTAAGATTGTTTTGCATCTGAATAACAATGTGAGTAATTTGGAAATCAGAAATACACCCTACCCGACGCGCCCATCAGTTTCAAATATGTTCAATATAGATATAGTAAGACTGGTAGTATGTAGACATCAATTTTTTCATTTTTGTAACATATTTAACTAAAAATCTCCTCGAAAAAATATCTGAATGGGATAAGAAAAATATTCATTCAACAATTCCCAAATTCTAATCATTTAATGTAATGATTTATAATGTAAAGTTATGGAAAAATTATTCTCATAGATGTAGCCTACGGTACACTTGTCAATCAGCTATGGCATTGATAATATCACGTGGTATTGAGCAATGATTGTTCGTCAGATTAGCGTTTTATTAATAGTTCAATTTAGTTGTTTTGGTTTGTAGCCGGATGGGATATCTTATTTTTGTTTTTGCCTTTGTATTTTTTATTTTCTTTATCTAATTTTCTTTTCTTTTTCTTTTACTAATCTTATTGTTTGTAGTTTTATCATTTTGCAAGAAAGTTTAAAAAAAATAAATCGAAAATGATCTCACAGCTAGCGCACAAGTTCGCTTTGCTAGCTCTGCCAATTCTATTATTCATTTCGATGATTATGTATCTACTGAATATTTCAGTTATTATTGTATTAATAATTTGAGGTATTTCAAGTGATTTTGTATTTTGTATTTTGGCAAAATAAAGATTTTGATTTGAGATCCATATTTCAGTAAGGAGGTAGAGGGACGCCCAGTTATCACAATAGAATTATTTAGAAAAATCTAGAAAATCATTCCAATATCAACAAATTTTCATTTTCAACTTGATGATGATAATACAAGTCGATATAAGTTTATAATGTCTTAAAAGCTATGAAGTTTACCAACTGAAAATTTTCTTCTACGATTTATCAAGTTTCTCTCTCATCTTCTCATATCCCTCTCAGGGATAAGGGTTGTGTGGCAGAGAAGAACTGGAGTCCTAACTACGCCCTCAATAAAGGCAATCAATGAATCAATCAATCAATTCACCCCTAATTTGATTCATAGTCCCACCCATATTTGATTGACAAGTATCAACATTAAATCCACAATAATAATGATTTTACGCATCAAATTTTTATCTACATCCAATAAATTTGGAATTTGGAGATTCTTCTTCCACTTCTACGTCAACTTCTTATTGGCCAATTTTGTCCCCTTTGGTTGTATCATCAACCTTTCATCCCCCTACAGGGCGGCATCCCACACCGGGAACCACCAACCCCAAACCCCCTTCACAACGATTCACCACACGGCGGTCTCCACATCGTCATATTATTCAGGGTATCCAGTCCACCACTGTTATTTGCGTCTGCCATTGTTATAAAGTTAACAGGGTTTGTTTAGACTTGACAGAGCCATGGAATTCCACGTAAGCACCTAAACAGCCAACAGCCACCGACTATGAGCAAGAACATCACATACACATTATTAACCCCATCCCCTCTCCCTACATTCACAAACATACTTAACTTATGTACAAAACATACGCTATACCAACTGCCTCCATCTTCTGTGTTATCACTGCGTCTGTTTTTCACTCCTTCCTCTCTCTCTTTGTTCCCCCTTTGAAACCTTTACCCTCCCTCTTTTATCCCTTTTCATCCCTTCCCACTCCCACTCAATAATATTTTACTTTCTCTATCTCGGTGATGTGTTGATGGGAAGGATATTATTTTATTTCTTCTTCAGAGAATCGACAATTATTTGGTAAAACACCGCCGATTTACGTAGTTACATGACAATAGCCTATATTATCGTTAATTAAATTGCATTCAATCTTCATTCTCATTAATTAATTCTTCATACTTTGCAAAATTCCTTGAATATAATAATAATAAATTTATTTCCTTTAAAAAAAATACAACAAGCGATTAAAACATAAAAAGTACAACTAGAATATAATACAATGAGTCTATAAAAAATATGGAATTTAATTCTATTGGAAATTAACATACTCAACTATGGGAAACCCATGTACTAGAGTAGGTGTGAATGATTAACAAAACTGTCATTTAATGTTAATTAGTGTATAAGCCTGTAATTATTATAACATAATATATAAATAAAGAACTCTAATCTAATCTCACTTATTTTTTCTCGAACTTTATCAACTCCTTTTTCTCACTCAATTATTTTCTTTCAACACCTTTCTCTCTCCCACTTCAACCCTCTACGTCACTCTGTAAGTGATACGTCCATTATTGATCTTTCAACTTCTTTCTCTTCCACATTTTTCCATTTTTAACGCCTTTTTCTTTGACATTCTTCTTTTTCCAACACCTTTCACTCTCTAACTTATCCTTATGGTTTCCTTCTTTATCAAACTGCATCAAAATATTGATCAGGAGCATAAGAATTGACTTTGTAGAGAAAGATCATATATTTCGGTTAAATTGAAATAATTCTTCAACATCTCTTGACAACCATCAACTGTCAATTCAATGAAAAAGGCTGTTCAATTAGTTTATTAAATTCATAAAAATAGAATTGGATTAATAACATTTGATACACCAATCACCTAGCGCTCACATTCCAATTGTAGCTCGAAAAAGATTTTCGGAGTTTTCATTTCAAACCTACATACAACAAAGAGATTTGTACCACACACTTACAACTTCTCTCACAAATGAATGCAAACTGAAAACTGGAAGATGTCGAATATTAATGAGCTATTTGAAAAAATGCAGACAACCAAACCGACAACAGATGAACAAAAAGAGGGAGGAGGATAAGATGAATACGAGGAGGTTGAGGAGGATGAGGAGGGGAATGAGAAGAAGAATACTTGCTAAGCATAATCATAATACTGCGGGCTAGAATAAAATTCATTCGGAGGGCACATTGGGAAATATTTCACTGGTATCAACTGTTCTGCTCTTCCACGTACGATTATTTATCGCCATTGTATTTCACATGACCGCCTTCACCATAAATGATGTCAGTCACAAGGAAACGAGAAGGAGAAGGAGAAGGAGAGGGGTACGAAATAATAATAATACGACGAACATTAAGAGAGAAATAAAAAAGGATGTTCCGATCCATCGCATTCGAGTCACAACTCAAACACTCCAGCTTTCAAACCGCTGCAGGAGAATCGAAAGGTTACGAAGGAGGAGAAGGATGGAAGATCAATGGAGAGGCGGAGAAATCACGAACGAGTGGACGAAGAATAATGGTGAAGGGGGTGAGGGGGTCAACGGAGACGAAAGAAGAAGAAATAAGAAGGACGGGGATCGGTCAATGTGCACAGAATAGTCAACAAACAACTCGAGTCGGTTAATTGCATCTGGCCACAATAACAATATTAATAATAATAACAGCGTCCAATTACAGGGAGTCATCACTCATCAGACACACCGAATGCTTGTCTCTCTCCTCCTCCCTCCTCCTCACCTGTAATGGTGTGCTAAATCACGGGTCGGTGTCACTGCAACTCGTATCATAACCGCACCACAACTCCTTTGAGGAGTCTACAACCCGCGCGCACTATAGCACTTGAGCTCGGTGTAAGAAATGACACGAGGTTTACAATGAATGTGTTTCGGACTTTTCCAAGAATATACAGGGGTAGCCTTGGCTTTGTCCATCCCAAGGATCTCGTAATTTCTGTTGATAGCTCAAAAAAGTATTTGAAGATGAAGGGCGCAAATTGAAACTACAATTATGTGGTCTGATCAAGTTGGTCCTTATACTCTGTACAATATTACTTCTTACTTGGGATGGACATGGACTTCTTACAGCGGCAGGGATAAAACGGCGGCTATGTTACCTTTTTGAACCGACCAGCGCTCTCTAATTTCAAATCAAATCAATTTATTTTCGATTTTCTACAGTATATACAGAGCATGCAATTACCATAGTTACGGAAATAATTACAAGATAACTAAAAAATCACAATCATACCCTGAAGGACATTACAAAAAAACATTATTATGGAAAATAATTTCCAGCGAGTATTCAAGCGCTCATGACAGGGGTGTAATAAGGGGCTCGCCCCCCCCCTGAAATTTGAAGAAAAAATATTGTATTTTTCGGTCCGACGGTGTAAAACACCATAAAAACACCAGTGCAAAACACCAGACTAACTTGGACGGCTGAGACCTGCCACCTCGATACAGAAAGATCTTTCAATTGCAATAATTGTAGCTTCATCCCTAAAACTAGCAGCTATTCTATCATATAGATAACCTCAGCAAGAAGCTGAGAAATACCATTTACAAGTTAAAAATGCTGAGAACATTGATTGATGAGAAGTGCATAAAGATGGTCTACTATTCCTTAGTTCAGTCTCTGCTTAACTATGGGATTGTAGGATGGGGGGGGGAACAAACTACGTTCACCTTGACCCCCTCTTTAAAGTGCAAAAACTAATAATGGAAATCATCAAGCAGAGGCCACCTCGTTATCCGTCAGACCAGCTCTACAATGAGTTTGTTGTGATGGACATTAGACAGCTCTACTCCTTGGAAATAATTTGCAGACTACACAAAAACCCGGAAAGCTTTCAACAAAGGAACCACAGTCATAACACAAGAAACAGAAACCTTCTTATTAGGAACGTGGCTAGGAAGGCAATATATCAACGACACTTCAACCACCTAGCACCAAAACTCCACAATCTACTTCCTGCACAAATCAAGTCAATAGAAAACCCAAGAAGATTCAAAACTGCCGCTAAGAACTGGATTATTTCAACTGGAAGACATCATATAGAAAACATAATCTCAAGCAATATGTCAGCTCACTTACCCAACGTATTTGCAGTTTGCACCCCCACCCAGAATCTATTACTACTACTAACACCTACTCTAGTACATGGGTTTCCCATAGTTGAGTAGGTTAATTTCCAATAGAATTAAATTCCATATTTTTTCATAAGCCTATTGTATTGTAGAAATTTTGTACTTTTTATGTTTAAATTGCTTGATTGCTTGATTTTTAAAGGAAATAAATTTATTTATTATTATTCTTCCGGTTTCTGTCGCCACTGTGGAGAGAACATTCTACAGCCGCAGACGACTCAAGACATACTTGAGAAATAGCACATCTGAAAGAAGACTTAATGGACTTGCTTTGCTTTCTTTCCACAGAGATATTTCAGTAAGTGATGATGAAGCTATAAATAAGTTTGCAAGTAAGGCAAAAAACTATGGTTTTGTTTTGTAAACATGCATTTTTAAATAGGCTAGGTTAGTTTTTATTCAACACTTTTCTTTTCAAGTATTAAAAGCAAATTTGTTTATTCAACATAGATATGCCATTCACTTGCACTCAAAATATTGCAATTTTTAAAAATAATGTTAATAAAAAGGAAACTTTGTACCAATCATGTATTTTTTATACCTTTCTAAGTTTTTAACAGAATATTATGTAGGCCTATGAAATAAATAAAATATTCTTTCCCCTGGGAAATAAACCACTTTTCTATCAGTTATTTTAGTGCTAGAATAGTTAAAAATGTGGTTTTAGACACCTGATTCCAAAACAAATTCCGGGGGAAAGCCCCCGGAACCCCCGGTATCATCTAAACACCCCCCCCCCGAAAATATTACATAATATATACGCCACTGGCTCATGATACGCATACGGATGTTACGTCTCTGGAAGTGCTCAGTCAACTGAGTCTAATCGACAAATTGGCAACTGCGCTTCTTCCTATGACTCTATCCACAACTGTAATTGGTTGATCTCCCTCCATTTCTCTGAAATTTCCTCCAAGTCTGAAGAAATTTTGTACGGAGTATAGTTTTTCGGTGCGGCGAAAAACAACAGTTTAGTTGAAGGAAAAACCTGCTGTATTCCTGATTATAGCATTACAGCTTGTAGGCTGATTGACTTCAATAGCTGGCAGCAAGTCATCTGGCTGACTGAATTGTATTGCTTCACATAGTAGCGTCTTGGTGCTGTGGAAGGGGTAAATCGTTTCAGGGATCCACTCGTGAGATCATGACTACAGGCGCTTCAACATACTCGAGCTGTACGTCAATATTTTCGATTATTTTTTCGGAATTAATCAGTTGATACCATTAATATTACTCCTAAGTTTTAGAGCCCAAATTGGGTTATGAGTCATGAGACCATTTTTTAAATCTCTCGAAATGGATGTAAATTTTCCCATTGATACTACTGAAACTTTGCAAGTGCTCAATAGAGCTGATAATGCTTTTTAAATTATAGAAAAATATGGAATATTGTGAATACGATTCATGAGTTAAATATCGCTTCCCGGTGGTTCGGAACCAACCTTAAACTGAAGGTTCACTCATCTTTTATCATCATCTGCCTCATTACCCACGCACAAGCCCAAGGCTCAAGTGGACATCACCCTCAGCAAAACAAAAAGAAGATGATGATTAAGGAAGAGAAGAAATAATAGATACTCTAGTATACTCCAGTAGTAGATGTAGTGGGGTCCACGTTATAATGGCAGTGGAAAAAGATAGGAGAACAACGTTGCCGAACCTCTGTCTTGTCAATGCCTTCTATAGATGGTAGCTGATATAGGTTTATTGATGTAATATTAAGTGTTCATTCTCGTTTAAAATAATCAATTATATTATGTTTAAATAAATGGATAGTCAAGGAATTATATTTTTCAATTATTTCATAATGAATTTCCATAACTAAGATGAGATATTTTTTAATTAATAATTAATTCTACATTGTTAAAAGACGATCTGGCAACAGAGCAAAGCGAGAAAGAGATAGCGCTATCCGCTTTGTTGAATGTTAGACAAGGATAGCAATACCATTGCTAATCAAACACTGCCATTATAACGTGGACCTCACTATAGTGTTGTAGCTAGACTACTTGCATTGTAACATCATAGTCTACTTTCCCTAGGTACCATCCCTTCACTCCTTCACACTTTTCTCTCCCATTTCTTGCCTCTGTTTCCCTTTCTCTTCTTATTCCTTGGAACCACTGCTGGAAACAATCTATTCCAGGGTCTCCAGATGAAAGTAAAGGAGATGAGTGAAGAGGTGAGGAGAGGAGAGGATAGGTGAGGAGAGAAGAGGAGAGGAGAGGAGAGGAGAGGAGAGGTGAGGAGAGGAGAGGAGAGGAGAGGAGAGGAGAGGAGAGGAGAGGAGGGAAGAGGTGGGGAAAGGAGTGGTGAGGAGGGAAGAGGTGGGGAAAGGAGTGGTGAGGAGAGAAGTAGTGAGAAGAGGAGTGGAGTGGTGGGGCAAGGAGCGGTGACGAGTGGAGAAGAGATGAGAGGAGAAGGATCCTGCAGGAACCTCCTCCTGAAGAAGCGTTCTCTCTTCTCGGGTTGTAGTCACACCGCTGTCTCAGCCGGGTAATTGATATCCAAGCGGTGCGGTGATCTGTTGATGGCCGAGCTAATGTATGTGGATAGTACTTGTCGACAAACTTAATTAAATTGTGAGTACACTCTGTATCTGCAATGGTATAGTCCAAGCACATAACACATAATGGATGGTTAGTAATACCATACAGAGAACATAATACATTCTACACACTATACAATCTATAAGCAATGTACAATCAATAAAAATACAATTTGAATTATTGTGTTTGGATTTGAGTAGAAGATACTGTAGGCTATTTTGATCAAGTAGAAAATACTTGTATTCGAAACACAAATTAAGAATCTGGTGTGGTGCACTCCCACAACTTTCCTTGCCGTTATGAAAATTGATCAACTGACGCTAGTGTTTCCGCGCATCTCAAGTCTACTTTTCTAAAATCTGAGCCAGCTGGTGACAGGACAATAGCGCTGCAGACACACGAAGTCTGCTATCTCTTCATAGTGAATGATTTAATAGAATCAACAGTAGCCAACAGTTTGCAATTGAATAATCTTATTTTCAATTTTAGGTGAAAATGCTACTGGACATTAATTGTAGAGATTTTTATGCTCAATCTTTTCCACTTGAAATTTCTTGTTTAAATTGTATCTGAAGCCTGATAATCGTGAATCTAAAATCAAACTTTGCATAGATGGGGCAGAGCTCCTGAAATTTTCACAGATATGGGACTTGTGGCAGTTGATAGAGCTTATCAATGACTATTTTAGGTATAAATTTGATCAAAATCGTTGGAGCCGTTTTCGAGAAAATCGCGAAAAACCCTTTTTTTGACAACATTTAGCCATTTTAGCCGCCATCTTGAATTGCATTTGATCGAAATTGTTCGTGTCGGATCCTTATAGTGTAAGGACCTCAAGTTCCAAATTTCAAGTCATTCCGTTAATTGGAAGATGAGATATCGTGTACACAGACGCACATACACTCATACACACACACACACACATACAGACCAATACCCAAAAACCACTTTTTTGGACTCAGGGGACCTTGAAACGTATAGAAATTTAGAAATTGGAGTACCTTAATTTTTTTCGGAAAGCAATACTTTCCTTACATATGGTAATAGGGCAAGGAAAGTAAAAATTAGTAGGCTACTTTTAGTATGAGATGAATTTTTTCGCTATCATCGACGGAGTTAGAAAAGATAAACCCTTATAATAGGGAAAGACAAGGACGAAGAAGAACAAGAAATATGAACTTGATTGTTTTAAATTGTGTGCACTGCATACAGTCGGCACTGATAGTTACTGGTAGTCGGTGGAGATACCAACGATCTATATATACTAGCATATATATACTGGCATATATATACTTTATATACTAAATAGTTAGTATTATTTAGATAGTTGGCAGATACTAGTACTGTATATGCGAAATAATATGGATATTGTATTCGTGAATGAAGATGAAATAATATATTTGGTTATTGTTTTGATACTATACTAGAAATATTGAAATTCAAAATCAGTTCATATTTAAGATGGAATAAGTTGATTGCTCAAAATTATGATTACAGTCTGCACTGGCATAGTTTTTGTAGGTTTTAAAACATACTGAATGGTACTTAGAAGATAATCGAATTTTCAAGTGTAGTCAGAATCAAGTGAAGGGAATGTTGAATCAAGGGAAGTGGATGTTGAGACTCAAATTCATAATTAACGGAGGTGACTTCAAGCGGTCACAATCCAAAGTAACAAGTATTTAAAAATAAATTCCAATGTGGTGGAAGACTTCAAACATCGTCACATCAATAGATAGAGTAGGCCTACTTATTCAATTCAATTCAAGTTGATTGACACACGGGAAATACTGTTGAAATAATTTCAATTGGGATTGTATGCTACCTCCTCACTGAATATGAGTGCAAATGGCCATTATCCATCCATCTATCCATTTTATTGCTAATCACAAATAATTATTACAATAACTATATCATTATAGTAACTATCTATTAATGACAGAAGCTCAATTTTCAAGGTAGAGATTTTTTCATTCAATAAAACGAGAAACATTTTCTCCTTTCGAACATAACCAGATCCCATAAAACTTGGAAACCATCTCCACGTACAAATGTCACGCCAGACAGCAAAACAGAAAATATTCCCGACGAAGACCGTAAAAAAGAGATTGACCGCATCTCTCCTGAAGAAGAATACACAATAAAGAAAGGCACACAAGATAAATCCTAATAGTTTATTCACAGCGCCTCACCTATAATTATACGCGTATAATCTCATAAACCAGCTTGGCGCACATTTTGAATAAACATTGAAGTCACATCACGCAAGCTTTAGCTTATGGGTAGTCAAACGAATAAATAAATAACTTAAAGTATGCATACTTTGTATATTATGTATTTCTTCAGCACATATAACTATATTTCTATCATACCTCATGCATCTATCAGGTGTCACATAATTTAACAAGACAAAAATACATAACTAGTGTTCGTTCGTAGCTGTTTTGCATACATAGAGAAGAAATTACCGTGGACCCCGTCGAAAATAACGATAAATAACGTTAACTTGATAAATGTCCATCATACTAACAAGAACAACATTGTTCTCAGAGTTTTTTCGTGTCAGGACGGAAAAATTTAGCGGCCAACAATGGATGGATTGCCATTTATGGCTCACCAGCTACGAAATTGCTCCGCTGAGAGCTCTTATTTGTGTTGAAGTTATCTGTCGTAAAGTAGAGGCGATTGACAGGGATCGGGCGTCTTTGGAGAAAAGCATCACGAATATATTGGTCGGTGATGAAGATTGTGTATCGAATTCTATGAGTACGGTAGATAAGATAGTACCTACATGATATAATATATAATATAAAGCTTGGGTTTCCCATCCATCCCCCAATAATATATGATATTTAAGATAATAATTTGTCAAAAAGTAGAAGTAGAACAATATTAGGCATTCATTTTTCGTTTTACATGTAGTTTGATTTCCACAAATGTCTCAAGACAGAAATATTTTATTTCCTATAATTCAATTCACCCATGATTTATTTGCCAATTTTAGCTCCTTGAACGGAGAGTATCGTGACACTATATAAACAAAGCATTGTGAATGTTGAATATGATATGGTTTACAATGTTTTCAAAAAATAAACACCGACAAATTAATCAAGAACTACAAGAAGATACAGAACTAGCTAGCTCACGTATCATAGAAGGCCAAACTTACAAAGGGTATAGACTCATCTAGACGGAAAATAAAAGTGGTGAGAAATCTGATATTTATAATCGCGTATTATGGAAGACCAAATCAACAAAGAATAATGTTATGTAGAATGATAGGTAAAACTGATAGAAAATCTTATACAGTATAATCACTGATCATAGAAGGCTAAACTCACAGAGGAGATAAACTTGTCTAGAAGAAAATAAAAACTGGTAAGATATCTTATATGTTCAATCACTTATCATGGAAGGCCAAATTCATAATGAAGACAATGCTTTCTAAAATGATATCTAGATTATTTGATAAGAAATCTAATATGATTACTTATCATGGAAGGCCAAACTTACAAAGGAGATAAACTTATTTAGAATAAAATGAAACTGGTAAGATATCTTATTATTTATGATCACTTTATCATGGAAGGCCAAACTTATGAAGGAGATAAACTTATCTAGAATAAAATGAAACTGGTAAGATATCTTATTATTCATGATCACTTTATCATGGAAGGCCAAATTCACAAAGAAGACAATTCTATGTAGAATGACATCTAGATAAACTGATAAGAAATCTCATTTAATCACTTATCATAGAAGGCCAAACTTACAAAGAAGACAAAGTTATCTGTGAGAAAATAAAACTGATAAGAAATTTGATAAGTATAATGACTTATCATAGGGGGTGAACTTACAAAGAAGTCAAAATTATCTAGGAGAAATCAAAACTGATAGGAAACCTGATGGAATAGTTTATTATAGAATGCCAAACTTACAAGGAGGACAAAGTTATCTAAAAAAGTAAATGGAGCTGATAAAAGTTAGGATGTACTCACTTATCATAGAAGGCGAGTCCACACTCAGCACAGTGGTGGCTCTTCTCCCTGAGCGGGTCGTGACTCAGCAAATGTCTCTTCAGCGAAAACGCATTGGAACAGATGACGTCACATTGGTCACAACGCAGAGTGGTGCTGTGCATGGAACGGCAATGCTTGGCCAAGACATCGGCACGTGCGAAGGCTGCCCCACACGTGTCGCACGTGTGACACTTCTCGCCCGTGTGCGTTTTTATGTGCTTGAGCAGGCAGTCTTTACGGATAAAACGTGAACAAGTGGGGCACGCGAACTTGGCCACTTGGGTTTTCGTACCTGTGCAATAGAAAAAATAGAATAGAATAATTTTCTCATCTGTTGACGTGGCGAAGCTCTACCACTTAATCACGACAGTCAATGGAGAAGAGCTAAGGAATGATCTTGTAAATTATCAAACTTATCCTATACTATCGAACGAGCAACTTCTGTTTATATATTTATATGTTTGGATGTTTGGATGTTTAGATGTTTATATGTTGGTATTTCACCGGATCTCAAAAACGGCTCTAAACGATTCTCACAAAATTCAGAACATAGTAGGTTTATAATATAAAGATACGATAGCACTAGTTCTCATCCCTGGTAAAACTTGCTGATGGACATTAAAAGGATAATTATTATTCATCCTTGGAAAAACAGCTGATAATAATTATTTCGTCGTCTGTTGGTGATGGAAGAGTGAGCAAGTTCATGGGGACTTTGTCAAAATTATGACTCAGCTGTTGAACTTTTGTAATCATTCAATCAGGTACTTAGTGCCGGTTGCAAAAAAGCCGGGTTATTTTCAATCATGATTAATTTCAGTGGATCCATCTTTTTGAAATGGCCTTCTCTGATTTGGTTAACGTGAAGTTAATCAGGATTGAAATTTAACCGGCTTTTGTGCAACTGGGCCTTTGTGAGGGAAATTTTGTATTCCTCTTTAAATTAATATCAATTCACTGTGATTGGATAAAACATTTCTGTATGAATGTTATTATAATTTCTTCTTTCGTAATAAATTGTTAATGCTTTTGTACTCCAGAGCAAAGCTTGATCCTCGATATGTATAGTTAACTGTGAATTATATGTTGATTCATGTATATTACATGTCAAAATTGGAATAGAGATAAAGTAGCAAGTTTCAATAATTACTAAATTGGTAAATTTTAAAAATTCATCCATGTGTCAATGAAACATGTTTTTCCAGATTCAAGTTACTGTGATATCTCAAGTATCCCTAGAATAATGAGTCAATTCCAAATAGATTCATTGTAAAGGGTGTAACACTGACAAATCGGATACTAAATTATTCAAAAAGTATTCAAATTGAAAAATGCATCATAGCTTCTATGTATAAATAAGAATAAAAATAAAAATCTTAGTACCCTTTTCGAATTATTTAATCATAACATGTTTCAACATTGATGCCATTTTCAAGTGATATCATCTTCTATGCATGTCTCAACATCATGCGTTGGTTGCACTAAAATTATTTGCATCCATACAATTCCAGCATCTTTGCAAATTAAGACCAAACTGTGTGTGAAGTGTTTTAAACTGGACTAAATAAGAAAATAGATATATTTCGGAGTATTGTGATTGATCTTGATTAGTCATTTTTACATTATGTATAAATCCAAACTGAACTTTCGATTTTAGTAGAAGATGTATTGGTTCCGAACAACCAATAATTTATTTTTTCTACAACTGCGCGTAAAGAAAGAATTTACATACTCAATTCTCCTCGTAAAACAGCTTATTTCTGAGGAGAATCTACTTTTTCGCTCGCTAACCATCTGCGCATGCTCAGTAGTTTTTCTTTACGCTTGCAAATCATTCGCGCATGAGCAGAATAGTTTCTTTACGCTCGCTAATCAGTTGATGATAAGCAGCTCGCCAAAAGACAAACCACTCTCGGTCAGATCTTAGCCAAAAAGTCGGTAATTGTACCGATTCTACAGCCATGATGGATATCAGTGTAGACGAATTATTATAAACTCCGCCAGATGTAAGTGATTTAACAGGTTTGTGCAGTTGTAGAAAAAATTTTGTATGTAATTCGCGCGTAATGCTTCTTTATCGCTCTTGCAAAAACTGTTTTGCGCAAGCGATAAAGTCGCGCATTACGCTCTTAATACATAAATAGCTATTAAATGAGTTTTTTTAAAGCTCCTGAACGTTGGAGCTCCTGAAGTTGTTCTCCAATGGAATTTTTATCAAATGAATTTGCTCTCGCCCTTCAAAGGCTTTAAATGTTCCTCGATTGACTAAAAATCAGCTGTTGGTGAGAATCAGCCAATCAGAGGACATTTTGGGTGGCGTTTTTGCTTGTTTGTACACTACATTTCGAGGTTGAGTGGTAGAGAGGACTTAAAAGTCCTAACTCCGCCTAATAAAGTATTTTTCATTTCATTTTATTTCCATTTCATCAGTACTCAGCTCAACAAGAGCGCACGTCACTGGTCTGTGATTGGGGGTAAAACATTTCTGTATGAATGTTATTATAATTTCTTCTTTCGTAATAAATTGTTAATGCTTTTGTACTCCAGAGCAAAGCTTGATCCTCGATATGTATAGTTAACTGTGAATTATATGTTGATTCATGTATATTACATGTCAAAATTGGAATAGAGATAAAGTAGCAAGTTTCAATAATTACTAAATTGGTAAATTTTAAAAATTCATCCATGTGTCAATGAAACATGTTTTTCCAGATTCAAGTTACTGTGATATCTCAAGTATCCCTAGAATAATGAGTCAATTCCAAATAGATTCATTGTAAAGGGTGTAACACTGACAAATCGGATACTAAATTATTCAAAAAGTATTCAAATTGAAAAATGCATCATAGCTTCTATGTATAAATAAGAATAAAAATAAAAATCTTAGTACCCTTTTCGAATTATTTAATCATAACATGTTTCAACATTGATGCCATTTTCAAGTGATATCATCTTCTATGCATGTCTCAACATCATGCGTTGGTTGCACTAAAATTATTTGCATCCATACAATTCCAGCATCTTTGCAAATTAAGACCAAACTGTGTGTGAAGTGTTTTAAACTGGACTAAATAAGAAAATAGATATATTTCGGAGTATTGTGATTGATCTTGATTAGTCATTTTTACATTATGTATAAATCCAAACTGAACTTTCGATTTTAGTAGAAGATGTATTGGTTCCGAACAACCAATAATTTATTTTTTCTACAACTGCGCGTAAAGAAAGAATTTACATACTCAATTCTCCTCGTAAAACAGCTTATTTCTGAGGAGAATCTACTTTTTCGCTCGCTAACCATCTGCGCATGCTCAGTAGTTTTTCTTTACGCTTGCAAATCATTCGCGCATGAGCAGAATAGTTTCTTTACGCTCGCTAATCAGTTGATGATAAGCAGCTCGCAAAAGACAAACCACTCTCGGTCAGATCTTAGCCAAAAAGTCGGTAATTGTACCGATTCTACAGCCATGATGGATATCAGTGTAGACGAATTATTATAAACTCCGCCAGATGTAAGTGATTTAACAGGTTTGTGCAGTTGTAGAAAAAATTTTGTATGTAATTCGCGCGTAATGCTTCTTTATCGCTCTTGCAAAAACTGTTTTGCGCAAGCGATAAAGTCGCGCATTACGCTCTTAATACATAAATAGCTATTAAATGAGTTTTTTTAAAGCTCCTGAACGTTGGAGCTCCTGAAGTTGTTCTCCAATGGAATTTTTATCAAATGAATTTGCTCTCGCCCTTCAAAGGCTTTAAATGTTCCTCGATTGACTAAAAATCAGCTGTTGGTGAGAATCAGCCAATCAGAGGACATTTTGGGTGGCGTTTTTGCTTGTTTGTACACTACATTTCGAGGTTGAGTGGTAGAGAGGACTTAAAAGTCCTAACTCCGCCTAATAAAGTATTTTTCATTTCATTTTATTTCCATTTCATCAGTACTCAGCTCAACAAGAGCGCACGTCACTGGTCTGTGATTGGGGGTCAACCACTTCTCCAATAATCTAGTTAATCCAAACATTTGGTTTTAGAGGTTATGCTATTCATTCTACACTAACTAGGTATTGTCATGTATTGTAATTCATTGCAATGTCTTATTATGTACGGTATGTGTGATGAATAAGGTGTTGTTACTATTAAATTCGTTTAAAACGGAACATGGTAATCAATGTCTCACCATCCTTGGCAGACTTTTCCGACAGCACCGGATCACCATGCAGTGCAGTGTGATACAACAGTTCCGATTCCGAGTTTGAACTGAACTTGCATTTGATACAACTTGCCCCTGGTGTGGAGCAGCCATTGACGTCATCAGTGAAGGGTGCCGTGACGTCATCAGTGGAACGGGTCGTGACATCATCAGTGGCTGCTTTCTCGGGCAGACCCTGACAGGTGGACCTCACATGACGCGACAGTTCTTGCTTCAGAGTGAAGGCTTGTCCGCATTTCACACATCTAAAAATCGATCAAGTTCGGTAGGTCTATGACTATCCATGTTTATTGATGATTATTCATAATATTTCATGATATTCAATATTCATTATTATTAAAAATATTTATAATTATTATTATTGATTCTATCAGAATAGTGAGAGTAGTGAATGATTCATCACGACTAACAGTTTTGAAGTAAAAGTAAGAGAGTTACACAAAGCTTCTGTTTTATTTAATTCTGAGAAAGATACGAGAGTTGGAAGAACAAGACCCATTTCGAACTTCTTGATGTTACCTAAATTTTAGAAAGAAATAGTAGGCTACAAGTAATCTTAGTTTTTCTCTCCCGATCTATGTTCTTTTTTAAATGAAAAATAGAATAAATAAATACAATTTATGTGGATCATTCGTAATGAAAAGAGTTCTTTTTTGATTGAGGACTGAGTTCAGGGAAGAAACAGCTTTGGGATGAATATGTATTGAATATTATTATTTCAATCAGTAGTAGCAGATAAATCAGTCAGCAGATAAAATTGTTTATAATCATCCCCGGAGAATGATCACATCAATTTTTTTTTCTAAATTTGTACGAGTTTACATAGTAAAGTGGAGGTCTGATGAAATAATTTCATGGATTTCCAGCTCCTCAACAAGTAGGTTACTTGCTACCTTTAGATAAAAATGCCATAGTACTAGTTGAGAATATTAATTCCAATTAGTTTAATAATTAAAAAGATGAAGGTGGAAAGTGCATTTTGCAAATTGAAGTAGTAGTTGAAATCATAAGTATTAGAATTTTCTGACGTATTTTTATTGGATTACTATAGTTTTTTTTTCTAAACACTCATTTCTATGAATAGCGAATATTCAGGAGAAACTATAATTTATAAAAAGGTACGGGATTCCGCTCCAGTAAGTTTAGAATACAAATAACACTAATAAATACCCGAGTGACATTACTTGTGCATGTATCAAGTTAATTTTAGATTATAACTACTCATTAAAAACACAAATTGATGCTTTTAAACAAAGCTTGTAGGATATCATTCAAACCAGCTCCATTCCGAATACAGACTGCAAAAAAATCAAATCTACAAATCGCATGTTCTATTACACTGCCATATTCATGTATCCGGAAATTATCACAATAGCTTATAGCATTTACATCTTAAACGAAACAGATAAATAAGCTTAAGTAATTGTATCAGCACGATGCTTTGTGAATAGATATGGGAAGAATACGAGACACCGGGTCGGGATACAGGCATAAATAACTCGACTCCGATCATAAAAACAACATTTTAGTGGATTAAACTCGGAGAAGCACTTGTCACAGACAAGTAAAGCGTTAGTATTCAGCGTTCAAGTTGGTTCAATTTTTTACACTGAAGTCGATAAATATCGGTGGATACATTTGCATTGGAAGGTGTCATGCTTTCTCTCCTTATGGAGCACAATGGTTGATCTCAACTAGGAAAATAACATGGAGCAGTTCTAAGAGTTAATCTAGCTGGAGAGGTGAACGCCTTCATCCTTACATGTGTTATCATAAGCACAATGAAAGTAATTACTGAGAGTAAACTAGAAATTTTCGTTTTGAATGTGAGAAGATTATTATAACATATTTAATCAAGAAATACATAGGAACTGAAATGAGAAGGATCATTTTACATTCAAATAGGAGTGTAAGGCGGTAATGTTTTCGTCGTGTGGGAATGTTGAAAGGCTACCCTAATTTCACACACGTTTAAAAAGGAAAGGGAATGCTAATGAAAAAATAATTCATCATGAATATAATATCGAATACACTTTGACTCACAAAAACGTATAGTCACATTCAGTTAAAAAGTTTCTCTTAGTTTAAAAAGCTTTGAAGGATGTTTCCAATACAAACTTCTTATTTCATCCCAAATTTCAGAATAAACATTATTAGGAAGAGATAAATAGTAACTATAATATTTATTTATTATATATTATATATAATATATTATTTAAGGGGAACATGTCAATGCTATTTTTTAAGAACATAGAAATTAATAATCTATTATCAAACGAAAATCCAAATTAAATACTGTAAATCACCCCAATAATAAATCATCGATTCATTAACATTTGAATAATAATTGCAATATTTCAGTAATTTCCATCTGAAACATACAAATTAATGTTTTTTTCTCAATAATTACGATAAATTTTTTAATCACGCAATTTACATGGAAATTCATTGTTGAGGCTAGAGGCTGATATTGGTGCTGTTATATTAAGATAGAAAAATATGATATTTTCTTGTATCCTTTTTGATATTAGCCTACTCTTTCATAGTAACAGTTGAAGAATTGCCATTCTCATTGCAATTCACGTGAAAAACTTCTAACATGGACCATTTCCAAATTAAATAGAAATACTACAACTTCTCATTCATCAAAATAACGATACAATAATATTGTTAAAGTAAACAGTTATAATGCTATCTTTTAATAGTAGAGTGAAATGTATTCGATATTTGATGTTGTATATTGTGAGTTGATAAGCAATTGTGACAAGATATTCTGGTAAAATTATTTTCTGGTACAATTTTTTTTACCACAACAACACTTCTTTCACTCTCACTCTCTCACATAAGAATTACTCGTCCTCTCCTCTCCTATTACTCTCAATGTCTACTACTTTAGTACCCCTACTCTAGTACATGGGTTTCTATTTTCCCATAGTTGAGTAGGTTGATTTCCAATAGAATTAAATTCCATATTTCATAGACCTATTGTATTGTACTTTAGATATTTCGTACTTTTTAAGTTTTAAGTGTGTTTGTATTTTTCAAAGGAAATACATTTATTTATTATTTTTTATTATTATTACTCATATTTTCTACTTTTTATTCCTATTCTTCTATTTATATTATTATTCAACTCTTATCAATTATTCACTTTTTCTAAATAAGGTAACACTGCTATTGAAATAAAAACATCATAAAGTAGCACGCAGCACCCGTCGAAAAAGACTCAACATGATAAAAAGGTTCAACATGATATTTATATTTTATTTCTATTGTTCGAGTGTGTATAAATTTTACTATTGCCGATAGATGAAGGCCAACTATTTTTATTCCAAAGAATACTCTTCTCTTCGTAGTTGAATTTCTATGTATACTTTTCTATTTATATCCATTCTGTTTTTCCTCCATGCAATAATTTGTGATAAAGAATTGAATACCTGTGTGTCTTATCAGGATGCATCTGAGACAAGTGTTCTTTTAAGGCCAACACATCAGGCAATATCTGTGCACAGTGTTGACAGGGCCTGGTCAGCTGATGGGGTGCTTTGCGCATGCGCAGAACCAGGTAGCGGTGTGCTTCACTCCGGCGATGCAGCACGGCTTCCTCCTTGCTTACAAACTTCATCTTACAGTACGAGCAGAAGAAATTATTGGTCTTGTGTCTGCAACAAATAGAAACAATAGTGGTCAATGGCTTCATGCTTATGCAAGTTGTTTCAAGATTAAGGAAGCTTCATTGATTATAGTAGGATTTCATATGATAACAAAAGTCTATTTGATAATATCGAATGAAGAAATGATTCTATTCTATATTGATTTGAAGGAAGGCACAGAAAATAATTACTGGTTCACATAAAGTGAGGAGAACAGAAAACATAAGGACACCTTAGAAAAGATTGATTGATTGATTTGCTGCCTTTATTTAAAACCTAGGAGGGCAATGTTAGGCCTCTCTTTTAACTCTCCAAAAATAATTTCAAGTTACAACTAAACTAAGAATGAGAGAGATGAGAAATAATATTGAGATAATACAAACCAAGGCAGAATAAAATAAATAAATTGAAGTTTTCCATTGAGGAGTTGAACCAAGAGATGATAAAAGTGATGAAGAGGACAGCATGATTTCTAATAGCTAATATTAGGTAAATAATTATGTACTCTAATTACTCCTGTAGAGAGAGTGATTGCTCTAATAACTGACAGTTATAAGCTTAAATATAATTTACCACAAAACTGATCCCACCTAAAATTGGAATCCCATTCATCTACTTCCTCCCCTCCATTAATATTTATAATTGAAATTTATTCTTTCTGTAAAAATCTAGAGAATTTCTAGTCCTCGTCATTTAATGACGAGGGCATTAATCTTCACAAACGAAGAGAAATCGAATTTGAATTGATAAAAAGAGAAAATATGTTTAGTTGTTTCACGTATATGCCTAAGAATTATAGATGGTGCTTGCACTTTTGAATAAGTAGATTTTTTCTTTCTTTCGTAGAGAAAATATTCATGGTTTGTATAACATTTTCTATCATTCATTACAGTATATATTTTGCAAAGGATTCGTGTTAAAATAACGAATTCATGAATTAATAACGTTATGAATGTAGAGTGTGAAGATAAATAGCAATAAATCAATCAGCAAATCAATGAGAAAATTAAACATTCAATCACAATAAGAAGTTGAATGAATGTTCAGTAGGAAGGAATGAATGTATAAGTGTCTGGAAAGAAATAAATGAATAGAATAACATTATTTATAGTATGTAAAATTACAGTTATCAGATAATTTCAAAAAAAATTCTATTAATTGGTATCACTATGGTATAATACAAGTTATACACTGTAACACAAGAATGTGATAAATATAAATAGAAAATAGTGATGATTTAGGACTACATGAAGTGGCGATGCTAGGACAAGTCCTAGGACAAGTCCTGTCTTACACTCAACTTATGAATACGTAAGTGTATCCATCCGGTAGTCGCGCCCTACTCAATCACACGAGCAGTCGCGTGTTGTATTTTTTATAACATCCAATTTTCCAAGCGTTATGTACTCTTTTTACTGTCAAAACATATTAATTAATTGTATAATAACTTTTTCCATCTTCTTGGATTATTTTACGCCTATGAACATTTGGATGATTACCATTTCATAGTCCAATAAGGTACATCAAGCAAAGCCATCAATTTTGTGTTATTGGTTCGTTTACAGTCCCCATATACAGTCTTTCCCTATCTTATGCACAGTGCGACTTATGCACTGTCGCGACTAAATGGCACCTAAAGACTGAACCATTGCTCGGTTGATACTGTAACTCAGTGGAGTGATGGGGGAAGAGTTTTGGAATGCATAGGTGACTCATTCACTGACACCACCCCATTCAATAGTTTTGTGCAGCAAAAAAACTGACACTGTTGTACTTTTTACAACAGTGCGACTGCTGGAAGGGTATGGAGAAAAATTATGAAGGAATTGCAAAACCTCACCTTACAACCATATGCTTCTGCAGCCGCCTCTCCGAGTTGGCAACAAAACTGCACCGTAGGCATTTGAGGCGCTGTTGATAGGCATCGGACGCACTTCCGCTGCTCTGCACGTGACCGGAAGTGCGCGCGTGTATGCGTAGCTGCGAGTTGTACCGGAACCTCCGGTCGCAGCCTGGTGCGACACACCGAAGCGACACCAACTTTTGGATCTCGATCGGGAACGACCGGTTAATCACTGACACCAACTCTTTGTGTTGGTCGCTGATCAGGTGCGCTTGCATCTGGTCGCTCGTGTCTTTGAAATGCTTGCATAAGCCGCACCAGTAGCGACCCGGTACCTGGCGAGGAACGGTTACTGGTGTTAGTATCTGTTACTGTGAATGAATGCTACCAAAGGACCAATGTTGGTCCAAGGAATGGTCTAAAAGTTGTGGGGGATGGGTTTGCTAACCAAGTTTACTATATTGAAATAGGGTGGAAGGGAAAAGGTAATTCTAGAATTGATTAAAGATTTTTCCTGAAGCTTTACAACATCTGAACAAAGAAAATGTATAACATAGATGGTATTAAAACATAAACTCAATAATCCCAGTTTTTGAATTCCAGGTCATTGGTATGTTAAATTTAAAAAATGAAACTGAAGTATTTTATACTCTGTCACTTTGATTTTACGTTTTTGGTGTGTAGTATTTGGTGTGAATTCTTTACAGTCTACGAAGCTGCCCAAAAAAACTCAGTTTCAAGACCGTGTTTCTGAGATATCTTTTGTGGATCCCGACTTCCAACATTATAATATTGTCCTTACTTCTCACATCACATATGGGGATAGTAATTTCATCATAATCATAGAGAAAAGGTAGCATAAGAAGTTATACCATGATATGAGGCGTTTATGTTCCAATCAATGTTTTCAATTTTAACTCAATCCGATAGTCCTAGTAGTTCTTTATCGTGAAGCTATATGTGATTCTGGTAGTCTCTCAAACTGTGCAGTTCTTACACTCTCAACCGGCCAAAACAGTATTAATAGACAGAAATCGGCTTGAGTTTATAAAAAATTGGCTTTAAATGTGCCAATAACCGATCTATACCATGAAATATCTTCTTTATTCTATCCTTTCACTATTCCATAATACAGGAAAAAATTTTATCATAATAATAATTTGATAATCTTAATGGATAGAATCCCCCGCTTAAATGAATATTCCCAAAAATAAGTAATGGAAATTTTGAATCTGACCTGAGAATCCCTTTGCCTATGAGCCTGCGATGTCCAGTGGAACATGAAGCTATCCTCTGTGTTGCAGTAGAAGCGACACACGCCACAGCGGAAGGGCGCCTCACGTGCCACTGCGATGGCATGCGCCTGCGTCATGCGGCGTGCGGCCTGCGGCTTAGATGCGGCGCGCCGCAAGTGGAAACGGGACACCAGGTGTTTGCCAATCTGGTGGCGTGCCACTGCCAGATCGCACACCTCGCACGGAATCGTCTTGCCACGCGGTTTGTTGACCGTCTGAATGGACACAAATTGATTTGAATTGGAATAATTTTTGCAACTTAGGTCTACGTACAGGTTTTACCTTGTAGGCTACTCCTTAAACATAGATGGACTCCTCCTTGAATATATATAATGTTAGCATGTATTCTTTTGTTAAAATTTATCAAACTTGTATTGTGTATAATTGAATGATTATCAGCTCAAAAATGAAATCAACTCTAAATTCGATTGTGCTCTGATACTCAGGTGTGCATATTCCTATCTGCTAACATGCATTTTGAATTTCATGAAATCTTTCAATCCATTAATGAGTTGACGATGACAAATTTAATTTAGATGTTAAATTCAGCTACGGTAACTACAATGTGAACACTTTTCATTTTCACTTGATGTACCGATATGTAGTAATTATAACTTTGTGTATGATTTATATATGATGCATGGAGCACTTGTTCACTTAAAACTCATTTTCAGCAGGGTTGTAGTTTCTAAGAGTGAAAATATGTATTTTGAATTTTACAAAATGGAGATCCAATTGCTCTAATGGCATTTGTCCATATGAGGAGCCTTCTTCACAATTAATATTGTATATAATATCGTATTCTGTAAACGAAGAAGAAATAAATCAATTTCAATGTTAACTTGAGTTGACTTTTTTGTTTTTAACTTTCAATTTGTTACAATTTTGGTATATATTACATTTTTGTTTTTCTGTTAAATTCACTATTTTCTCAACAGAGATTTTATTCTGTTTCTCCAATTATAATTTTGGATGTGTGTTATGTGGAATTGATGAGTGTATACGAACTGGTTGCAGTTGACTATGCAACTGAAAAAAAACTGAAAAAGAATATTGGTATTCTATCAGTGACAGTGATACGATTATTATTCAAACGTGATATCTATTTGGAAAATAATTGTAAATTTGAAATCTCCAAGCTTAGGAATAACCTCGAGGAAATTATAAAGTTGAAATTTTACACACAAACCTTTCTAACGGACGCCTTGCCTCCTCTAACCACCATCCTCCCAGCAATGGCCTCCTGCAGTTTCCTGGGCAACCGTCGAGGTCTCCGGCTAGCATCTCCTCCTATTTGAGCAGACTGCAAATCAAACACCTCTTATCAATCAATCAAATTATTAACAAATCGATTTATCAGACAATCGATTAATCGTTTTTTGATAAATAAGTCACAAAGCTCTGGGCTTCAACTGTCTTTGGTTGCTCTTGATTGTTTGGTTAAACACAGTGTTTTTTTATCACAAAAAATTTTGAGTTTGAAAGTTGTAAATTAAATTGCAATTAAGTTGAACCAATCAATCAATAAATCTATATATCAATGAATTGAAAAATCGTTAGTAATAAGACATTTGCCAAACATGAAACTGTATCTTACTAAGGATATTGCATCAAGTAAAATAATACAAGATAAAGTGGAATTGAATTAATTTAATGCAAATGAGTAGGCCTACTGTAAGATTTGTTTTTTTTTTGAAACTTTTATATTACTTATTCTTCATTGCTTGAGTTTACATGAAAATAACATCACTTCACAAAAATTATATTATAATCCTTAACAATGCCCAAATGTATACCTGTATGGGAAACTGAATGAAGAGAGAATTTAAAACGTATACGCACTCCTACTGATGAAATTTTTGAAGAATTCAATGTTTTAAGTATAAGGCAAATTTATGTAAGAAATATATTTTTATACATGTACAAAAATCATAAAGATATGTTTAAGAAAATTGAGCACAGCTATCGAACTCGTTCGTCAGAAGCAATAGGAATCCAAGTTCCAAGGCTAGTCAAAACTCATTCCACTACTAATACTTATCATATAGCACACACTCTGTATAGAAATCTGCCTGAAAATCTACGTAATACCGAAGGTAAATCCAAAAATATTTATAAAAAAAATGTTAATGACTGGTTAAAGGAGATTGGGAGGACAAATATAGAAGTGATAACTCATTCATTGTATAAATAAAGCAAATGTCGTGTAATGATAGTCCAAATTTAACTCTTAATGTTTACATCTCTTATACTTAAAATCCTTTAAACTTCAAATTTTCTCTGATATTAATACCTGGTTTACCCAAGAATATGATAGATGCAAGTATGGGGACAGTCCGACGTTAGCCAATCATCGCCAAGGCCCTCTTCCACACACAGGCTTTGCCTTTGTGGAGAGTTTTCATGAAGTTTTTTAAAATATAATGTTGTATTTTCTGGAGCTACGATATTATAACAACTAGATTTAGTTATAATGATTAATTTTTTTAGTTCAACTGTAAGTTTTATTTATGATTGTTTGGATGCAGAAGATGTAACGTTGTTGTATAATATGAATATTTGTACCCTGAAATCTTGATAATAAAAATCCAATTTGATTTGATTTGATTTGATTTTGAAAACAAGAGCACTCTGGATTACATCACCATCCGGTCTTAAAAAATAAAAGCAAACTTGGATTGAATACTATCTTACAAAATGGAGAATAAATCAACCACTGACCCTATGCTGTAGATAGTCCTCATCGAGCTGCCGTTCATGCCTGGTGCGGCGAGCATGCAGGGGCGACATGAGATGTCGCTCATACAGACCACGTGACGAGAGGCGCCGATTGCAGACCCCACACCAGTGGGCCACTCTGTTGCCCGTGCTGGATGAAGGCAGCCACTTGCCCCGTGAGTGGCCCGGCGGTGGCATGCTCTGAACAGCAAAACCAGCACAAAACTCTACTTTTATCAAAACGAACAACTTATTTGTAAATGTATTATTCATTTCTATGATTATGATTGTATGTACTGTATATTTCAATTATTATTTTATTATTAATTGGAAATATTTCTAGTGATTTTGTATTTTGGTGAAATGAAGATTTCTGATTTTATTTTGATTTATTTGCCTAAATACATTCGATAAGAATGTAAATTATTAGAAAAGTATTTGTAAAAATGTGGGTAGTGTAATTGTACAGTCAATGTGAATAATTGCACAGTTTTGTATTGAGAACACCAAAAATACAAGAAGAACACTGGCGCTAGACCACTTTCCAAAAATTAATTCATTCTAAAATCAAATAAGTCTTACAGAGAATCTCTTGATACAGGCCTATCTACGAACTTTTTCGATCAAGATTCTACATGCAAATTTAATATCTGTTATAATACTTAATGTATTTATTTATTTATTTATTCAATGATACACAAAACACAGTTCATCAAAATTATAGAACAAGGACCAACAGGCCTAGAATCTAGGTATTCTAGATATAGAACTAACAGGTATATTCTTGAACTTTCAGTCAGTTTTTTGTTATGTTGAACCTTCAGTCAGAGTTTCAAAATTGAGAGTTGAGAGGTTCAGTTATAAATTATCTATATTATAAAATAATTTTTAATCACAAGTATTATGTTAACTGTGTAGTAGAGACTATCTTGCCAATTTTCTGACTCCAGCTGTTCAAAGTCTAGAACTTAGCTAAATGCCGAGCTCGGAAACCGGCCCTTAGTTATCATAAACACTCTTCTTCAGAAGTAGGCACCGGTAGGTCAATTAACTTTCAATTGACTTTCAGGTGAGTCAACTTTTTCCAAACATAGATGAGCTTGACAGTTGTTACAACCCCTCTACCCCCGAAGTAGATAATTGTGACAACATCTGATATTTTCTGTTAATATGGACATGGATAATCTACCTCAATATAACACAAGATAATCTCTACTACACAGTTAACATAATACTTGTGATTGAAAATATCTTATAATATAGATAATTTATAAATGAACCTCTAACTCTCAATTTTGAAAATCTGACTGAAGGTTCAACATAACAAGTAAATCTTTTTGATAAATTTGATTGGGAATTTTACCTGAGCAACAGCTGGTCTACCCCCATGATCACTAGACGTAGACGGTTGCTGCTTGCAAGCGTTTCCAACGGCAGATGACAACGAGCTGTTCGCCTCCTGGTCAGTCCACGACACTGACGCCAGGCTCAGACTCCTCTGCTGGTGCACTGACGGGCTGCTTCCCGGCTTCCATTTGCCTCCGTATGACCTACGCCCTGCATACACCTCGTCCTCCTCCTCATCATCCTCCTCCTCCTCTTCATCTTCATCTCCTCCTCCTACCTCCTCCTCAACCACATCATCAAAATCTCCAATCTCTGATTTGGCACAAGTGAAAGGTATCACTTCTTCAATGGGAGCCAAACTCGAGAACGAAAATGTTGTGTCAGTTGTAGGAAAATCGGAAAAAAGTTCTGGGAAAACTTTGTCACTATTTTTGTCCAAATCCTCATTAATAACAGGGGTTTCCTGTGTATTTTCCGCACTTCCTATTACTTCATCAATATGATCCACTTGGTTTTCTACCAAACTAGTATTTATTACACCTCTTAATTTATTTTGAGTGGTTTGATTCTCTACGAAAGAATTCACACCAACTCCTGATGCATTTTGATAGCTTTGTTGTTCGACAAAACTATTATTCACTCCGCCACTTGATGTATTCTGAGAAGCTCTCTTTTCTACAAAACTAGTATTATCACTAATAATCCTTGATGCATTTTGAATGGTTTGATTTTCCTTGAAGCCAGTAATTTTCCCAGTTCTTGATGTAATTCGTTCAGGTTGATTTACTACTCTACCTCCCGATGAAATTTGAGAACTCTGATTTTCTACAAAGCATTCATCTACTCCACCTCTAGATGTATTCGTAGTATCCTCTACATCACCCAACCTACCAACAATTACTCCCTTCTTCTTATTCCTTTTCTTCTCTCTCCCTTTACCATACCTCCCCCTCCCCTTCCTCCCTCTCTTCACCACCACTTTCTTCTGCAAGCTATCACACGTATCCTTCTCCCTCTTTTCCACTCTCCTCCTCTTGCTTCTCGTGACTACTCCGACACCCAAATTCTTGTGATGATGTTTGGAGGAGACATCGACAGAGGCGGCCGTAGGACACGAGGAGCCACCAGTCTTTGCACTGCTCTGCAACTCAAGCAACGAGAAAAAGTCGTCTGCCTTGAGACAAGGGTCCACGTCACTAGTGAGTATATCAGGGGAACTCGGGGTGGTCACTAAGTTTCCTGCATTCTTTGAAATACTTATAAGATGTTTGAGGCTATCATTGTCACTAGTACTTGCTACTGGTATTAGAGCGCTGCTTTCTGAGTTGGATTCCGGTTGGAGGTAACAGTTTTTTCGAGATCGATGTTCCACGTATGCAGCAAGACCCAGGATTGTTCGTCGACATCGGAGGCAGAAATGGATATCGTCGTCCTCATCGTCTTCCGAATAGTTCATGTTATCTGCAAAAACAAATTGGTCAGTTGAGTGAATAAATTTACATCCATGTAGAGGTAAGAAAGAGTAAGGCTAACCGCATATTGAGATGCGTAATAATGCGTTAACGGGTTAATATAATATGATCATATGGTATCAAATCATCTATAACAGACTCGCGTCGCATCGCGTCTTCTGTGACAAGCCTAAGGTTAGGCGCACACCAGTTAGTCAAAACATGACAAGACATGATCAGACACGTTTAGTCACAATACTTCACATAGCTGCTTATGACGCAACTCACACAGATTAGTCATTGCAATTAGACATGTCTTCATAAGCAACTATGTGAAGTATTGTGACTAAACGTGTCTGATTATGTCTTGTCTTGACTAACTGGTGTGCGCCTAGCCTTATAGAGGCAAATTGAGATTCAGATGCGAGTAACGGCCTTGAGCAGAAAGATTCCTTGCTAAAATAAGACAAGAGTAATAATTTCTCCTTCCTAAAGTAATTTTAAACAAATTATCTACAATTATGTCTCCAAGAGTAACTTAGAATAAACTTTGAAATTTGATGTAATTTTTCAAGTCCTTCTAAAGAATGAAATTATTCACCAGAAATGAATACTGGAATATTTTGTAATTGCAGTTGTGATCATGAAGCTGCAAGAAAACGCAAAATAGAAGGATATTATTGGGAACAGGAATAATACGTAGCAATAGGAGAATTTGAAGACGTGTAGAAGAAAAGATGGATGGAACCAGGAGGAGGGAAAGAAGTGGCTGAAAAAGAGAAGGAGAATGGAGTGTATGAAAATTAGGATAAATATGAAAAGAGTGCAAGGAACAATGTGGATAAGAAGGTCAAGGAGTATGAGAGGACGAGAACCAGAAGGGGAAGGATGAGTGGGAAGAGGAAAAGGTGGAGGAGGATGAGGGAGGAATTGGGAGAGGAAGAAGAAGAATACGACGAAGAAGCTGCTGGTTAGTGGTTAGCCTCATCGATACGATTGCCATTCAGAACATGACAGGATATCAATTCAGGAGAATCATTGGTGCAATAATTTTGATATAATATTGCATGCGTCTTGAAGGAGTTGCGAGTCTTTGAAAACAGCCACAGTTGAAGTTTTAGTATTAGCGAGTGAGTGAGTGAATGCACTGACAATAGCACATACAGATTGCGTGATGACTGCACCACCACTCATACCTTGTGCCACTCTCGCACGCACAGGTTCCCCGTCGGCCGTCACTCCATCTGTTTTGTTTATGCTACACGGAGCCGGACAATATTTCATCCGATGTTTTGTACAACATTAAAATTTAGGGAGCCGCAATATTTTCAGACCACCGTTTCCTTCCACGACGTCTTCCAACTTTGATAAATAATAATTTTTAAACGCTAGACCTTCACTCGACTATTAAATCATCGTCTGCGATGGCAATATGCTTGCCACTCACGCTCACGCTCTCTTATCGTCAACTAATTATTCATATTAGACTTCTGTTTCATTTCTTTTTCAGCGTTTCCTTCCTTCCTTCCTTCCTTTCTATTAGTGTCCACTCCTCAATTGGTGTTTTACGTGTTCTTCATTTCTTCTCCTTTCCTCCACTTCTACTTCTCTTCTTCATTGTAATTAGACTTCTGTTTCATTTCTTTCTTAGTGTTCCCGTCCTTCCTTCCTTTATATTAGTGTCCGTCTTGGTTATACATGCGGGTTCTATTTCTTCCTCTTTCCTCTACTTACTCTTCTACTAATTATTCATCTTCTGTTTCATTTCTTATTCAGTGTTTCCTTCCTTCCTTTCTTTTCTATTAGTGTCCTGTTCCTTCCTGGTGTTCTATGCGTGTTTTGTTTCATCTCCTTTCTTTCACCTCTACTTCTTTGCTTCATTCCTATTATTACTTTCCTTGCCCTATTACCATAGGTAGGAAAAGTATTGCTTTCCGAAAAAAAATTAATGTGCCCCAATTTCTATACGTTTCAAGGTCCCCTGAGTCCAAAAAAGTCATTTTTGGGTATTGGTCTGTATGTGTGTGTGTGTATGAGTGTATGTGTGTCTGTGTACACGATATCTCATCTCCCAATTAACGGAATGACTTGAATTTTGGAACTTAAGGTCCTTACACTATAAGGATCCGAAACGAAAATTTTCGATCAAATGCAATTCAAGATGGCGACTAAAATGGCGAAAATGTTGTCAAAAACAGGGTTTTTCGCGATTTTCTCGAAAACGGCTCCAACGATTTTGATCAAATTCATACCTAGAATAGTCATTGATGAGCTTTATCAACTGCCACAAGTCACATATCTGTAAAAATTTCAAGAGCTCCGCCCCATCTATGCAAATTTTTATTTTAGATTATCAATTATCAGGTCTCAGATATAATTTAAACGAAAAAATTCAGGTGGAAAAGATTGAGCATAAAAATCTTTTCAATTAATGTTCAGTAACATTTTCTCCTAAAATTGAAAATAAGCTCGAAATTCGAGAAAATAAGATTATTCAATTGCAAACTGTTGGCAACTGTTGATTCTATTAAATCATTCACTATGAAGAGATAGCAGACTTTGTGTGTCTTGTCAGATCTTAGAAAAGTAGACTTGAGATGCGCGGGAACACTATCGTCAGTTGATCAATTTTCATAACGGCAAGGAAAGTTGTGTGAGTGCACCACACCAGATTTTTTTTTATTGCACTGTCGATTCCATCGGTTCCATTTCTATTTCAGTGCTTCCTTCCTACCTCAACTCCTTTCTATGTTTGTCCTGTTTCTTCTTCATGTTCTATTTTTGTTTTCTTTTTCCACCTCTCCTCATTCACTTTTGAGAAAAGCATTTCATTAATCTCTTCTTAATTTCTACTGTTCTTCTAATTTCGACTGATTTTTCGTCTCTTTGACTTTGTGTTGTGTTCATTTGCTGTCCTTTTCCTTTTTTGTGTCCTAATCGTGTTTCTTTTTGCTTCTGTCGAATTGAAACATGTTTTCTCTCTTCTTTCACCTGTCGTGGATATTCAATTTAAAATTTGTTTCTTCTCTTTAGACCGATGCTTTCTATCAGTATTCCATGATCAATAGTTAATTCTATATAAATCAATTATCTGTTTATAGATAATTCTATGTATGAATGATTCTATACATCTTGTATTCCAATTGAGTAGTTAATTCTTGATCTCAGCAACTTCCATTACAGCTCATCTGTAAGTTGACACCCTGCATTTCCATCCTACCTTGAATTATATATTTTCATCATTTTTTTGTCTACCTGACTAGGTTCTCCAAAATAATAAATGTAAAACTTATACCATTATTATTTGCAATAACCATAGATAAGCTGAGCAAACTAAAGCCGTGTCCACACTGAGTAAATGTTTGACATACATGTTCGACATACATTTTTGTTGAGGAGTTCAGGGACAAACATTCTTAAAAGTTTGGACAATCATTGTTTGTCAAACAAAAAATTACTGTTTTCCAAACATTTTCAGTGTTGACAGCTGTAAAACATAAAACCTGTTCTTCCCACTTACAAATCATTATTTTGTTTGGTGACGCGTCCACGCTTCCACGGGCAAACATTTTTTGTCAAATAAAATTTGCCCAAACTTTTTCAACAAACATGTTTGTCGAACATTTGTTCAGTGTAGACACGGCTTTAGACAAGCGATCAATCTTCAAGTCAAATGAAGTGAACCTGGTGACACTTATGAAATGGTGCTTCCTGAGGGGTTATCTCTTATGATAGAGTCCCACGTTATGAAGCCATTGTGTGAAGTTGTGGATTGTAAATCCTTCACAGATAATACGATGTTTCTGATATTTATAAGAGCAGTCTCTAAGTTCCCTCTTTTGCGAATAAATTCACAAAAAATTAAGGCCGTCCGGCTCGCAAAATTACTGGGTTCAAACCTCAGCTCTAGCTCAGTGGTAGAAACATGAATTTTATAAATACAAATAATCACCATAAGGTTCAGTGACCGGTGATTGGTAATTCTTACCGCTGCTTCTGTGAAGTTCTTGAAGAATACCAGTACGGAAAATAAAAGAATATTTGATGACTGATTATCAGTAACCATGTATCATTAGAGAATAATAAGGACCAACTATAGTTGCTTCTAGTTGATTCTTAAAACGCTCGTCGTGAATACAAGTATTCACCAATATACCCTTCCAAAATTCCTTAGAACTTACAATGCCAGTTCTTGAAGCTCTCTGGATCCTTATATGATATAACTGGAACCTTATTAATATAATTTCTTAATATACTTGTTTTGGTAGATGAGATGAATATCATCAAAGGATGATAAATATTGAGTGCTCTGAATAAGATTAATATTACTTGATTCTATAATTTTAAGTGCTGCTAAATATTTGTTGGTACCAAAACAGCTCAAACTATATAACACAAGATGAGTTAGGATATAATAAAAAATTCTATAAGTTTGTATGCTGACATAAAACACAAAATATATTCCCATAAAAAAAAAGATGTGCATAAACTATTCGATATAACTATAATTCACTTAAATAATCTATTTCAAAAATCTGAACAATTATCACAGGCTTTACTAATATTCACAATAGTGAGTTTCAAATTCATAAATATATTATATTTAATACTGGTACTTAGACTTCCAATCAATACGAAATTCTGCAAATAAAAACCTGTTCGGTCTATAGGTTTGATATACTATACTTGGTTCAATTAACAAATTTATAATTAATAAATTAATATTCAAACATGAGATCTCAGGGATTTAATGAATTCGGGCTGTGCATGGAAGTAAGCTTCCTACATATATCAAATAAATTTATAAAATGTTCTTATGAACTATGTGATATTGTTCAACACGTGGTGACTCTTAATTTTAATTCAAATTAATTGGAATAGCGCTTTTTTTTTTAATTACCCCCACTGGACGTAGAAAAAAACGAGCTCGTTTGGTTTGACTTATCACTCACTGAACTGAAGTTCTAGCTGGTCTCGTGGATTGAATTAATTATTCCCAATAATTAATTAGGTAGGCTCCTTTCGTCTCTGCTGGGCTAGCGCGTGATCCAGACTTTTATAAGTTTCTTTCGAATTAGCTATTTTTTATGGGAATCTTTACAAATTACGAACTCTTTGACAGCACTGAGTTCACATATAATTGAACATTTAATACAAATACTTTACATTAAAAAGGGTCTGGCTTAATAGTTTTAAAATTTTAAAAGGAAGAAGAAAAAACCCTAAACTCCATGTGCATCCTCTCCGGTCGGGATCTTAAGCCAGAAGAAGGAGGTTTTCAGAAAAATTTGTCTCTTCCATGAATAATTCTGTAAGCTACTCTCTGATTGGCCTTCAATTTAATAGACTCAATACAATTGGTTGCCTTGGGAATCAGGGCTTCCTCGGCTTTATAATAGAAAAAAATTAAATAAAAAAGAATTCTTATACAAATGTATGGAGTGTTTATCTTAAATTGATTTCATAAATAAATCCTAACATGCGATGTTACTACATTCAGTCTTTATATGAGTTCTGTATACTCTTGATTTATCATGCTTTCTTAGATTATAATAAACATTTATACAAAAATAATGGGTGTCTGTATTTCTACACATCGACTTCCTTTAGTATACATAACATATCCTTTATGAGTAAATTTTATATAATTCAACCTGTCATATGGGTTGATCGAATAATCAGCTGATTCGCTCAGTATTGATTCTAATAATTATCGATTTATCCAAGATCGACTAATTCTTTTCAAAATGTAAACAAGTAACTCTAACCTCAATGTTCATGCATTTTATTTTTTTTTATAATCCGCCAATAATAAGTAAGCCGCTTTATAACTTTTTGATCTTACCAATGGGTTCTCATAATTATTAAATCACAATTATACATGTTTTCTTATCATTTGTTGATAATGCTATTACTCCTAATCGCTAATAATACTTGATTTGAGTTGTTTTATCCTTTGACTAGGTCTAACCTTCTTTCCAATTTTATAGTTCTATTATATTTCATTAGTTCATTTTAAAATATTTGGTGGTATTAATTTACCACGTGACACACTTGAAGTCGATTTGTCAAATTTAAATCATATAAGTGTTGAGGAGAATACCCAAAATATTCAAGGAAGTGATTGAACCTGAAAAATTGATCGAAGTACAATATACTTATAATGGGCGAAGAACAGAGCAGTGGTAAATAGAGCACCAGAACACTCAGAGAGTGAGAGAGTGTACTACTAATAAGGTGGAAAGAGAAAGAAAAGGAACAGGGAGAGAATCTAAGTTGCCTCTCTTGCTACCTGCATGTTGGCTGTTAATGAGGAAGCCAGTAAATTACCGTAGGTGTTCGTCATTGCAGAGCATAAATAAGAGCGCCTCCTCCTCCTCATTCCTCCTCCGTCACCACTTCTTCCTCTTCTTCCTTCTGCCATTGCTCTTGCTGTCGTGTTGTGCGCACATATTTCATGGCCAGTATGACTTGTTTATGCTTGCCATGTCGCGTACATCATAGTCACATCATTTCTGCGCGCCCCGTTCGTCTTTTAATGAGAAACAGCCGAAAACTTCAAGTTTAGCAGTCACCAGACATGATGGCTGCCAGGGGAATTGTGTATGACTGACTGTGTATGATGCAAACCACACTTTTCTGCGATTTTAGTAGGTCGCGTTATGAGCTCGACCTGCAATCTTGACTCTTCATTTCCAATTATGTTTTGGAACCTCCAATCAATGCATGGGTTTGTTTCAAAAGATAAACTCCGCTGCGCTATGCTGCGCTACGCTACGAACATTCTTAATCCATAATTGTATACAAACAGATATAGGATTCTCTTTTCTTACTAGCTTATATGATCAAATTAAAAGCCAAACCTAAATCTTGAAGATGTACATTCAAAAAGGGTGAATATGTTATTATTGTTTCATATTATAACATTATTGTAGCATGTTCATCGGTCAATATCATCCCTTCAAAATAAAAAGACTTTTCCTTGTTTTCAAAGATTCTCTGAATTTTTCGTGTTACTCCTTGTGTCATATGAAAGGACACAATTATAATTACTCCAAGCAAAAATATCTTCGGAATAACTGAAGCTTAGAGTTGAGGTAAGAGATAAGAAATAAGAAAAAAGTAGTAGGACAATTAAACACTGTGATGTGTACAGTGTAAGATGATAGGTGAGGATCATACGCAGTACATTCATGTCATGGGGGTGAGGGTGATCAAGATACCTGATTCAGATAGGAGAGAGAAAAGCGATTATTCATCATAGAAAAGTATTGGATTAGAACTACGTTCGAATAAAAACCAAATATCAATGGAGATCAATGTATAATACATTATATACTGGTTTTCACATTAACACTGAATAACTAACTTTATGAATCTAATAATAATTATATTGGGAGATATTATTAAGATGAGACACGTTTCTTATCACAATAATATAATATTTTGATGCATCTACATGAATATCAGGAGAAAAATCTCAGATAGGAAAAATAGTTTTTTGGACTTAGTTGTATATACGTTGGTATATGAACAGTTCTGTGTTACAGCCTTTTGTTGCTTTCCTGAAGTGTTATAATTATACTCAATGTAAATGAATGACTTATCTTTAATCATCCAATGATAGGAGATTTAAAAAGTAGCATCCAAGAAGGAAGTAGGAAAATATTAAGAAAGAGAGAGAAATCATTCACGATTGAAGAAATATACAGTAGAAAAGGAAAAAAAGATGTGTTAGAATAGACGGTGAACAAGGAATAAGAAAGAACTAAGGATAAGAAAAGCTTCTGGTGGAAAAGCGTAGAAGAAGGGGTGAAGAGGAGAAGAAGGAAAATACTGAGGAGATGACTGCTGGGACCAGTTGAGGGTTGTGAGGAGGTGGTTGGGGAGTAGGAGTAAGAGAGAGGGTGAGGAGGGAGTCGCTCAAGTTTGATGGGCAAGTGTCAGCGTCCTATTAATGAGTACAATCATTGATCCAAACTCAGAGACCCTGTCCCCCTCACCCCCCTCTCTAGACCGTCACCCCCCAACCCCAAAAAACAACCCTCACCACACGTTCCACTACTACAACAGCATTCCTTGTTGTTTCTCTGTTTTTCCGTTTTCATTCTTCTCGAGCTTAGCGCCAACTCAAACCTCTTGTCCAAGTATTTTCTCCTATTCTTTTTCTCATAGTCTTCCAATAGAAATCACTGTTTGAAATCTAAAAGAAGAAATCTTATGCGGCTGTTCCTTAGCAATAATTTTTGTTATATGTGAATTGTGATGTTATTAATATAGTGCCTATAACCTAAAAATACGGCACCTCCCTAGTGCCAGTAATATAGTAGCCCCACTATTAAAAAAAAGAATAATCAGTACCATTTTACATCTTATTAATGCAGCCCTAATGTGTTAGTAGCCCTTTACAGAAAAAGTGAATATAATAATAAATTATAGTAGTATGAAAATCAGTTATAATTTATTATAGTTGAGTCCTATTAGGGAATTGTAATTCAATTTATCTGTGATGTTACTATTACGTTAGTTGGAGTGACTCCCAACAACTTGGCAACAATGTTCCATTCATCACTTCAGCGAGGTCCCGAAATGAAATCTGACAAATTAATTCAAGTGAACGTTATAATTAGGCTTGCCGGGTTCAGCGACTCTAGTTATGACGGCGAAGTTATGAAGACACCGGCCTAGATGGATGTATAAATTACAGTAAATCCTGCAAAAATAGACACTCCACTATTATATTTCAAATTGCCAAATCCCTCTCGATATTAAATCTTCGGTGAAGACGCGAAGCAATGCAAGATCGGATCAAAAATAGACTGGACGGACTTCACCCGGCAATAAACCAGTCACAAGTGTTCGTCATATAACACAGCGGTGCGTATAGCTCATTCGTTTGTTTCCTTTGGGTGAGATGAGTTATTAATCTTCATAGGCCACACCGTTGTGAGTGGGTGAGAGAGAGTGAGGAAGATCTAGGCAGGAGAAAGAGAGAAGGTAGAGCAAGGCGATGAGTGATTGAAAGTCGGACGAGTTTCAAAATAAAATCTGTTGAAAGTCGTCCAGCTGTTAGTCGTTTACATGTGACCATCTTAAATCAGGCCTCCGCGATGATGTCTTTGCTACCACGATACTATTCTTGAATCGTGTGTGAGTGATTGAGTGAAATCGATTTTCTATGCGATGCTCCATCTAGTCAACGTAGAAACTTACAAATTTTCTTCTGTAGATGCTTACAATTCCCTCAACTAAGCTAGTTTAGTTTGAAATATCTTTTTCAAGCAATAATATATTATAATAGGGCTACTTAAATTGTTAATTGAAAAATAAATGAGTTCATTCTTCTTCTATTCTTCAAAACTTTTCCATATAAAATACAACCTTTTTAAGTAGCCTATCAAGTAAACAGATTGACCAAATGATAAAGGATGATGAACATCAATTCAAATTCATTTTTAAAATTTCTCGATAAGAGGCACAATAACTTGACTACTAATTCCATTTCAAACTGATTGAGAATCCTTCAATACTTTAGAGTAAACGAGCTCAAGTGCTTTTCACCACAAATTCAAAACATTTCTGATCATTAATTTGTAGTTGGCGACCGAAATGAAAGCAGTCAATTAAAAATTACTACAGCTACTTTTATTACATGGAAGTGATTGAAAATATTCCAATATAGCCTACTAGAAGTAGGTCAACTCGAACTTAAGATCACTCTGCCACAAATCCAAAAAGGGTTTATTTCATTTTCTTTATTACTGTACAAATTTCGCATAATGTAATGTGTCTTCATATACTTGACACAAACAAAACCTCTAGTAGCTCCAAGGTCATTAATTCAGATTAGAAGCAGGAATGAAAGAAGTCGATTGGAAACTAGCCTGATAGAGGTGACTGTCAGACACTACATAAACAACAAGGTTTGAAAACCATTAAGGCAATAACATATTGAGCAAAAAAACAGCTAAAAAATCTTTCAGCTACTAGAGATTTCGTTTGTGTTAAGTATGAAGACACTCAATGGCATTATGAAAAATATATACAATGATATAAGGAAAAGCAGATGAGATGAAACTTCCAGACAGCCTAATTCGAGGAAGATCGATGGCCAGGTTTGAGGAAATCACGGTTATGAGTCAGCAGTGATTGATGCGGCCAGTGAAGAAAACGGAAACCGACTGGGATTTACAAGAAGTTATAGATGGAAAGCCCTTCCAATGAAGGATGGATGGATGGAGGAGGAGGAGGAAGAGAAGGAGGAGGAGGAAAGGTGTGTGTGATGGAACAGGATAGAATGTAGATGAAGATGGATTGAAGAAGGCCATTGTGGTGGCCAGTTAGCGCCACTAGTTGTGGCTTCAACTGTCGGTTTTCTAATTACCAGGCTACTCAGCTGAGCTGAGCGGTGGTCACTCCACTGCCGACTTAAGTAATGGATTTATTATCCCTCGAGATGAGTGCGATTGTGAACGAGAGAGGAAGAGGGGTGTTGCAAAAAGGTGGGTGAGTGAGAAAGAGGAGGAGAAGGAGGAAAAGGAGCTGGAGGCGAAGAAGTAGGAGGAGGAGGAGTAGGATGGGGAAGAGTAGAAGGTGAAGAGGAGGAGAGAAAAGGAGGAAGAGGAAAAAAAATTGGAGGAGAAACAAGGAGATGATTATGAGAGAAAGAGGTAATCATATGAGAATGGGGAGGAAAAGGAATACGTAGCAAAGGTGAATCAAGATGGTAACATAGATATGCGAAAATAAGTCATATTAGGGCAACAGGAATAAGAATAAGAGAGAAGAGGACATATATTATGGTGAAGGCATGGACAGGAGCACAGGAACTAGCAGAAGATGAAATGAATATGTCAAAAAATTATATCAACAGAAACAATTCAGTGAAATTGTAGAATACCAATAGTAAATATAAGTAGAAATCGAATTTCAGAAGAAGTAGTAGAAAAATCAAGAGAATTATTTTTAAGGCATAATCAAATATATGCTGAGATTGAGAACTAGGGGAGAGAGATGAGAGATTGACTTAGAAGCAGTAGACTAACATAAGGGAAGTAAGAAGGGGAGGAAAAGAAGGAGGAGCAGGTAGATGAAAAAGGAGAAATGGGAGACGATGGAGGGAATTGGGAAAAGAATACTAGTCAGTAGTATATGGGAGAGTAGGGGAAGAGGGATGATGAGGAAAAAGAAAATTCGATGAACTAAAAAAGATGTATGGGGATGTGAGGATTTACTTATTTCTCCATTACCTATTCACAAAATCACTTATGAAAATGATTTTATGAGAGAAAAATCAAAATGACATGAAAGATGAGAGAAAGACGAAGTAGTTTGAATAATGAGTAAGAAAACGGAGAAATTTATATATCTCATCCAATGACAAAAATACGTGGTGGAAAAAAACAGGCATAGCCCTTACTATTTCTAACAGAGGTGTAACGAATATCGAACAAAATATTAATGAAAATGGTTAGAAATTATGAATTATAAGAAAACCATAAAGAAAGATAGATTAAGGCGTAGAAAGTATGTGACTGCTGAGGAGTATGAGGAAGTCGCATGTGGAGAGGTGAAGAAGATATTGCTGTAGAGCTGGACGTATTTGTTTAGGGTGGAACGGGGGAAGTGAGTATTAGCGAAAGAAAAAGCAAGAGGCGATAGAAAAGCACAAAAGTGAATCAAGCAAATAAGTAGTAGGGTGGAGTGAGAAAAGTGAGGAAGAATTGAATAATTTCCTTCATTAAGGGCGGTGTTGGGACTCTAGGTCCTCGCTGCCACACAACCCTGAAGAAGAACGTGGAGCAGTAGACATGAGCATAGAAACTAGCAGATAAGACACAAGAAAAATACTCAGAGAAAAATCAGGAGCGCGAAAATTAAGAATTAAGAGATGTCATTCGAAAAATAGGAAGAGGAGGAGCTCGAGAAAGGAGCAGGTAGAACAAGGAGTGGCGTAGGAAGGAGAAAAAGGGTAATAAGAAGATGCCTGTGCAACAGGATGGTCCATGTCATACGTCCAGATTGATATATCGGTGCTGCTTAGGAGCCGCAATCCTGGACTGAGATTGGCACAGGTGCTTCAACACAACTTGCCAAAATCGACTGAGACTGACTCCAGCAATTCGGCACTTCAACCCCCCCCCTACCCCATCATCACTCATTATTATTGTTGTTTGAGCAGTAGTCACCCATCCACCACCAACCGGCATCCACCCAATGTGCCAGCTATCATTCAAATAGCTCCCTCTAATGGCCGACTGCTACTCAATCAAGTAGTAGGACACACTTGCACTGAGTGCCATGGCAAAATGCCACCCGTCAATCTTCGGTCCGAATCCATTTCATTCTCTGCCGACTCCATTTCTACTTGGGAGTATTCTGAGATTTGTCACCATCGAGTCTTTTCAGCATCTGTTATCGATTATCATTGTGATACTATCGTATCGTAGTAAATCTTATAATATTATTGTACTGTATTTATCTTATTGACTGTTATCATTGAATCAAGAGATAGAAAGTCACTCATATTCACAAATGCACTTTTTACAAGTATTTACTCTTACAATAAAATTGTACTCGTTCCTCTACACAACATGTTGACATTAAAAATATGATATTTTTTTGAATAACCTTTTAGACCTAGGCTTTGAAATTATGGATAATAGAGAGATGGAGCTTAAGAGTTGAAGCAAATGTAGAAAGCATAGTTTCTTATCAGTTTATCCACGAGCAAGTTTAAATAAATCGAATGAATACAGTAGCTTTGCTGTCTGGATAGTTTGCTCTCTGGTTCTGGATTGCAAAAAATGAGACAATTTCGATCCGAGGTCAGCATAATATGATTCTCTGATGTCTGATTCAAGAAAGGTGATCCTTGTTGATGCAACCAATAACTTCCATTATCCAAATATACCACCTATTATAATCTATTATCAACAATAATTATTATGGAATTATTAATATAACAATTCTCCGAATATTTGCATCCGAGAAAAATAATCCCCGAAATCTGAATCTTCTTCTCAGAAACAATAATTATTCTGAGTTTGCACTTTCGACACACACGTGTACCAAAACACTGCCTAAGGAACATGTGTAAATCAGAATCTGCTCTGAATAAAAACGTCACATCCCTTGCTATCGTTCTAACAAAAGTCGTTCCAGGCCTATATAATTCTTACCCCTGTCTACAAATTATGATTTGAAATGTTTTTGCTAGTCTCAATGAATCTGACTTGAGC
This sequence comes from Nilaparvata lugens, assembly GCF_014356525.2. Lineage (NCBI taxonomy): Eukaryota > Metazoa > Arthropoda > Insecta > Hemiptera > Delphacidae > Nilaparvata > Nilaparvata lugens. The sequence goes on along the minus strand of NC_052513.1, from coordinate 25,404,862 downwards.
TGTTTTTAATACAAGTCTATTACATCAAGTTATTGACTACTTTAGGCAGAATAGAGTTCATTATCATTTTCACTTTGTCCTTGTATCAAGTACTCCACTTGTCACATTTTTTGTTAATCATTTACTCAAATTCACATCGCCAATTGAATCACTTTCATTTTTTTCAAGTATTGCTTGTCCTCGGTGTACTTCTCACCGATTTTCCTCTAGTGTCCTTCACTTTACTTCTTCTTACATTTACTAATCGGGAATGTATGTATATTATTTGAAGTAAATTTACACAGCAATAAAAATCAATCCAATTGTTCATTTCAAACATCTTCTCCTTCTAGTCTTATCACTTTTACTTTTTCTGTCCTCAAGTAAATTCACATTTTGTGTTTTTCATTACTGTAATTTTTTCTCTTTTCTATCTTCTCTTCCTTCATCTCTCAATAGCGAGCACTTCTCATTCAAACTTTTTTTATTTTCTGGATTTTAACTTTTCTCTTCACCAATTTTCACCGATAACAATCGTACAATTTTTGTGGATTTGCCTTAATAAAAACATAATGAGGAAAAAATCAGTTTCTTTAGACGTACTTCTCTCATTCTTTTTTCTTTCTCCTCCTGTCCTTCGTCTCCTTCTTGTTCCAATCAGTATCTTCAACCATATCTTGCTACCTATTTCTTAACCTTCAACCCAAATGAATTTCTTCCTATTTATCATACAGTTTTATCCTATCATAGAGTAGAGAACAACTATGGTGTCCATCTTCTGTGGTTCTATTTTACAAAATTCAATTCTTTCACTTGTATTAATGTTCATAATGTTCATTTTTTTCAAACCTTTCTACCAATCCTTCTTTCGCTGTCCCTTACGTTCATCACATTCCTGTTCAACAACATATCCCTCTACTTATTCCGCCATTTTCAACTTTCTCACATTTCTACAACACATTGTATTTCTCAAACTTTCAAAACATCCCCAAAGCCATCATCTTCCATCCATCCCCCTCCTTCGACAAATCGTGAATTTATTACACTTTGTCCGCCATTCTTCACCGCTCTCCTCCTCGTCACGACTAAACAGTATAATAATAAACGTAACAACGCACTCTGATTTTATTGCCGAATTATGTTAATGAAAGTGATGCTCAGTGCTCACTGCTCAGCTCCCCTGTTTCAAGTTAATCTTGTGTTGCGTCACCTACCCACGGACGCCGAACGACACCCGGCAAAAACTCAACAATCATGCTCTTCAAAAAATGAACAAAAACTAGATCAAGCAGATAGAATAAGAGATACTAGAGTAGCCACTAGTTTGACCAAGTTGTACTAACTGAGAATAAATGCATGGGTTCAAGTACACTTTAGAATCCTAAAACTATTGCAAATCTAGCCTAAAATTACTAGTAGTTTAGAGAACAGTAGAATTCGCTACACTCACTAAAATCACTATTGACACACGCCCGCCTATTCACACACAAACACACATACAAATTGGATTTAGAGTATAATGATATAGATGCAGTAGGATCGGTGGTTGACGCTGAGAAATAAAAGTTTTTTATATTTTGAGCTAGGATGCACGATTATAAAGATAAAAAATCTAAAACTTGAAATGTGGGTCTTGGGGGGGGGGGGTAAATAATTGAATTACAAAAAATTAAAAATTTTCAACATGTAATGTATAAAATAAGACTTCGAGCTCTGAAAAATAAAAGTTTTCTACACTTTTGAGCTAGGATGCACAGCTAAAGAGATAAGAAATCTGAAACTTGAAATTTGTGACTGTTGGAGGGGAGTATTATCTAATTCCAAATTTTTGAAATTTTGAACATGTGATATATGAAATAAGACCACCTTGGAGCGCTGAAGAATAAAGGTCCTCTACACTTTTGAGCTCGGAAGCACGGTTTAAAAGATAAAAATCTAATCTGAAACTTGAATTGGGACTTAGGGAAAAAAATAGAAATGCCAAAAATTAAAAAAAATTTCAGCATATGATACATGAAATAATACCGCTTTGAAGAGCTGAGAAGAATGAGCCCAATTTGAGCCTGATCTGATAAAGTATTGAAAAGTTCAGTGATTTTTAGGGTAAAATTTCCGAATAAAGGGCCGTCATCTTGAAACGGAAATGAATTTAACAATTTTGAATACATACGTTTCTGCGCCTTGTTTCAAAGTACTTGTTTACCAAATTTTATCCAAATCGGACCATAACTGCGACTGTAACTGCGGTACAAACAAACAAACGCCGATTGACTTGAAACATAGAATTCGCTTCGCTCATTCTATAAATGTTGAGTTTTTGGTAAAATGCATCCTTATTTTCAAAGCTGGAAGATCGAAGCCGAACACTTCCTCTTCTACTAATTGTATTCATCATGCATCCATATAACACTCATGGTCTCCCTTATTCGAACTGAATCAGAAAGAAGAAATATATTTTATAGAGCCTAAGATGTATGTTTTCTCTGAAAAGCTGAAGAATCACATAGTCATAACACTGACACGAAGATTTTTGAGCAAATAATCTTTCAGAAAAATGATAGAGTGTTTCTCAACATGATTTGTGACGCTCTGGTAGATTATAACCAATCATGTATCACATAGTGTTCTGTAACAAAATGTACAATTCCAGTACCAATGTCCAGAGAAGCAAAATCCAGTTAAATATATTGCAAAATCCAGCTATCCTTCGTGTCGATGAGTTAAAAATGCACAGAATATTTGAGAAACAGATTGAGAAGTATATTCTCAAATCAAATAAGTTAATTTTCCACTAAGAATACAATCATTACCGATCAGACGATTGCTCTCAACAAAAATTAGCATCTCCAACAAAATACCTTGACACTGACACCACCATCCCCTTACGTTTGAACAATCTGACCACTTCGACACCCCTGTACCAACACCCATTCGATTTGGGGGCAAACCGTGAAATTTTGCGGTTTCAACCTTCCCCTCCCTCTAACCCTCAACAACATCTCCAAAAACCAGTTCCAAGGTCGTACACGATCACGATCAACACGAATCTGTGTTACTGTACACCTATGCAAACTGGCGGCCAAACAATGTAAAAAAACTGTGATTCTACTTGTTACGATCAACCCATGTGTGAGTATGAGTAAGTGCGAGGGAACGAGAGAGAGAGAGAGTGAGTGCAAGAAAGATATTTAGAAAGAGAGAGAAATATTAATATTTTGAAAAAATATATATATAGATTGAGAAGTGGGGTGAGAGAGGAAGTGGAAGATAGGGAGAGAGAGAGAGAGAGAGAGAAAGTGATGAAGAGGTAGGCGGAAGAGGAGGCAATGTGAGTGAAAGAGATACAGTGATACAAAAGATATGAAGATGGTGATCGAGAGGAAGGGAGAGACACAGTGAGAGAGAGAATGGATTAAGATTGGGGTAGTAGAGGGGATGTGTAGGAGAAGAAGAGTGGGTAATAAAAGTGGTGTGTGCACACGAAGTGGATGATAAAGAAGAGAAGAGGGCTGTGAGCTGTGAAGGATTCAGAAGAGTGTCAAACGTATTGATTTATATGTGGGGAGGGGAGGGGAGGGAGGTTGCTCATCCCGATGTGTAACAAGAAGTAGAAAAGGTATGAATAAATAATAAACGAAATGAAAGGAGCGCGGCGACGATAAATAAAAATAGAGAAAAAAGCGGATGGATATAAATATAAGAGGTAAGTTGGGTGTGAGTGATTTAGATGATTGGGGGTCCATGGGACGTCGCGGCCCGGTTTCTTGGTTGGAGTCGTTCATCACGGCCAAACAAGACTTTTATTACCGGCGTAGTCTCTGAGACCGCTCACAGCCGAGACAAGCATATTGTTCTCGGACAATGAATAAAGAATTGTGATTTAAAACCGGTGTAAAGTCGCGAGAGGCGGCAATATGGGGGCAGAGGTGAAGCAGGGAGGCGGTGCTGCCCCTGGTTCAAGTTGCTGGAGGCGGATCGTCAATGTTTAGTTTGGAGTTTGAGGTACAGTTTGAAGGTGCTTCAAATTTGCACCTGGAAAATATTGGTATCACTGAAGAATTTAATGCTTCAGATTCTACAAATGCTTCAAACTATCTAGCACCAAGAGAGATCAATCTCAATTTTGTATTCATATTTTTACCTCTTTCCATAAACTGGAATATTCTTTCTCTAAATAAAAGTAATCATTACTTAGTAGTATCTAATTTTAAGAACTTACACATTTTAATTGTTTCAGATTTGATAAGGCACAGATAACCGACGGATAATAATATGCTACTCCTTCTGGCGAACAAGTGATTTTCACGTATGCCAATGTTTTCATTTCCACCTCTTGTACCTTAGTTGTTATTATTAATAGAAGTCATTATACTATTCCAAGGTACATATTATTGCAAATTTTGTGAAGGAAATAAATTTGAATTGGATTTGATGCAGAATCCCATGATAATAAAAAGTTCTGGAGATCATGGCCCTGGAATTGTCCTTGACAACAGAGACTTTCTAGTTTGAGAGAAAAAGGGAGCTCCATAATTTTGATTGAATAATGTTGTAATATTTAGCAGAAAGAGATAAGAACGTTTCAATGCAATATTAAAATAATAATTGAAGGTCATCTAACATCATTGTGGTAATAAATAATTCTTACAAAATGTAGAATGTGTACTTTCCTATTCGAAAAGATTTCCTTACAAAAATCGACTGAAAAAAAGAAAAAATATGAAGTAATGAAAGAAGCTCTTTGAACTTCATACTTGAAAATCGCCAAATTAATAGAAGAATAATATAAAAAATCGAGTTTTAAGTACCATAGAACACTAAATAAGAGCCGACTCCAAATCCTCAAAATCTGAACGTTTTTTGCGAGAATACTTGTTACAACATTTTGCAACTACACAAGTATAAAAGAGAAAAATAAATACAAATCACTAGAAACTTCAAGTGACATCCAATACTCATACATTGAGATGACAATGAAACCCACTTCAAAATCCCAAATCCTCCTCAATTTCAAGGCACTTCTGCGAATCTTATCCACCTTTTTCGAGAGAAGATCGCAATCTTTCCTACTTATCTTGCCGGCACACCAGAGCAGAGTAACTTACGATTACTGTGTAGCCAGCCTTCGAAAACGTAAAAATGAAGTGTTCAGTATAATGGCCAAAGTTTGGGTCGTAAAAGAATGGCTCCGTAATAGAATTATGGCCGGCAACTTTTTCAGTCGAGTCATTAACCGAGTATTTGACTATCCGAGGTTGTAGCGGTCCCGATTAACTCGGTTAATCGGGACTCTAGTGTAGAACAATAATCGAAATCAATAAAATATCACAGGCCAATACTATTCTTTAAATTTTATAGCACGAAACGTTACCATGTGCTTTCATTTTTATGATCATTTGCATGTAGCTGCAATATCAGCTTGCTAATACCTGTCGACTTGGACAATTCTATTTAAACTAAATTCTTAAAATTAGCATGATAAATTGACAAACTAGTAATCCAAATATATATATTAAATTCTATAGTATTTAATAGATTTCTTTGTAATAAATATATTTTTTATCTCAGGGTGCGAGATTCGGCACCTGAAGGAATAAATAGAGCAGTTCATCTAGTGAATCAGAGCTACAATAAACTATTGCAAATTATATTGCAGAAATTAATGATCATATGAATATGTATTAACAGTCTAGATTTTATACTTCTTTGATTGATAGATCTTCCGATATATGAATTGATTCGTTACTTTTCTAATAAAATACCTTTTATACTACATTTACTTGCGCAAGTATTTTTACCAAATTCTTAATTTATAAGAAACCCTTTCGACGAGCTAGCTTTGATTCTTATTTAATTTCGAAGCACTGAGGGCGCCCTATCACTATTTCAATATTTTTCACTCATGTGTCGGAATTTTCTTATGAGCTGCTGATGTCGATCCAACTCCTGGTGGTCCTGGATTATTGTAGCCGGAGTCGTCTCTTCCAAGGGGTTACAAAATTATTTAAAAATGACTTTTAATTTATAAGAGCATCACAAAGTCTTATAAGAAATTTAGTAATTCAATTTAACTTCAAATTATTACAAGATATAGCAAGGTATTACGCTCTATAATTTTTAGTGACCTCTCATGGTGGCAGTTGGCAGGCGAGTGTGGTTCTCGTTTCTCAATTTTACAATTTTCATTTCCAATTTCTAAATTTGCATAAAATTTGAATAATCTATTCCTCCGCCATTCAGGGCTCAAATAGACTGTACTAAAATATTAAATTATTACTTATGTTACATCTTTAACAATTTCTTTGCCTTCGGGCCATATCCAAAACATAGACTATACAACAATTTTTACAAATTCTTATTTTTTGTAGAAATATATACAAATATATTTGAATCGACTCACTATTGCCGCCTATCAATTGCCACTATTTGATTGGTGCATGCAAATTATTACAGTATTCATGCGCCCAGTAACCTCCTACTTCCTTAATACATTTAATTATTTTTGTTGGGGTTTTTAAATATGCTCTTTACATGCTAAGTAATTTTTTATAGGTTATTAGTTGTTTCATTACAATAATTAGCCACGTGAGACCTTTAGCTCCTCAAATTGCATACTGTTTTGCCACAATAAATTTCTGCCAAGGTGTTTGGTCAGATTCTACGTTGTATGGCTCGGTCGATCGTTAGGTCGCCGATCACTAAATGTTTATGCCTAACCTCAATTTTCAATATTTTATATAATATTATATATTAGCAAAGATTATTTCCATTCCTCTTAGGCTGTTGTACAGTTTAGCCAGGACGTCTGATATTATCTAATCTTTACGTTATCTCTTTGGCGATATTAGCCAATTACTTCACTTAGACCTATAAATATTTCAACTAGGGATTTTTATTTATCAATCCAAATTAAATATGTTACAGAAGTTATTATCCTATTTTGTGTTTTTGATATATCATGATGTGAAAAATTAGTTGAGATAGTAAATGTATTAAGAATTAATTAAGTTGATTCAATAGTTTATCCAAATCCAGATATAAAATATACATGGAATGTAATGAATGTAGTGAATTATCAACTTTGAAGAATTCCGTTATCAGAAAAACAAAAAAATAGCCTCATATTAGATTATGTTATTGTACAAACGATATTGCTGCTGACAAAGAATTAGGAAATTTTCATTTGTAGAGTTTTTCAGCAGCAGATCTCTCGTCAAGGTTGGATATTGAGAGTCTTCATAAATCATATCACTCAATAACATTCAGAAGATTTGAAAAAAATTGTTTATAGATTGAGAAATATTCAATAATGAACAACGGCATGATTGCAGTTCATTTTATTTCTAATCGAATGAGAATTTAAAATGTTAAACTGACTATCTTCTTGAATGGGTATTCAATATAATAATAGAAAAATTTCAGTGAAATAGTGCTAGAGTTTTCACCAAGCATTTTCACTAACGATAATAAATTATTAGAATTATATGAAAATCATTAAAAGAATGAAATAACTTGGAAACAATAATTTGGGATCCGAGTATCAAAGAAGTCCTGGGAATTAAAAGCTCTTCAGTATGAGCAAACCAATTGCACTGCAGAAAATTTTCACTAGTTTATGGAAATGTAGTTGGCAGAATTTTGTCTGTATCTTTCAAGTAGAACGGAACAACACTAGATGGTTGAATAAAAAAATTGAATATTCGTTCTGAAAACCACAAAGTGAAAAACATCAAGTTCTTTCTTAACATTTATACTTCCCTTCCTAATCATTCCAAAAACCAATTATATCGGATTTATCCAGTGAAATAGAGCGATTCAAACATAGCAATCAAGTTCCAAAGTTGTGAAAAAGTTTAGAAACCACTAAGAAGTTATTTTTGTTGTAATTAATACACGGGAATGCTGTACAGAAATCTAGGAATTCCTGGATCCTTTGAACTTTATCATGGATCTAAAATGTCCCTGCAGTTTGAAGATAAACAGGAAGTATACAGTGTTCGATAAGTTACTTATAATGTTAATGATCATGGAAGATGAAGCTAAGTTTCTTAAAATTATTCCAGTCTTCAAACTAGATCAAAATAAACTATAAAATAATATCGAATCAAACCAATTAAAATGTTTATTGATTTATTTTTCTAACGATTTCTTTGAAACGCTATGCATAATCATGAAAAACATTTTCTCGGGCCACTCCCGTGTTTCGGATGGACACGTTAAGTCGTCGGTGCCGGCTGCCTACAAAAAACAGTCGTTAGATGTCAGAGACTCTGAAATTCATCAGTTCCGACCTGAAAACTCTGATACCAAACCTGACCCAGCCAGCTCACTCGATATTATTATTTTTTTAATGAAATAATTAATCATATTTATAAGGAGCTTCAAAGAACGTTTTCCATAATATGGAAGCCTTTATGTATGTAAATTAACAAATGAGTCTCATCAATATTGTAAAAAGAATTAAAACATTCAAACGAGGTTTTATTGTCTTAATTCAATAAGGTTGTTTGAAATATATCTTTCAATTTTATTCCCATGATACATAAATGCGTTGTACATTTCACTTTTCTATTCTCGTATTTGACTTTATTAAGGATCATGTGAAGTTGTATCACATTTCTGTGATTCACCAATATCTGACTGATTGTCGATTACCAATATCTGACTGGTGTGATTCGATGTCTCACTCAGTTTCCTTTCCTTCATTCAACACTTTGTAATAATAAATACAAGAGTAATTTGGCTCATCTTTATATTATTTGAAGTCATCTTTTCCTGTCTCTTGCTTTGTTAACCACATATAAATCTTCCTCAACTCATCTCTCTTTCATGATATATCAGAGGAAATAGTTAGAAATACGTATCTGCTCAACACACTTGTGATATTTTTTGTTAATACTTTGTACAATTTTATAATATGATTCAAAATAAATTTTATACAGTGATGTATAACTGATGTGAGACATCCCAACCTCTAAACAACACTCTCGAAATACCTTCTAGAAATTATAACCTGAATCTCAAATAATTTAAAATTGATAATAGACTTGAGACGAGACCTCCCAATACACGTATAGACGCATGCAATACAATAGATTCCGAATAAACAGCCTCCACATCCACACGTCAGTGTTGTATCAGTTTATCGGGCTGTCAGGGTGTCTGCTTAGAGTTCTGTTATCTCTGACACCTGACGACATGCAAATTTGTATCGAATGTCGGGTATCAAATACGATACCGTATTGGCGGCCATATTGTATGCGTTGTGGATAACTTGGAGAAACAAAGAGACGCTAAAAAAGTCAAACGGATGAAATCTTGTTGAGAGGACTCGACCAGCCAACAACGCTGTCAGCATTGGTTAAATGGAAAGCATTCATGTTATATATTTGGGTTGCTGACAGTTTGAAGCAATTCTCACTATAGAAGCAACCGAGACAGGTTCACTTCACACTGTCAGAATTGTTTAAATGGGCAGCATCAATGTTACTTTATTCGAAATGCTGTCAACTTCAAGCGAATCCTAGTATTGGAGCCAGCAGTGCAGCCTGTCAGCATTGGTTGAACGGGGAGAGTTGCTGCTACATATTAGGAAAACTGTCAATTTTGAGTGAATCTCACGATAGCAGCAAGCAAGACATACGGTGCTAGGATCCGATCTACTAAAAAAACAGGATAGGATACGCGCGGTTGTCTCCCGCCTTACGTACGTTGCTTCAAGCGTCGTAAAATTCGGATGTTATAGGCTGACATGTCCGGGCATCTATATGTATTTGCATAGGCCTCGGAAGAGACAGAGAGATGAGTAGAAGACTGGGGAGTGTGAGACAGAGTAGGGAGAGAAAGAGGCAGAGGGTGGAAGAGTTGAGTGACGAATTTGAATGAAAAAAGGAGAGAATGCAGAAGAGTAGAACAGGGTCGGGAGATGATAAGATGAAGGAGGCAGAAGGAAAGAGAGCAGATCAAGCAACAAAGGTGTAAGAATCTTCAATGTTGTTTTCCATTACAAACTGCTTATTATTGAATCATATTTTTGCTATTAAAAAGAACGACTAGCAGTTGGATTTTTTCAATAAAAAAAATATTTTAATAGAAAAAAGTGGTGAAAGAATTATGCATTTGGATAGAAAATGGAAAAGAATGTGGAAGAACGGAATAGGGAGAGGAGATGACAAGAAGAGGGAAGACTGGAAAAATAGTGACAAATTTAAATAAAAAGGGAGCTGACGGTATTTGGAGGAGAAAAATATAAAAGCAAGGAAGAATGAAGAATTCCGGAGAATGTTGAGAATTAGATAGAATGAAATATATGCTGGCTCAGATTCTAGTTGGATATTAAAGCTGTGCCTAGTTGAAAGTTGTGTGTATATTTTTGGCTTCAAAATTTTCTGAGATAACTTAATTTATTCAAAGTGCGGTGATATTAAGTGCAAAATTTGACTATAATTTGGTATTTTAATCATTCTAAATTCAAAATTTCCAGCTAATATAATTATATTCTTGGACAGAACTTTGATCTTTAAATTTCCTCAGTAAGAACATAACCTATTTTTTCGGACATTTCATTATTTATCAAAATTTGGGAACAGAATAGTTTTGGGCTATGCCTGTTGTTCTATTCCGATCATATTCATATGATTTGTAATTATATCAACGAATATATGAATAAAATATTAACAGTAATCGATAGTTGGAATATACCAGCGATTGATTCTACAAATTATTAAATTAGAGAATTATTAAGTAGAGAATTATTGAACGATACGAAGATCCAAAAAGAATATGTTTATGTACAATGTATCAGAGGATATCCTTTCCCATTTATCTCCATTCGAATGGAAGATGATAAGAGACAGGAAGTAGAAAAGTCGCGAATTTGAGTGTTGTAAAGGTATCAAATTTGGGTAGATGAAAAGCCCTAATAGAAATAGTAATAGGTCTAAAAATAAAGTAATTGGCTAATATCGCCAAGCAGATAATAAACAAGATAAGATAGCATCAGCTTGTTCTGGCTAAATGGTACAAGAACTTAAAAAGGATTTGAAGAAAGTTTACTACTCATAAATATATTATTTATAAAATATTTGAAGATTGAGGTTAGATAGATGTATTCACAGATCGGTGACCTAGAGATCGATCAAACCGAAGAACGTAGAATCTGACCAAAACCCCTTGGCAGAGCTTTATTGCAATCAGACGGTGTGCAATGTGAGAAAACACCCGTCCACGTGGCTAATTATTAGTTAGCATGGAATTAATATTAATATATATAATATTAACTAGCATGCAAAGAGCATAAATATAAAACCAAATAAAAATAATTTAATGTATTCAGGAAATAAGAGTTACCAGGCGCATGAATACCTAATAAAATTTGCATGCACCAATAGTAAAACGGCAGTTAATAGGCGGCAACTGTAGGCCGATTCAAAAATATTTATATATATTTATATAATTGTAGTAGATTTCGTGTAAAAATTTGTGTAATCTATGTTATCAATATGGCTCGAATGCAAAGAAATTATTAATCATATAATCTAAGCAATATTTTGGCATTTTTTGTAAGATCTATTTGAATTTAATGGCGGAGGATTGAGATATTTAAATTTTATGCTAATTTGAAAGTCGGAAAGAGAATCTGTAAAACTTGAGAAGGAAGAACCAGCACTCGCCAGCCAGATGCCACCATAAGAGGACCCCAAATATTTTAGAGCGAAGTACCTTATTAATAATTTTGTAAAAATTAAAGTTAAAGTAAATTATTAAATTTCTTAAAAGACTTCGTGATGCTATTGTGAAGCAGAAGTCATTTTTCATTTTTATTAAATTTATAAACCCCTGGAGGAGACGATTCCGGCTACCATATTCCCGGACCACATGGAGTTGGATCGACATCGGCGGCTTACAAGAAGATTTTCGACACGTGAGTGATTTAAATTTGAATTTAGTGATGGGCGCCCTAGTGCTTCGAAATAATCTGATGATCAAAGCTAGCTCGCCGAAAGGGTTATTATAAATTAAGAAATTAATAAGATTAATACTTGCGCAAGTAAAAATTAGTATTAAAGGTATTTAATTGAAGGAAAAATATATAGATCAATATTTTAGAAATTTCTATTTAATCAAAGAAGTACGAAATCTAGGCTATCAAACGTATGCATACAATATTTAATTTTTGCAATACAATTTGCGATAATTTATCATAGTTCTAATTCACTAGATGAATGGCTCTACCTATTCCGTCAGGTGCCGAATCTTACACCCTGAGATAAAAATATATATTCGATACAAATAAATCTACTAAATACTAGAGATTTTAATATATAGATATATTTGGATTATTAGTGGCTAATTTATCAAGCTGATCTTAGAGCACATATTTATGATTGAATTATCCAAGCAGACAAGTATTAGCAAGTACATGTCACAGCTACATGCCAAGAATGCATATGATTTCAAGATAAAGGCACATGGTAATGATTCGTGCCATAAATCTAGAATATAAAGTTAGCCTGTGATATTTTTATTGATTTCAAATATTGTTCTATTTTTATATTATATTTTTTATCGCTCTATATATATTTTTTGCCTCGACTGATCTTTGCATTATTTGTATAATATATGTGTAAAATTTCATGGTGTGCAATTTATTTTATATTCCTCATCTCTATAGTATAAGTATCATTTATATATATATATATTTATTATTATTGAATTACAAGAGTTATTGGAGAAGCCCATATCTAGGCCTATCAAGATTTTTTAAGACTGAATACTATTAGAAAAACCACGCCCTAATTATATTAAATCTCATGCTTTACCGACTGATGCCAAGCAGGAGGCTAATCGTTATTTTATATAAAGAATAACGTGACATAAATACATGTCGTGCCAACGTGGGACTGATGATGAGAGCCAAGCTCATTGAATAATTACTTGAAATTAGGTCAATAACCATAGTGAAAATTATAGATAACTTATACGAGTTGTGAGGAAAACTGGCGAAGGAATATTTGTATTACTTTTTGGGGAAACAAGAGCTTTAAATAGAGAGAAATTATATGTTTTAAAGAAAATTTTATATTATTAGTACTGTGAAAATTACATGTTTATAGAGAGAGATTATATTTTATAAGCCTAAACTGCTATTACTTTCTAGTCAAAAATATATTAGGTGTTTAAGCCGGTTGGAAAATAAGTCGCAGCCTGTAAACTAGCCAAGAATAAATCAACAAAACATTGAGGGCGCTAGAGCATTGTAAAAAACTTAAGTATAAATACCTGGTTGTAAGAGTATCCAAACACATTACACATCACTGTTCACTGTAAGTCCCGGTTGTGTCTCTTTTTTAAGCATTTTCGCTTATCATTTTATCACTGTTTAATTAGCATTTATCACATTTGACATAATGAATCACACTCCCGCAAACTCTGAAGTTTCATATATGTACGGCGGTTGCACAGATCCCACTTTGTCGACTCCGAGCACATCAAACCCCACCACGGTAGATGCCAATACGCCACGAGAAAGGGAACCAGGAAGCGTCGGGTCGATAATTTTCGATCCACCAGGTCTGCAACCTCTATCCTCCACTCGAATCGACGCCGCTGACACACCATTGAATCAACGGATAGTAGAGATCAATTTTGAAGGGGGCGAGGAGCAGTCTGCAGAACCCGCATCGCCGGAGGCCGAGTCACACCTGGGCAAACAGAGTATGTTTTCAACCACAGAACTAGATCCGCTTCAAAAGGTAATAATGGAACAAACGAGTAGCACTTTCAACATTATGTTACAAAAAACAATGGATAGTATGATGCAGGAAATTAAAAAGGAGATTGCTACAGTAAAAGAGGAAAATAAACAGACAGTGGAACAGGGCATGAAAGAGACCACAGGCGCTATAAAATCAGTAGAACAACGGTTGGATAATATTGAAACTAAAGTAGAGAGTCATAGGGAAGAGTTAAAAGCAATGATAACCCTACAAAAAGAAAGTCAAGATAAAGTTACGGCAGGATTATCGGAAAGGTTAGATACGGTTACATGTGAACTCAATGAAAGGATAGACAACTTAAATACACAAATCACTACACCTATTCAGGATATAACAAATAACATTAAGGCCGATTGCCACCAAGAAATCCACAAACAAATTACCGTTGCCAATCAAAACTTAACAACTACAGTTGACAAAAATATTAACAATATTAAAGAAATACAAAACAAACAGATTAATATGTCCACAAAAATGAACCAACTGCAAGGTAGCATCAATCAAAACACTGAAACCTGTAAAGCTTTAAATGGAACTCTACTAATTCAGAAATCCACTCTGACTCAACTAAATCAAGAAATAAACGCAAATAAAATTACACATGATAGTCAATGGCAGATAACACAGGAAAAAATAATAGCATTGGAAAATCATATTCAACAACAACCTCAAGGAATTCAAACAGACAACCTCAACGTACATAGTATATTACAAGGACTAGGAAAATTTGATAACACTGATCGCCATTTGCAACCTCAACCATTCATTGATCAGATAAAATTAGTACAAACTCTTGCACCTACCTCTTGGAATTTTTGGCGTCTCCGTTTGACTAATTTATTGATTGGCGAACCCCTGATGTTTTTTCGGAGTAGAGCCCATGAGTTTACATCATTGGATGAGTTTGTCGCTGTCTTCCTGGAACAGTATTGGAGCAGAAGTAAACAGTTGGACGTGCTAGCGGACATCATATCATGCGATTTCAACCCTAAATTAGACGGTGCATGTACCACTTTCGTCACTGCCCTACAGTTTAAAAATTCTCAATTGAGCGAGCCCATTAATGAATCGGCGTTAGCAAGCATTATTTTAAAGAAGCTACCGTATCAAGTTAGAATGGCACTCGCCACACAACCCATTACTGATTGCAAGCAGCTAATTAATCATTTATATGGCATACAGTCTGCAATGGCAATATCAACCCACCGCTCAGACCAGAGATACGCATCAAATCAGCATAATTCAAAATTTAATCCGCATAACAGCCAAAATTATGAACCGGTATCATATGATCGCTACCGATCTGCTCCCCAATTTGAACGCCGCTATGAGCACAGGCAAAATGGTAATTGGAATAATGAAAAATTTCAAAATCGTACAACCAACCACTATGCCCAGCAGAGCAATCGTAGGAATCACTATGATGGCCGTGATCGATTAAACTCACATAATAATAATACACAAAACAGTTACAACAGAAATTATAAACCACCACCTCAACAAATAAATACAAACTACACCATAGCGCATGCAACAGGATTGAATCAACAAAAAACCCGGAACCCAGCACCCAACGACCCGCCACCAGATATACAGAAAACTACAGCTAATAAACCAGGACTATATGATACCCCCGATATAACACCGACAAGCTCCAATGAAACAAACAAAGAAAATCAAGATATTTCAACATCATACACCACCTTTAGAAATGATTTACCGGAAATAGTATTAGAAGAACAAAAGCCAATTCCAGATAAACCACCACCAAAAACCAGCCGCAAACATCAACCCATATTAAGTATCCTGTTCCCCGCCGAAGACCCATCACCGCCGGAGAACACAAACAGCCGCCAGGAGGAGACTGCCACCATACTACCTGTTTTGACCGCCACCATGCACCCGCGCACAGAATCTATGCACCCATATCATTGTACCCCACCGAAGCAGACTGAGGACCCCAAGATCAAGGACAAGAGGAGCGACCACCGTAAGGCCCGGAGACGGAGGCGCCCGAGGACACCCGACCGGCATCAAGAACGAGAGGACAGCATACAGGATAGAAAGAGAAACATGCATCGTAAGGCCCGGAGGCGGAAGAAGCGACGAAGGAGGAACCGCGCGCGCCGATGGAAGCCGCATGCACGCTTCAAGAGGCCAAGGAGGATTCCGGACCGGCACCAAGGAGGACAGGAGCGGACCGACGGCGTGCATCCGCGGCACATACGCTTCAAGAGAGATATTCAGCTATGTGACCGGAAAAATGGATCAAAGAAATGGGATGAAAACAGAGCTACTAAAAGGTTTATTACGGATTCATGCATGGGCAACAACAAGGTGGACTACGTATTGAGTTTGATAAAGGATAAACGGTGGCTAATAAGATTGGAAGAATTAAAAAATAATATTAAGAAAGTGAAAGTACCTAGATATTATGCTATTGAAAAGTTGATAAATGTTTGGATATGGTGTTTAATATTTGTTATAATGGCTGTGATATTAATAAAAGACTGTGTTGTGGATAGGACGAAAAATATTGTATTGTTGTTGTTAAATGAATCTATTATTGATGGTTGGAAATTTAATATTATAAAAATGTTTATTGTTGTAAGCCTAATGATTATAGTGAACCGAAAACAAGAATATTAGATGAAAATAAGAGGAAGGATGATAAGAGTGCAGGATATTTGGAAAAAGAATGGATTAAAAGAAATTACCATTAAGGAAGCTAGGATTTGTTTAGAAAAGTATACCAGATACCGGGGTTTATATTCATGAAGAAAATTATCAATAGGACAGCCTCAAAAAACCAACAGCAGATAACCAACCGGCCTACAGCAACATCTACAAACCGAATGCAAGAAGATGCAAGTAAACCACAACAATTCTACATGAAATATCATCAAATTTCAAATAATATGATAAGAAGTCAAAGGAAAACACACTATCAAGCCAATTACTAACCTTCCTTAATAAATTTAATATTGGTATAGGACCTCGTGGCAACAATCCAATGTTTTAATTCCTTCCAGCCGTTAGAAGCCTGCAATAAGGAAAAGAACAATTTTTAAATATGTAATTAAATTATATACATCAGATAAAAAAGGACACAAGCGGGGATAATAAAATTAAAATTTGTTAATTACCTTTTTAAGAGAAAAATTGAGCAGTTAGGTTAGTTATGAAAGTCGATAGCAAATTCTGATGTAACATGAAACACTATGAATTGTAGAACAGCGAACAGCTGACCAAAGCCACCCAAATCAAATGAATGTAATATCTGTTGAACATATGTTTATAAAAAGAAGTACTGTACCCAAAGAGTTATTTATTATTGTTATTTATTATATTTATTAATGTCGATATATTTATTTATATGTTTTATATTTATTACTTTTAATTATGCCACGTTTGTTACCTGAAAAGATTTAAAGTGAATACCAATTACCAAAACCAAAGAGCCATTAGCAAAAGAAAGTATTGTACCTGATGTATAGAAAATTATTTATATTAAGACCTAAGAAATACTATAAGATATAAGCCCAGAAGTTTATGAATCGAAATTATTGTCTAAAAGGAATCATTTATGAGAATTATGAAATGTGTGTAGTTAAGTTGGCAGCCCTGCAAGCGGCGAATTCAAAAATTACTGTGTTGTAAATGGTGTCAGGAGGAGTACGTTTAGAAGTTTATATTTATGATATTTTTATGTGTGTTGAGGAGGAGAATTTGTTATTGTTTTTGATAAAGGTATAAAGGAGATGCAGCAAATATGACTGCGAAATGTGATAGAAGTAGGAGAGTATAATTTATAAATAAAGTATAGTGTATATCAGTGTATTTGAAGGGTGGGTTTTCATTAAAAACATTGTGATTCTCAAATATTTTGAATTCAAACCCAGGGGCGTGTGTAAAGGTATCAAATTTGGGTAGATGAAAAGCCCTAACAGAAATAGTAATAGGTCTAAAAATAAAGTAATTGGCTAATATCGCCAAGCAGATAATAATCAAGATAAGATAGCATCAGCTTGTTCTGGCTAAATGGTACAAGAACTTAAAAAGGATTTGAAGAAGTTTACTACTCATAAATATATTATTTATAAAATATTTGAAGATTGAGGTTAGATAGATGTATTCACAGATCGGTGACCTAGAGATCGATCAAACCGAAGAACGTAGAATCTGACCAAAACCCCTTGGCAGAGCTTTATTGCAATCAGACGGTGTGCAATGTGAAAAACACCCGTCCACGTGGCTAATTATTAGTTAGCATGGAATTAATATTAATATATATAATATTAACTAGCATGCAAAGAGCATAAATAAAAACCAAATAAAAATAATTTAATGTATTCAGGAAATAAGAGTTACCAGGCGCATGAATACCTAATAAAATTTGCATGCACCAATAGTAAAACGGCAGTTAATAGGCGGCAACTGTAGGCCGATTCAAAAATATTTATATATTTATATAATTGTAGTAGATTTCGTGTAAAAATTTGTGTAATCTATGTTATCAATATGGCTCGAATGCAAAGAAATTATTAATCATATAATCTAAGCAATATTTTGGCATTTTTTGTAAGATCTATTTGAATTTAATGGCGGAGGATTGAGATATTTAAATTTTATGCTAATTTGAAAGTCGGAAAGAGGATCTGTAAAACTTGAGAAGGAAGAACCAGCACTCGCCAGCCAGATGCCACCATAAGAGGACCCCAAATATTTTAGAGCGAAGTACCTTATTAATAATTTTGTAAAAATTAAAGTTAAAGTAAATTATTAAATTTCTTAAAAGACTTCGTGATGCTATTGTGAAGCAGAAGTCATTTTTCATTTTTATTAAATTTATAACCCCTGGAGGAGACGATTCCGGCTACCATATTCCCGGACCACATGGAGTTGGATCGACATCGGCGGCTTACAAGAAGATTTTCGACACGTGAGTGATTTAAATTTGAATTTAGTGATGGGCGCCCTAGTGCTTCGAAATAATCTGATGATCAAAGCTAGCTCGCCGAAAGGGTTATTATAAATTAAGAAATTAATAAGAGTAATACTTGCGCAAGTAAAAATTAGTATTAAAGGTATTTAATTGAAAGAAAAATATATAGATCAATATTTTAGAAATTTCTATTTAATCAAAGAAGTACGAAATCTAGGCTATCAAACGTATGCATACAATATTTAATTTTTGCAATACAATTTGCGATAATTTATCATAGTTCTAATTCACTAGATGAATGGCTCTACCTATTCCGTCAGGTGCCGAATCTTGCACCCTGAGATAAAAATATATATTCGATACAAATAAATCTACTAAATACTAGAGATTTTAATATATAGATATATTTGGATTATTAGTGGCTAATTTATCAAGCTGATCTTAGAGCACATATTTATGATTGAATTATCCAAGCAGACAAGTATTAGCAAGTACATGTCACAGCTACATGCCAAAGAATGCATATGATTTCAAGATAAAGGCACATGGTAATGATTCGTGCCATAAATCTAGAATATAAAGTTAGCCTGTGATATTTTTATTGATTTCAAATATTGTTCTATTTTTATATTATATTTTTTATCGCTCTATATATATTTTTTGCCTCGACTGATCTTTGCATTATTTGTATAATATATGTGTAAAATTTTCATGGTGTGCAATTTATTTTATATTCCTCATCTCTATAGTATAAGTATCATTTATATATATATATATTTATTATTATTGAAATAAAAAGTTGAAGAGGAACATGAATAAGTGTGAAAACATGAAGAACTTGAGAGAATATAATTCAAGGAATATTCAAAGAGCAATCTGACGCCAAAAATTCATGAATCTATTATGGATGAATAAATAATATTTTCCAAAAAATCTTCGACAAGTGATATATAGAAAACACGTGAAGATAACCAATTAAAACAAGACATCCCCATCCCTTCAGTCGATTTTAAATCAAGACATCCCTTCAATCGATTTTAATAATCAACAAACAAAATGGCGTCAAAAGTATGAATCCACAAAAAAATAATCACTTTTCCTCACAAGTGACGAACAAAAAAAGTGAAGACAACCAGCCAAGATAGTTTCATTCTTCAGTCAATTTACAAATCAAATAAGCAAACGAGAAGCTTGACCGGCAGAAGCTTGCTTAATATAGATTGCGACGAATTTCGCTGGCAAGACAAAACCATGTCGCCAGGACGGATCATAGACGGACACCTCCTCCTCCTCCACCTCCACCACCTCCAGCCTCCATCCTCGAGATGCATGCAGGGAGAAAATGAGCCGCCGCCGTCGTGAAGCAAAGGAAGGAAAATAGGGGTTGATATGTGAGAGGGTTGGGTGGGGTGGGGGTATTTTTTGCAGGCGTTGGGTGAGGAGGAGACCTCCTCCTCACAGAGCAGAGCGTCTAATCGATGTCTGCGCCGGTCGGTGTTGCTGGCTGCTGGCCATTACGCACCTTAATAGCTTTCCGGTACCCTAAGTCAGACCTCCGCCACGCCGCCGAGGCTATGCTATGCTATGCTTGCTATAACCCTGCAGCTACACTCCTTCCTCCTCCTTTTGTTTCTTATTCATCTTCTCTTGTGTTTCGTCCTTCACTTATTCTGTGTTTCCTTCAATACTTCTTCACCGTTTTCTTCTCAACGTCTTGTTATCCTTCAAATTCCTTATTGCCGTCTTTGACTTATCTTGTGTTATCCTCAGATTCCTTCTCAACTTCATGTTATTATTGTATTGCCCCTCATTATCCTACATGATAATATAAATATCATCCACCTCTAACTCTTTTACTATTGAGTTTTTTCTATTGAATCTTTTTTCTTATAATGCCTTAAAAGTTCACTTCTACTGATCTCGTGATTCCTCTGATTCCAATACTTGCATCCACTTATTCTTTCCCTTCTTCTGTTATTATTTGTTTCCTCTTGTATTTATAATTCATTCACTTGTGTTTCCTCTCCTACTTTTGTGGTTCTTCCTCAATCTCTTTCGTGGTTGAGTGAGCATCATTGTCCAAACTTCGCCATGTCAACAAATAAAAAAGTCATTCTATACTATTCTATCTTGCCAATTCTTTTCTATTCTATTTTTCCAACTCCTCATGGTCATCTTATACTTATCACGTGTTTCTTCAGGTAGCTCCTCAAGTTTTCCATCTTACTATTTCCACCTCATTATTCTACTTGATACGATTCTCCCTCTCTACTTATTCTGCGTTCCCTCCTCGAATGGTTGATATTTTTCCTATTTCTTATAAACGTCTTTGACTTATCTTGTGTTTCCTCTGATCCCTCCTGAAATTTTCATATTTCTTCCATTATCTTTTTAATAGTCTACTTTAGAATAGATCATCCTCCTCTATAATAGCAATAGATCTAATAGTTATCTATTTTCCATTGCAACTTCCTTTCTCAACGTCTATTCATTCTTATAATTTATCAAAGTTCTTTTCCACTTATATTCTACTCTCTCTGATTCCAAACCTCTACTGCTTCCACCTAGTCTTCTTCATGTTCTATATTCTCTCCATCCTCTTTTGAGTTTCCTCTTCCACTTATTTTGCTAATGTGTTTTCTCCTCTACTTCTTTTGCGTTTTCTCCTGAACTTCTTGTTATTCTCTAGTTCTTACTGTTTATCTTTTGAAGGGACGGATTCAAAGAACCTCACACGTCAACCGAAGCTTATTGTGTGTCCCAAAAGTATGCTAGTTAGGCAAACCAACTCCCGTGTCCTTTACAAGATCCAGGAGTTTCTTCCCTATACCAACATCCCATTCCTCACCTGGTTGCTTGCAGCCAACAGAGCCCTTCTTTTAGCTCCAAGACTTTCGCAATCCAGTATGATATGCTTAGCAGTCTCTTCAGACTGATTACAAAGCCCATCTGGCTTTCATTTCTGAAGTTCTTACTGTACTCATATATTTATTTATTGTACAAAATTTATCTGTTGCTTCCTCCAATTTCATCAGTTTCTCATCTATATAATAAGAGAGAGTAGGGTTGTGTTTGTTCGTGTGTTCGTTTGTTCGTTTGTGGGCATCAAAACATGTCAACTTGTGGATTGCATACCGGAAAAACGGGAATGATTTAGATCTCCTAATTTTGAACATAGATTCTAAAAATATCAATCTCGTGCACCTGGAAGCCCAAATTTCATTTTTCCTTCTAGATTTTTCAGAATTAATGTTCAAACTTCATTAATAATACATACGATTTCATAAAAAAATCACCAAATCATATGGTCGGAATTAAAAATTTTTATTATATTAAAGAACTGGATTATACACGTATACAGGTGTAAAGTAGTATGGGAAAATTATGTTTGACGCATTCAATTATGTTTTAATTGAAAGGTGGTCATATGATACATGATTCCTATACAGGATTTCCAGAGAAAAGATATGGTGAAAACCGCACATCGATATCTCAAACCTTTCAAAATTTATTCTCATTCATTTCCTTTGTTATAGTATAGAAGATAATAGATAAATGGATGATATATCCATCTATCTTTCATCTTCTATTCTATAATAGTGGAAAGGACTGGCTTAAACACGTATACACACGTGTAGAGGATAGGGGAATTATGTTTGACGCATCATCACGTCTGAACTACTGGACTGATTTACTTGAAATGCTGCTTATAAATTCTTAATCAACCGAGGATTCTTATAGGCCTATTTTCAATTCTTCTGGATTTCATTACGCCAAGTTTTAAAATAGACCCTTGCGAAGCACGGGTACCTGCTAGTTATGAATAAAATGAATTTATTTCCTCCTCAAAATACAAATTACATTATTCTACAATTTCCACCTTTCCACTATTCTACTTGACACTACTGTATTCATCACTTGTATTTGCCAATTAACTTCTTCTTGTTCCTCTATTCTTTCCTACTTCTGCTTTCTCCAAAAAATATTTCTTTCCATTTTCTTCCTATCGATATTATTCTGCTCATTCATTGTGTTAATAGGTAGTTCTTGAATACTTTCATTGATTTCGATGTGTCAATGATGTGAAAAATCTGAATTGAAATGGAATTACCTGTGTGGAGTTCAACTCGCACCCTTCAAAACCAATTGACAGTTCACAAACACCACGTTGGATAGAGAACGATAAACTTGTTCTTAGCAGGCTGCATCAAATGAACCAGCTCCACATCTGGAAAACAATTAAGATTACATTAAAGATTTTTTCTTATTTCTCCAGTGAATGCCACATAACAGAGTACTGTTTCTGACATAACACTTCATTGTTTGATGTCTTTTGTTCCAAACAAAGCTCGAGATCCTTGAGGTGGAGCCACGATTGATTCTAGCGGGAAGAAGTGCCAGGGGTGTATTGACTACTGACAGAAGTAACAACTAAACATACAACCGCTGAGGACTTGGAGATTGTTGACATTATGTGTTATCCCTGTTGTTTGTATTGGCGATTTTTCTGTCCACAATAAAATATTGGTGGGCTTGCACTTCTTGTCAAATCTCATCAGTTGGAGTATAAACTGTTTGTCTGCTCACAAAGCTAGAATACCAATTCTACAATAGTCAATGTGACTAATTTTACAATAGTCTGAAGTCACTTATTATTTAATAGTGTGTTATTAACCTATAGTTAATCTGATTTTTAATTGAATACATTGCAATTTGATAGTATTTGGTTATAGTTGACCTGATTACCCATAATCCCAACTGTAATTTGAATAATTTTTATCATAATAGGAACAAACATTAATGAACAAGACTGAATAAAACACTTTGATGATGTTTTCAATAATTACATTTCGGCAAAAGCTTGTCACTCCTTTTTTGAGTGTCTAAAAATTACTACAATGGATAATATTTTTTCATGAATGTTATTGGAATCAGTCTCAATTTTCTGTTTACTTCTTCAACTACAAAAAACTAAAACAAAAACTTGTTTTCTTCTTAAACTACAAAAAACTGTTATGATTGAATGACCACAATAATTAATAGAGGATGAGCAATCATCTTCATTTAAGAGAATTTAATTGTATCAAAGTAGTAAAAGAATTAAAATGGTACAATCTGTATATAATAAAGGGAAGAATCGGCTTATAATTAGATAGGAAATTCACGAACGACGCATCATCAACTCTGAACTACTGGACTGTTCAACTTGAAAATTTGCATATTATTAATCTACCGAGGATGGTTATGGCTAAAGACATATTTTAAATTCTTCAAGATTTCAGTAGGTCAAGTTTTCAGTTTTTCAAGTTTCTAATTAGACCCTTGCGGAGCACGGGTTACCTGCTAGTATAAAATAATATTGTTCATTAAAAAAATATAAAAAATTGAAGAATTTTATAATAAGATTTTACAAAATCATAAGAAAATTTATTAATTCAAGCTTTGTGTTCGTTCATTCCACTTCTGAAGTGCAAACTGATTGTAGTCCATTTAATAGCAGTATATTTCATTGATCATAATTGACGCTTACATTCCAAGCAAATAAACTTGTCACACAATCAAACAGCTCCTGCTTTCTTCCATAATCTCAAGGATATGCACACAAGTACTTATCATCCACAATCCCCCACACATAACAAAACAACAATAGCCTCAATTTCAGACCAATTTGTCTTCAACTCTACTATGAGATTCACTTCATACTGTCATCATTGATTCAATTGTAAGCATTGATGTCATATAAAATGAATGCTGACAACTTGGAGTGAATTTCACTCCACACCACTTGATTCTCAACCACTTCACCACTTCTGCGATCATAGAGATCTCTGAGATCTCCGTTTTTTGGTCAAACAATTTGTTCGATGTGCAAGTGTGTATTTGTGTATGTGTGACAGGTTCAGTGGAAGATGCACCCTTCTTCAATGAACACCAACCACCCTTGGTTATTTTTTGTCCCTATGTACACTATTAGAAGGGGCGCGATTCACTAATACAAGCACACACAAACAGCACACAAAAACACTCTGGCCCAGAACCGATATGATGACAGTTCACGAGTTAGTAAGGGACTTCAGTAACATACCAGGATCGGAATAAGAACCGACACAATATTGTATGAACAGCAAGCTAGAATCCTCACATCCATGTCGATTCTTACAACGATTGGCATATAGTTTGAAAGCTGAATACAAGGTGTATTATTGTACATCGATAAGCTGAACGTTCGTGATGTGTGTAGGTCTTTAATAAAGACGCTTTGAAATCTTTGAAAATATTCAAATTTTCAAATAGAATGAATTGAATACTCGAACATAATTGAATACAGACGTATCTTGTCCGTTATTTGATTACTGCAAATACCTATCTTTCAAAACCAGATGGTATATAATGTAATGCAGTCTGTACTCCCTGCTCAATACACGTAAAAATTAAAACAAAGGGAATTATAAAATACCAATGAAAATTTCTCATTGCTAAATGAGGAAATTTTCATGTAATGAATAAGTATCATTAGGTACCTTCTATAACAGGGAAACGTGGTATCTGTTCCTCACATTGAATGACGACAAGAAACGTTAATCATCTTCAATATCTCCTGGAAAATTGAAATAGATCTGGTAAATACAAAAATATTCAAGGGTAAATTTCGTATCACAAATAGCTAAAAAATGGATATCACAGTTTAGTTTTTTATACAGATAGATTAACGAAACATGCCAAGTTTAATCACAGACAAGAATGAAGCATATAGGTACTAATGTAATACAGAAGCATAGAATTTACTTGTAAGTTGCCTGTATTCCAACAGTGAATTATCAGACGTATCTTGTTATTACACTTACATTTACACTATCCATCAATTTCTTCATAACTTTATCAATGGGAGCCTTGTAAAAGCCATGAGATTGAGGGACCATTATTCTCCTTCAACAGGTAGTCCTTCAGAAATTCAGTTGAAATTTTGATCTAAGTTCTACAGATACTACAAAAGTTTTTCAATTTTCACACATTGAATGGATGATACCACCTGCATTCTACGCTAATAAATTTTATTACATGACACTCGAATGCAACAATAATATTATTGTCAACACCGACATTGATAACAAAACGTACATAATGATTGATTAGCATTGGTGCACATTGTATGTGTGGTAGGTACTTAAATCAAATCATAAAACATACTTGTTAAAGTCAATCGTTCAGCACGAGAATGTAGGTGTGACAGTATCAATCAATGTGATTGACTGAAGCAAATAAAAAGTCATAAATTATAACATGCAGTCAAAATAGGTGTGAGATAAATCGTGTTGTGAATTATTCAATGAGCGTTCATTGACATGAAGAAGCTTTTATTCACTAGTGGAGATAGTGTAATTCTTACATTATCAAAGAGCAGAATAGACTAATTCACCTGTTTTATTCTTGAATAGGAACTGAGTTTGTTATCCTTATTCAATTCAATAAATTAATAATTCTAGGTTTCTATACAGTTTAACAGAATCTCAGTATATAAATATTATGAGCTCGTACAAAAAAGGAGACTTTTAGACACACAGGAGATGAATTTAATAACTAATTGATAAGTGGAAAGGATACTATTCTTGGGTCATTAATACTTACAGCTATATAAGATTTGTCAAGTTTTAAAGTATTTGAATGAATTCCAGCTTCCCTCGAGCCTGAATATTGAAAAGAACAAGACAAGCATGTGTGAAAAAGCATTATCACTTTTCTTATTATATTAACAGTTATCGACGAAAAATTAACATAGCTATGAAAGTTGAGTTTATTGATACGTTTTAAGCACGCTATTCTCTCCCATCAATAATAATATTGCTAGACACCTTTAATAATTCGATGTATAAGCTAGTCTTTTTCACTTTGGATTTTCTATCTCTTTCTTCATTTTTCTATTTCACTTCTTCCCGGACAACTTTCAGACGACTCTTCTTTTATATTATTCTCAGACTGAGAGTTTCAGTTTCAGAGATGATCTCTTTCTCTTTCCCTGTCTCCTTACTTTCAATTAATTATTTGTAACTACTTTGTCTGATATGTATGTAACATTTTCCTCTTCTCATGTGTCATGGTCATGAATGAAACTTTGTTTCAATTGTGATTTACAATTGAACGTGAACTGATGAATTCAAATTATTAATTTGCGTTTTCTTAGCTTCATTCAATTGCATCAGAATATAAAAACATAAAATTATAGATTAGAAAAAATTATAAATTAGATTAAAAAATAATATAAAACCAATGATTTGAATGTGGAAAATTCAAAATAATTACTACGATCACTTTGAAAATTTTATATCTGTGATTGAAAGTGAACAAAATCGATAATCTGTTTTTTATGCTACCATTCAATGTAGATAAATGATTTCACAAAATCGAAGTTAATAACAAAGGTTGAAAATAACCAAACTTGAATATAATTATAGAAAAAGCAAATCCATCAACGATTGAGGATGAAATAATCAAAATATGAATGTAAGAAGGAATTGAAAGCGATTCGATTGCTTTGTAAGATTGATACTGAGATTGAAAGTGAATAAAAAAATCGACAATTTATTTCCAGTTTTTTCAAACCGACAATTCAAGACGAAATATGATGTCATTTCAGATGTCTGCTCTGCTAGGAATACTGCCTGGAGCTATCTGTCCAGTTTTGGAAGTACAATTTCTTACTTTTCTAAATTACACTGTTCGCCATTCTATTGACTTATTATTGTCAATTCGAATAACAACATACAACACTGAGGTCCTGCTCTATAATCTCACACAATAAACTGAGTAGATTGGTTTATTCAATGATTTTTCAAACCAGTTTTATTCGGCTTTTTCCTTTTGCGGATCGCGAGTCTATCATTGCAAGTATGATTGAGAAATAGGCATAGACATTATAATATCCAGCTCGGAATTGTTTCGTATTATTGAAGTAAGTTATACGGGGTGATGCTGTGTAGCTAACTATTGATCTAGATATTGATAAATATGTATAACGTACTGCCTGGTATCTATCTAGTCATTAAAAAATGCCTAGCGAATTTATGGCAAGAATAAAAGACAAGTCATTCAAACCTGTTCGGTTCATGAGGAACATAAAACATAATACTTGAAACTTTCGA
Source organism: Nilaparvata lugens (assembly GCF_014356525.2). Lineage (NCBI taxonomy): Eukaryota > Metazoa > Arthropoda > Insecta > Hemiptera > Delphacidae > Nilaparvata > Nilaparvata lugens. The sequence continues at coordinate 25,377,023 of NC_052513.1, read as the reverse complement.
GTAAATTAGTCATGCATCGTAATAGGAACATAGGAAACCAATTGATATTTGAATCGTTTAGAGGTTGATTAGCTTGGTATTCAATTAATTTTCTTTCAATTAATCTTTTACCTTTCATAAAAAAGTGGAATCTGTCATTTATTCATTCATATTACTGAACAAAAATGTATTGATATAATATGAAATACAGTATATAGGAAATCGATAAAAGTGCCTTACGCGGATTCTAAGGAGATTGATAAAATAAAATTGACACATATACAACGGGCAATGGGGAAGTTGTGAAGTCAACTTGGTGCGAAATACTCAAAATATTCAAAGATTGGGTTTTTTATAGATTGGATGTTCCATACATGCAACCCAAGAAATCAATATCCTAGTATCCTAAAGGATCTAGTAAAAATCATTCTGAAAGTCATCATGCAATGAGACTTTCATCTGAATAACAACACCACTACTATTCAGTATTATTAATTAGCAGCAATACACCTTGAAATGAGTGAAATGATAAATAAGTACTTCACTGATTGATATTTACGAAGATTTACCAATCACTTCTCTTCGATTACATACATAGGAAAGTAAGGAGAAACCCAAATAAATTAGTCACATTTGCTCGCCACATTAACACTACTGTACCAACATTCATTCAATCCTCATACCTATCTGTAAATAATTATTGGAAACCTATAGTAGGAATCACTTGAAACTGTCAGCATTGTTTGAATGGAAAACATTAATGCTATTCATAAGGCATGCTGACAGAATGAAGTGAGTCTCACTGTAGGCTGTTACCGATTCTGTAATTAGAGATGCATTAATCAATACGATTTGAATTGCATTACGTAGAAAGCGAGTCTAGTACAGGTAGAGTTGAATAATAAAATTTAATCCGTTTCCTTTACACGCCGTCTGGATGATGCTTTGCGAGCACTATGAACGATATCGAAAAGGTCAGCCAGAGAAATGTAGATTATGCAGAGTGGCGCTGATTTGTAATTATTATGAGTGTCAGATCTTGCCTGGATTCGAACCTTTAAATGGATAGAAGACCTCACAGGTAGCTAGCTCTTCCTGATGTCTTCTGCTCTTTATGTTTATCGATAGATCAACCCAAACATATGATACTTAGAGGAATAGTATCACCCTTTCTATACCAAACAATCTTATTATACTTAGAGCAATAGTATAACCCTTTCTATAACAAACAATCTTATGATACTTAGAGCAATAGTATCACCCTATCCATACAAAACAATCTTATGATACTTAGAGCAATAGTATAACCCTTTCTATAACAAACAATCTTATGATACTTAGAGCAATAGTATCACCCTATCCATACAAAACAATCTTATGATACTTAGAGCAATAGTATAACCCTTTCTATAACAAACAATCTTATGATACTTAGAGCAATAGTATCACCCTATCCATACAAAACAATCTTATGATACTTAGAGCAATAGTATAACCCTTTCTATAACAAATAATCTTATGATACTTAGAGCAATAGTATCACCCTATCCATACAAAACAATCATATGATACTTAGAGCAATAGTATAACCCTTTCTTTACCAAACAATCTTATTATACTTAGAGCAATAGTATCATCCTATCCATACAAAACAATCATATGCTACTTAGAGCAATAGTATAACCCTTTCTTTACCAAACAATCTTATTATACTTAGAGCAATAGTATAACCCTTTCTATAACAAACAATCTTATGATACTTAGAGCAATAGTAGCACTCTATTCTATAGTTAGATCCACGTCAAACTGACAGCATTTTTTATAAATAACGCCTTAACTTCCCATTTACGCAATATTGATAGTAAGTGAATTTAAGTATAGTGCAAATCAATTCAAGCTAAATTTATTGATTCAACATAAAAGCTTCCAAAATAGTGAATTTTAATCGTAATGTAATGCCTTCCACTGAATTGTCCTTCATTATTTATTTTCTTTGTTGACAATATTTTCAATAGAAGAAGAGGAACTCTTCAGAGTACAGTATTGAATAGCATTACTAGTTTGTATTTCAAGTTGATCAATTATAACAAAATTCAATACCAATTTAGATCAATACCAATCCAACAAAAATCATGGAGCAATATACGGTAAAAAATGTATTATACTGTACTTCACTTGATTTCCACAACGATAACACTATGTGCTATATGTAGGTAACTCAACAATATTGGGACTATTGAGTTACATTCAGTTAGTGAATATAATAACAATTATTGTTATTAGTCCCAATATTATTGAGTTACCTACATAGCAAATAGTATTCTCGCATTATGGAAATCAAATGAAGTACAATATAATAAATCTAATTTTGCCTTCAATACCAAATTAATTTAAAGGATTCAGAATATTATTTTGTAAATCCAGTATCTTGTATCTGGAATTATCTGTGAATTGGAACATAGTCATGTACTGTTTACATCTAATTAATGCGAACGCACACATCAACAAGCAGACGTCTCCAGATAGACGGAGGAAAAATCCCTCATCAGAAGTTCGAATGTTGCAACACACACACACACACATACGTCCGTCTGTCTGCATACGTTTGCTCACGTTAAACAGACGTTAGATTTGTTCAAGCTGGATCTCTCAGAATTGAAAAAGTTTTGGGTGAAAGCCTGTTGAATCTGCCCACAGATTGTATTTGAACATTGTATTTATTGTTAATGAATTAAAAATACTGTACATTGATTATTCAATTTGATTTAATAATATAAATAATCTCTCAGTATTAGGTCTATTTTCATTTGCTTTACTTTCATTATACGTTTATTTGCCCCAAGTAGGTCTGTAGACTACTCTGGTATTTTGAAATCCAAATTGGTATCTTGAATCCTGATTGAGCCTGATTGCCCCAAGATACAAGCAACAAATGCCTCAATCTGGACATGAGTCTTCACTTGAAAACCGCTTAATTTCATTCCAATTTGAAATCAAATTATGAAAATGATTAATCAACTGGAGAAACAGCAGCTTACTGTTCAAATTTGGAATTTATGTCAAAATGAGAGACTCTTCAACTTATTGATATCAATAAGGTACATACATTAATTGGGAAACTATATCACGGAATATGACAAGATGTGGAAGATAGAGGAGAGAATAGCGATGTAAGGACAGAGATAGACTGATATAGAAGACAAGAAAGAGAGTGAAAGAAAGTGTGAGAGAGTAGAAGACGTAAGCGAGCATTGAATGCCTAAATTATGGTTGAGAATGGAGAAACTTGTGAAGGGAGTCCCAATCCCAACCTACTCAAGAGTACACGTTCACTGATCGGTACCTACCTTACACTACACTACCAAAATTAATAATGTGCCTACAAAATTCATAAATTGGTCATGAGAGTGTCAAACCAGCCAACTAAATAGTTGGGAGGTAGTTGAGTTAAACTACTCTCGAACATTGTAAATTTATTAGTTTCTGAAATTTCAACTAACTAGAACTTCATGTGAGAGCTAATAAAGTACTTTATGTAGTTCATGAGCTTCAGGTTGTATTGGGGAATCGAGGTATCTTTAGTACTCCATGTTATAGGTAACTTAGTCGGAGACAATTACTCAAAATTGAATTGCTTACAAGTTGCACCTGTATAGCAGTAGGCTACTATCAGGATTTCTTTTGATAATCATACCGTACATCTCCTTAATTCACAAATAATATTACATACTCACTGTCAAGTCAGTTTTTTTCTATTGCAAAATTGCAAGAAATTAGAATCTAGAAAGTCAATTAAAACAATCCACCTTTAAGACTTTCCAAAAATTCATAGATAAAAAACTTGATAGGAGATTAATGAGCATAAAGAAATTGACACAGAAATTGTTGTAAAAAATGAGCCAGCGTTTTCAATTACACGAATTTTAGGCTAGGTACTACAAAACAGTTTTTATTTTAATTTTTCATCTATATTCACGGTACCTACTTATAGTTGACCTCAGATCTTAGAATTGCATTCTAAAACAATTCAATTCGGTAATCAATTGAAAAAAAGACCGAGTTGAATACTCTGCAAAGATGAATTTTGCTTTACGTTTCTAACATGAAGTTTAAACAATCTCAAGTTATATAAATCTTGGTAAGTAAAGATTAATAGATGATAAACCTTTTTTTGAATTCTATTCCAATTTTTGAAATAAAACAGGAAAATTATTTTAATTTTCACGAATTTTTGATTGATTCATTACTATAAACTATAATCAGTCATTGAATAATAATATTATAATGAGCTCAGTGAAGTCGAAAATAAACTCTGTATAAAATTCTTTCTTTAATCCTTTTCTACACCAAATTAACAATGAGTTGTTTTAAAAGCAAAAATAGTTCCAAGCCACGGGAAGTAACAGAAAGCAGTCAAATTCCTCAACATTTTTCTTCAAAGACAAGAAGGTATTGATTCTCAATTCGAGAACAACACTTGATGAAGCGACAACAGAGTCAGCATCATACACTACTTGTCCTTAAAAAAAGAAAAAACCAGTTAAGTCTTTTTTTAGACTGCAATTCTCAATCCCCACCGCACAGCACAATGTGATATTCACGGTAGTTACTTTTTATAATAATCCTACAAGCTGCTCACTGCTCAGAAGAGGCTAGCCGTACAGTGCTGGCATCTGGTGGCAAAAATTGGAAACAGGGTCGTAAATAACCATAGCCTCGTGCGGGGCGCTGCTGTAGCCAACACCAAATCCTGTCGAAAACTGCCTGATTTTTAGGTTAAAACGATTGATAGGTTGGGATTTCTTTATAAAATGATGGAAAATAGTGTGGTATTGATGGTAGGTGAAGGATAATGTTGAGAAATAGTTGAGGAAGACGTAATAAAACAAAATCTGACAAGCCGAACAGTCATGGAAAATACAGGAGACAAGATGGCCAACGATGAGTCAGTCCTAGGCTGACAACCGATGTTTGGTATTGATTGACGTTGTTTCGAGTGGTTTAGAAGATAAATAACGATTGGTAATCAAGTATTGCTATACTTACATATAGTTTTGGAGGGGCAGTAGGTTGTAGAGGTGATATTTGAGGTATTTTCGTTGAAATTGTCTCACATTCGGACCACCGTAGCGTCTGTATTGCGGGACAGTTCAAACTGTTTAGTCGGCCGTATATCACACGTTGGGAAGGCCGTCTTTAGACGCGGGGTGCAGGGGTGCCGGTAGGCGGGGCCTGACGCTCCGCCCCCTCTGTGACGTCACAGCTGAGTTTTCGGTAGTTTGCCAGCCTGGATTCTCGGCTTTGACATGCGGCCGTCACTCTGTCGTCAGTAGGAGCAAGCCGGTTGAGGAGGAAGCATCGCTGTAGGTGATAAGCACGTGAAATTGTTTTGACACGCGCGACATAAACGGACTCCCCTCTGAAAGAAGCTTGTAATTGTGTTTTTAATTAAGAACAAACGGAAGTTGGCCTACTACCTACAAACTAGTGTTCTGTTTTGTTGTGATTCTGTGATAATAATAACAACGTATCTATTATAATATTTTAACCTAAAAAACCACACTACATAACAATTTTATAAATAATATTAGGCTTAAATAACTAGTAGTCAGATAGTTTGACGGATACTGTGCCAGTGCTGAATGTTGTTTGTGTGATGAAGTTATCATTATCTTCTGTTCAATGGATGCAAAACGTGTTGACAATATTTGTGCAGCTGGTCGCAACGTAATGACAGTTGTAGTTGCCGCCGCGTGTGTACGTTGCCTTGGAAAACGCTGAATAAGCAGATCGCCAGCCCAGGAGACGATTGTCCCCGGGCACCGAGCTCCACAATTCAGTCGCCGTCGACCGCTAAGATAGAGGACATCGTTGGCAGGATCATGACGCGGAGGAAGCAGAACTGCCCCAAACGAATGAAATGTGAGTAAGCATGTGGATAGATTTCTAGTTTGGTTCAGCGGTATGTAGTTTAGAAGAAGTAGTTGGGGAAAAGTTGTCAAAAAAGTTTGGAGTTAGAGAACCACGCGGAAAGACAGGTTACCGCGATCACCTGTCTCCGAAGAGCGGGATTATTCGGAAATTACGCACAATCACAAACAATAACGATTGAAAGCGTATATTCTCGAAGACTATGGAACACCTGTCTCGAATCTGAGTTAGAATATGAAAAATATTGTTCATATATCGGAGATAAAAGATAATCACGGAAAATTTATGCATTGAAACAATCATTCACATGTGTTTTCGGGATTGTTTGGAAACGAGGAAAAATCGACGACAATGACGATTGACAGCGTAGGTTCTGGAAAAAGTATGGAACACCTGACTCGAATAAGTTAGTATCATTATGAAAAATATTGTTTATGTAAAGGAAACAAAAGACAATCACGGAAAACTGATTTTAAAATTGAGGTTGACAGCATGGGTTTTCGGAAAAGGTTGAGAAAACATGTGGAAAACTCTTCTAATAAATGAAAATGAGTATGATATTGGGAAATATACCTATTAATTAAAACAAAGAGAATAACTATAAATTCAATTAGATGAACAGAGAATCAGCAAAATTTCATTTTGTGGAAATATTAGTGATTGCCAATCATTGATTGACAACCTAGGTTATCAAAAAAGGGTTGAAAAACATGTGAAATTTGTTGGTTAAATATGAAAATATAAGTATATGACTAAAAGAACAGAAAATCATGAAAAAATCAATTCAGAGATGATAAAAATAATTGACAGCATATATGTAATATAACTTAAGTATATGACTAAAAGAACAGAAAATCATAAAAAATAAATTCAGAGATGATAAAAATAATTGATAGCATAGACGGTCCTTGAAACTGGTTTGAAAACACCTGTGAAAATCTGATATTAGTATTGAAATATGGGTAGCATAAAATATTCCAGGACTTTTCAGGTATTTATTTAATCAATTATTCTAAATGACTAGAATCGATTAAATTATTCAGAATAAACATTGAGATATACTCCAAATTATATTTAAAAAATATATATTTTTTGACAGAAATCAGATACCAAGATAGGGATAGAGATACCACCACGATAGATTTAGTTTTGGGTTTATCCTCTGTTGATTCTCTCCCAATCATTAATTTGATATTGTGATTATAGAATGAAATAAATATAATAATCTTTGGATATTATAGACTATATAACGTATATGAAACTTGAGCTAATTGTTGTCTGCATCTATCAATTGATATTAAACCGCTGTGAATAATTTTAAAACATTATATTCTATTTTAACTGAAAGTGAATCTTTTTCTCACAACTTCTATCTGCTTAAAATGTTAATTTTCTAGAAACGAATCGTTTTTCAACAATTAATTTAACGTAAAGATTTCGAATTGAAAATTCCAATACTTTTTGCAAATGAGAATCGGATGGAATAATAGATTTTTGAAGAAGTTAAGGATAAGTTATAGTTGAATAAAATAAATCAAGAATTAATACAAATGAAAATGGTATTCAGTAAAAATATATTATTATAATGTGACTGTAGCATAGAAAATTTCAAAACTATTGTCGCAGTCTTGAATAAACTATGAATAAAACAATCTTGGAACTTGGATTCTAGTAACGGGTTATTATTGAAAAAGAACTCAAATAATTTTGATTGAAAATGCCATCGTTGATTTGTTAGAGAAACTTGATTGTTAAACATTGCAAAAAAATAATAAGATTATGTACAAAAGAATGCTATAAGCTCTTGTAAAAGGCTGGAGGAATCTGGAAATTATATTCTTGAAATGTGAATTATTTTTGTCCCAAGGGAAGTAAATTCATTCCCAATTTTTATAAAGAAACTAGACATGAGATGGATTTTTAAAATGATCATCAACTTGGATCTTAAAATTATCAACCGTTAATTAACAGAAATATCTTTTAAAAATTCTAGTAGAAAAAAAATCAGTGTTGATAAGAGAGGTTTAAAACAGTGAACGATTTCGAAAATACTATGATGAATAACAATTGAATCAAATAGGCTATTCTTGACTATAGTGTGGTCCACGTTATAATGGCAGTAGATAAAGATAGAAGAATAGCGATGCCAATTCTCTGCATTAATTAATTATATTTCTACATCGTCAAAAACATAATTGTCATCGTTGTGGACCTAGAAAAGGATAGTACCACCGGCTTTGTCGAATGATAGACAAGGATAGCAAAACCAAAGTTGATCAAATACTGTCATTATAACGTGGACCGCACTATAGGCTAGATATTCAGCTGTAGTAATTAATTTCTAAAATCTTCAAGTTATGGAGATGCCAAAATTTGTTCCCGCGAAAACCCATGTTTAGAAAGGTGTTACCTACCTTGATATAAATTCATGGGCTTCTAAAAAAGAATAAGAGTAAAAATTTCGGGTTCTCAAAAACATCTAGGGAGTGCGACGGAGTGGGACATGCTCTTTTCCTTCAAATGACATTTGTAATCTCCTGTACCCAAGGTTGCTGAATTATTATAAAGAACTGAAATTACATAACTATTAGGACTGCGAGAAAGGTATAAAATTATCGTAATACATAGATATAGGTGAAAAAATTAATCAACTGTATGAAATAATAAGCATACATGTGAACTTGGTGTTTTTTTTAAATAAATTTCTCTTCAAGATTTTATGAAAAATCAAATTGCAATAAAGGAAAAAAATATATTTGAATGTGAAAATAGGATGAAATGAAGATTTTCGTTAAATAAATCTACAGCAATAAGAGGAGATAATCTAACATTGGTACAGTTAGAGCGCTGAATCGCTTGAAATTCAATGAAAGCATCAAAAAATAGTATTGAGTCAAACAATTTAATATCTGATGAACTTTGAATAGATACTTTGTATTACTTGAGATTGAGCAAGGAATTAAATTGAATTTGAAAATGTTTGCACCTAACATAAGAAGGAATTAATTACTATCAATTAATTGGGTGAAAGTTTTCAATTATTCAGAAATACAATACCCATAAAAGTTGGTATCAGATTCAAATAAACCATTAATTGAACAAATGACTGAAATCATACTCACTTGATTTTTAAAGATGGCATTAAATAGAGATGCAAAATTTGTTTTTGCCGTTACTGTGTTTACATGTAGGCTAGCCTATTGAATTGATCCCTGAAAAAACATTATATTTGTTAAAATACTGTACAATTTTAAATTGATACAATTATATTCAGACCTACCTACATATCCGCTAAAGATCTGTTCGAGTATTTTTCATACACTAATTTGGAACTTTAAATTTTTAATACCGCCTCTGTTTTGATATTTTAGCTGTAAGTGTCCAATTAATATCTTATGTGGAACTGTTTGATTTTTAAATTAATCTATCTATTACTTTTAAGGATACATTCTGTTTTGTATTTACTTTGAATTGAGAATTGTAAAACTGTTAAACATAAAAAATTGTATATAATCAAAAGTATGGAATATAATTGGATAAAGGATCACTGAAGAGCTTGATTCAAATTTTAGTTGTAATCAATGGTATGAAATTCTATGTGAGTAGATAATGATACAAATATGAACACTTTGCCGCAATCAATAATATACAACAAAAAATATTTACCAATTTTTTGAAACCACTTTGCAGATAAGAATCAATTTTCTAATGCCATAATTTTTATAATATATCAGTTGTAAATTTCTCATGAAATGCTACACAGGTTTGGTCGTTTAGAAATTATGGGATGAGGTACAATAATTTATTGTGCGAAAATTAATTCAGAGACTAGCTTTCTGATATTTTATAAGTAAAAAAAATCTGGAACATAAATATTTGATTTATATGAATACTAGGTAGGCCTACGTCTACTCTTTAGCTAACCCTAATATTCAAAGTACCGGTAAGTAGGATAATATTATTATGTTGCAGTATCGTATAGTGAAAAAAGATGCTTTATTACAAACACACTCTTCCATTGCTTCACTAGTATTATGATTAGTGTTTTAAACAACATTCAAGTAAATGTAAAACGTTTATGAATGTAGAAAACCTCTTTCTTATAGGTTAACTTGTTACACTAATGTGCATTCCACTAGCATTGAACAGTCCCAAAACTAGATACCTATTCTCAAGATGATAAAGATTAAGATACTTACAAGTATTTTGAGGAGATTAATAACATTTTTCAACTAATAATCTGGAATACTATTAATGTTAACCTGTTTGATCTTGATTCTTTTTGGAGGGATTTTGCCATTTCCATTTTTCACTGCTCAACTGATCGAAGTCTGACAGCTGACAAGAGGTGACAGTTGCCAGTCTTGATCAGTGATGCAACTTTTCAACTATTTATAATAATAGAACTATGGAAAAATTATCAAATTCTGAAAGCAGTAGATTGAGATAATAATAATAACAATAATAATTATTATTATTATTTTATTTTTTTATTAAATCAATAAGTATTGAGTGTCAAAATTTTTGTTTCTGCACAACCTGTGCAGACGACACTAGCAAATATAAAGTGCCGCGAATTTAATATGTATTTGAATTTATATTCACTCGAAGCAATATTTTCCTATGCTACTCCATGTTATCAATCCTGTAATAGATTAAATATTCACTGAGAAAATTAGTACTTGACTCTTATGTTGCGTTCTCCTAAATTGTGAACTTAGTAGTAATAATATTATAGTAAATTCTCAATTTGATACCGTACCGTAACGAATAATGTTGAAAGGCAATATATTACAGACATCTTTCATTCTAAGGTACCTACGGTAATGTGTAATAGGCCGCGGTATTTAGATGAAGATTCTTCTTCTATTTATATATCATCATCTTCTATAGAAGAGACATCTTCTTCTATATACCGTGTAATAGACTACCTGTTAGCCTACCTAGTAATTTCATCTAAACTCATTTAGATAGAATAGTCTACGTTTTTTCATGCATTTCTATCAAAAAGAGGCAGTTATTACAGATGAGCTGTGCATTTTTTGAAACTGTTTTGTTCCTTATCCTTTCTATATGACTTAGTACAACATACTATGATAGGATACTGTAATATGTTAATTCTGAATAAAGAAAAAACCAAAGAAATACCTTTTCGAACTACTAAAGGGGGTAGCTTGGAAATTGAAGGCAATAATATAGATTCTGTAAGTAGTATAAGAGTTCTTGGAGTGGTGATTGACTCTGATATTTCATGGAAACCACATCTGGAATGCCTGAAAACCAAACTTAATTCAGCAATTTTCGTTCTCAGAAACCTAAAGACTTCTCTAGATTCGATGGCTCTTAAAAGTGTATATTTCGCCCTAATTCACTCCCTTCTGAACTTCTTTCACTCTCTTCTGAATTATTTCTTGGGATAATTCTAGCAGTGTAGTGGAGGTGTTTAGACTACAGAAGTGGGCATTGAGGGTGATGATAGGAGAGTCAATCCGAACTAGTTGTAGGCTTTACTTCAAAAAACTTGGAATTCTCCCACTCCCTAGGCTATATATTCTGGAAACAATCTGCTTCTTAAAAAACACATAAATTGAATTCAATACAGGAGAAACATTTCACCAATATTCGACCAGATACAGAAATAATTTGAGAGATGATGCACACCGAAGTACTATGTATGAGCGAGGGGTAAGGAGTTCAGGTATCCGGATGTATAACTTATAATTGCCATCTCACATAAAAGAAAAGTCAGGTAAAGCTTTCAGAATTTTATTGAAAAAAGAGCTGCTATCCATATGTGCCTACTCAGTGGAGGAATATAAAGATTTTTACAAACCTCAAGATGGAGGTTTAAGAAGATAGATAACATGTTGCTGTTTGATTAATGACAATTTGACATATCTTTATACCCCTTTTACAGGTGGTCGGTGGATGAAATAGTAATAATAATAATAATAATAATAATAATAATAATAATACAAAAATAATAATATAGTCCTTTTTTTTAATTTCCAACTTTGGCTTCGCATCCTGGGGGTAAATCTTTCAGCTTCAAAAATGGTTAATTTACAACAACAAATACCTTAAATCTTATCTTGAAACTTCTAACATACTAATTAATTGAATCTGAAATTATTTTTCTAAGCTCTGTATCTTAAAATCAAGTCTGTAAACAAGCATCTTTTGGCTTGTGCGAACTGTCGTACTTTAGTTTATAGGAGCTTAATAATTATCAATTTTTGACATCAATGAATGACACACAATGTCAATATTAAAGAAACTGTTGAGCGTGATGTTCTATTTTTTGCATCAAACAGCAGTATCAAAATAGTACATCATCTATCAATAGTTTTTAAGACTTTCTGGGATAAAAATTATCTGATATAATATATATTCAACTTTTAGTGTTGTAAAAAACTACACTTTTAGTGTACCTATAAAATTAAATGTATTTTTGGGTCACCATTTTCATCTTATCAGTCTTGAAAAATGTCTATTGCATCACAATTCAAGTAATGTAGCAAACTAAGGGAATTAATCAATAAGAACTCAGCCTTCAACAATAATGATAATTTATGCATATGACATCTTGTCAATCAATCAATCAATCGATAGAACAGGGTTTGATTACTGAATCAATTGAATTAAGCTTTCAGTCGATCATGCTCTACACATATTTGCAAGAAGTGACTGACTGCTTTGATTGACTGCTACACATGCGTTTTAAAATAATTTATTGTAGAGTACCTACTACAACTAGATGGCATGATTGATAATTCTTGAATTGAAAATGAATTTTCGATTGAAAATTTAATAATGTACTTTCACAGTACAGTAAGTTACTTGTAAGTTGACTGAAAAATTTTTTTAGGGAAAAAATTGTTGAATATTTCATTAGAGAAATCAGAATAGATGTTACAAAATCTATGATCACGATTTTTAGAAGATATGAATCATAAATTAATTTCAATTACTAGGTATTGAAACTGGACTATTCATGAAATTCCTTCATCAATAGCTGCTCATTCTCATTGGATAAATTTCTCTTGATTTTAGTCCACAAATCATTCACATCAGATTTATCTTCTATAATATTCAAAGTTTGAAACCAGAAAATATTTTTTCTTTCAAGTGATTGAAACAAAAAATATTATATTTATATTGTACTGGGCTTGTTAATTTCTTATGTGATATTTGTTGTGGATTTATTATGTGAGGTATTTGCTCAAAAATTACATAATATATATAGAAATACTGACATCAGTATTTTTCTTGTCTCCTTTATAGTTCATTGGATAAATTATCAATGCTATTCAAACTATTATATTATAATTTAAATAGAAGCAGAGGAAATATCTATAAGATTGTATAGAGTCTATAGGATTGGTTATTCTATGATAGAAGTTTTAATTGAAGATTCAGATTTGCACTGGGAAAATGTAAGCTCTTAACCATACAAAAAATGAATAAATATAAATTAGTCAATCAAACAATAATTTTCATACACTTGAGCTTGATAAATTGATAAATTAATACGGTACTTCTATCAAGAAATTTTCAACTTTGAAAGAGGTGAGATCTGCAGATGCTAATACCTTTTAAAAACATCCACAGTGTCTCTTTGTCTAAACAGGCAATGACTGTTACTAGCTGGTGATTAACATTATCAAAACATACTACAAACTGAAAAACACCCATCATACAACACATAATTCATTCAACTAGCTTTCAACTCTACTGTCCATTAAAAGTGCTGTAAGACGACACTTTCCAAGTCCGTATCGGAAGTCTCATTTTTCACCAAAATAGACGGGTTACATGGGAAATAATGTAAATTATTCCCACTTCACTTTTGATGAGTGGTACCTATGCTGGCCAACCATTTCTACCTGTGGACTAGAAATAGTTGACAGAAATGTTGAATGAAATATTAGAGGCCTACTTGTTGGACACTTGCTATCAGAGTGATGTGTAATTTGAGATGGACTTTTTGACAATTTCTAGTTTCAAACGTAATTTACATTGTCGAAAGTTCAGCTGCTCCTTTTTAAATTGATATTGGAACGGGTTATGGTTCCCTAGGAGTATAAGAATATTAGCAATAACAATAGACATATAGTAGCCTTCATAGTGGTTTGTTGATAAGTTATAACATTATGTGATAAATAATATACAGTATTTAAATCAGGACTTGAGAGAAAATAACATTCAGTTGCTCTCATACTGAAGTAGGATACAGAAACTGTATGACAATCCACATCTGATTTCATTTATGTTATGAATTGATCATTTTTCTATTGAAAAATATGTATTACAAACAATAAACCGGTACTTTTGGGCATGGTATTTCATCATTCGGAGACGATTTCTACAGAAAGATACTTGTATCGTTTGTCTCTGATTTATACTTGTGTAATATCTGCCTGTTTATAAGAATGGAAAGCAAGTTTAACATAATCATGATGATTATGTGGTAGTGCTAGTGACAACTTTTAGGTGTTAATATCTTTATAAGAATTCTCATTATAATAGAACCTTTATAATTCGTTATTGATGGGACAAAGCGTTTACTGTGAATTTTGGAGGATGAAAAGTTATCAAGGCTAAGGTGAAAGTGGTGGTGAAGGAAGAGTGGGAGGATGAGGAGGCAAATTATGGATTGTGATGAAGAGAACATTGGAAAAATGCTGTATTTAATGAGCAATCATAGATATTATGGATAAAATTAAAATAATGTGGAAATAGTTACTGTAGAAGCTTTGAATTTAACATTTTCAAAAATAGTGGCACAATTTTGAATGAAAAATGCTCAGATTATTGAATATTCAATCAACTCAATTTTTATCATTCGATTACAAATTTTCGACCGCATGGAATTCATTTCCTGTAGACTACGGTAGCGCACAACACAAGTCATAACTAATTTTCACAAACTGATTACACATTCTTCACGTTGATGTCCTATACTGTAGCCTACTCTGTACTGGATTGATCTGATTACTTTGTCAATAGACAATAATTTCGTCTGGCAGTCTGTGCAGTTTCCGGTTGATGTCTGGAGAATTAGTTGGCGATAGCATTGTACTCTGTAATTATCTCCTTTTTCCATGGTGTATGAACAAATCCAGAAAATAATAATTATAAAGAAAACAAAACTACAAGTTATAGAGGTTTATTGATTTATTAAGACAAATGTTGCCAGGCTGAAGCCTATTGCAACAAATTACAATTCAAACAAAAAAGCAGTTGAAGATAACACTGCTCTCGATTTTATGATTTTAATTGCATTTAAAGAATTATTCTGTTGCATATCCATACTTTATCACTATTAAAATTAAACTTCAATTGTCTGATGATGACCATACAACAGGTCGAAATGATCGTCACTACCAATGAAAGTGCATTCTCACTCCATAAGTGTTTTTAGAATTGAAGTTTAAATAATTATTTTGGGGACCGTTATTACATTGATTTACTACAAATTATAGGGGTTTCAAGGGAACAAGCTTCCACTAAGAATTCAAACGATTCTACCCCGAATTATCGAGATTAAATAATATGTAATGTATACTGTATCATAATATAAATTAGGTAGGTATTATCAGAGACAACTGATTGATGTAAGTATTAAACATATCAAACATTATCTTTACTTTATGGTATTATTAATTGCAATACAATGAATTCATATATTGTTTGATATTATAATTACTATGATTATGATTATGAATGAAATAAACAATCCACTACCACACCTCACTCGCCATGTGTACAGTACCTACATAAACATACTCTGGATATTGAGATGAAAATTGAAAAATCGATTACCTACAAAAATCCTATAATTATTTCTGTATTTTTCATTTTTTAATAATAAATATGTAATTTAGACCTGATAATAGAGCTTTATATTGGTAAGATGGATTATGATAATAATTTCAATTGAATCCATGTACAGGATATTTATATTATTATACTCTGGAGATTTAGATGAAAAATTGATTTAAACTCCTACAAATTTTCTACAAGCTTGTAAATTTGTAAACCTTTCATTTGTAAATCATACATTTCGAGGATCACCCTCTATGAAGATCTCCATTGGAATTTATAAAATTGGAACAAAATCATGAAGAAAGTTAGATCTTCATTAAAATTGATGAGAATCACATAGGACGTGTCCAAAATCACCTCAACCTTGTTTCAAACAAAACTGATCCAACAAATAATTATTATTAACTTCGCCCAATTTTCCCTAGCTACTCATCTGCCTTGGAAGAAAATCAACACATGTATTCTTGAAAAATGGTTGTAATCATTTCTAAAACAGCCTTCGGGCTCACGTCACCCAACCGCTGGTTAGTGGTCAATTATGTCTACTTAACAGCAGTTTCTTTAGAGAAGGGTTGAGCTGAGTAAGAAGGATAGTTAAGACTGTGAACAGTAATACAACTATGTATACAACTAATATATACAACTATAATATCAACTAATATACAACTATGTATAGTACTGCTCCAGCACAGGCAGCTAAGTATTCAATCATCTATTATTTAGAAGGCCGTGATTATATTTTTGATGAAATAATAATTGGTACTGAAGTTAGATATTCAAGACTGAAGCTAATTATAAAATCAAATAATAGGCTAAACTGGTTACAACGAACAATATTGCTTGATAGAGGGAAATAAAGAACTTCTTTCTCATTTATAAGTGGCTGTAAGCCTAAGTTTTGCTCACTATATTGTAATCATTGAAGATGAACGATTGTAACCAATTTATTCAAAACATTATTTTTACAAGTCTTAATTCCTTTTTTCTCTCATTGAGAATTTCCGTTGCTTTATTTACTGTAAAATATAGCTTAATTTGACTTTTTCATTTTCGTGGAATATTTAAGCTACCCAGATCATTACGTTGATGATATATTATGATAATATTATTAGCTGTTGAGTAGTATATATTTTTTCTCAATGGGTTAAAGCTTATCATTCAACATGAGCAAAATTTGGGAGAATTGAGCTCTGACTATAGCACTGTGAAATTGATCATAACTTACTATTCTCAGCTGTACGGTCACCTCAAACCCAACCACCCATAATCAACTAGAACTTAGTGAAACAATAGTCTAAACTTAGTCCAAACAATAGTGAAAATTTCCAAAACATTTTATTCGCCTGGAGAGCTACTGCGTGGATCACAAAAACGTATTGGGTAGAAGATAAAAGGGATGAATATTTTTTACTGCTTCTCACTGCCTGAATAATTCATTCGCTTCATGAAAAGAAAGAAAGAGAAGAATTATAATTTATAGAACAAAGTAGAAAGAGACGGGCAACAATAAGCTGTCCGGCTTGCAATTAAAACCATTCTTCAGGGTTTTTTTATTCTACTTCTGTGTGTCTTACCTCATCTGGAAAAAGAAAAATGGAGGAAAATGGATGGAAAGGGGGTGGAAAATGCCACGGCAATTCGTCAACGAACCTTCATCCATCCGTCTGTCATCCATAATATTCCCCCTCTCCATTTTCCCCAACATTACTCTATATTTTTCATCCCTCTCTCTTTCACTCACCCATCATTCAACTCTTCCGACTACCTAACTTCTTTTTCTTTCTTCTTTTTTCATTTCATCCTGAGTATCTTGCTTGCCCCCTTCGAACTTCAAATCCCAGGCAAAAGCTGA
This sequence comes from Nilaparvata lugens, assembly GCF_014356525.2. NCBI lineage: Eukaryota > Metazoa > Arthropoda > Insecta > Hemiptera > Delphacidae > Nilaparvata > Nilaparvata lugens. The sequence continues at coordinate 25,359,433 of NC_052513.1, read as the reverse complement.
TCTTTCAACCCATTTCCTCTGCTATTTTCTTCTTCTTTTTTTTCTTCATAAAGGCCCAACACTTTCCAACCATCATCCTCCTCCTCCCCTCTCCTCATCAGATGGGTTGTTTCGGTACATCCATCAGTCACTCACTCACTCACAGCTTTCACTCATTCACTCAGACCGACTTGAACAGCAATCACTCATTTCCTCATCATTCCTTCAAACTCGCGTCCACATCTCTTCATATTATTCTTTTTCTCCGCCTCCTTTTTATATTCTTCTCTCGTCTCTCACTAGTGGCGCACAATTCTCTGTCTCTCTCACTCACTCAGCCCATTTTCACATAGCAAAGCAGCTCTTCAATTTTTCAACGTTACAGCCGTTGATGGGTTTCCCAGTTCGAGCTGAGCTTACTTTGCACAAGAATCAAAAAGAGTCTGGCAATAATTTTCATTCTCATTATTCCCATTTTCATGTCTATTATCTCATCAGTTGGAATCGTTTACTTAGTAGCTTACAATAATATGGTCCAAGTCGACCCTTCAACTACTGTATGCTTATTCCATTTATCCTTCACAAAAAATAATGCAATATTCAGAAGAGCAACAAGCTTGCAGTGCTTAACTCTGTCTCTTCCAAAACTAATACTGTATATGGAATTTCTACATCTCTGTTGTGAAACAGAGAACATTAATGTAGATTAAATCTCTAGTGTATGCTTATTTCATTCATCAGTTCACAAATAATAATGCAATATTTAGAAGAGATACGAAAGGCTTCCTGTGCTAAACTATCTCTTCTGAAACAAATATGAAAACATTCATCGTATTTTCAAAGCTCTTTGGCTCTTTTGTCGAAGTTGGTAGTTATAATGGAAATCTTCTGCCCAGTTGATAGAATTTCAGAAATCATATTAGTTGTCTTTTTTCTTTAGGGCTACTTTTAATATAAATTTAAATATCAGTACCCTTTTAAATAATAATTAGACATATTAGTTTTTTCTCTTGTATGTGAACAGCCTGATTAAATTCTCGTATACCCTGCCTGTGCAACTGTGCAACTGTAGAAAAATTGTTAATTTGTATTTTTCTTTTCATAAATGTATATATTTCTATCATGAGCTTCAAAATCAGTAGTTCGGTACCCACCTGGAATCGTCCACTCAACATCATCCTGCCACTGATAACCCAAGCAGAAGCCTGAAGCTTGAGTGGGCGTCTTCCTCCCCGAAACATTTACTACTATAATACGTTTATAATACTTTTTTCAATTGGATTACCACTTCTCCTCACTTATAGATGTCAATGATCAATCCATACTCGATACATTTGGAAATTACTGATTTAACCTCAATAATATCTGAAAGTAGTTTTTCTCCAACAGTTCTGTCTGCTTTGAAATTGAACTTGACCCGCAAGCAGTAGGCTGCATTTATACAGCATTAATGCGGCAAAATGAACAAATTAAAGCCCACATTTACACCGGTACTGTGCTTGGCGATTGAAGCTAGCAAAAGCATAATGGCCGGTAGAGGAGAAGATTATTGAGAAGGACAGAGATGGCAGAAATTAGAAGGAGCAGAAGAGAGAAAAATGGAGGAGGAAGTTTTAAGTTCAACGAAGCATGGCACAGGTTGCCAAAGCTTATTGCAGTCGGCCTACCATTTGCTTCCAGTTGTAATTGCAGTTGTACCCATCGTAAACCAGTAGCAGGCTGGTAAGAAAGGAAATAATGCACCAAGGAAGAAAAATTGTTCAAAACCGGTGTTGGATCTGTTTCTTGTTTTATAATTAGTAATCTGTTATTGAAAGGATAAATGCAAAAAAAGAGAAAAAAAGGTTTGAAGGGTGGTCGTTATGTTTCAAGCTATTCATGATGAATAATTTAGTGAATATTGATGACTTATATCATGTTATTGAAAGGAGAAGGTATTGGTTGGCGTAAAAGGTTAGTTGATACTAACTGTACTTTATAAAGTGTTATTCGAGAAAATCCTGATAAGAATATTCAACTCTATCTATTGATTAGTAAATAAACACCTTATTGTGAAATACTGTAAAAGAATTCAAATGTACATTATTCGTGTAAAATCATTGAACATATATTTTTGAAAATCCTCATTTCTAAAAAATAGTACATAATTATTATTATCACTTCAAATTGAGTTTACATCTTTAGTGTTGATTCAGAAAATGTAAGTTGATTTGCAAAACAGGTACACAAAAAACATGAAATTATTTTGTTTAATGATACGAAACTGTATTTATTTTGTGGATGAACATGAAATTGGACTAGCTTTTAATAAGAAAATACAGACTGCATCAAAAAATGAAAACAGACAAACAAGAAAACTATCATTAGAAATAAGCTAGATTGGAAAGTACTTGCACTAAAATTTTAAACGCAGGATTATTTTCAGACATACGACAGTCAACTGCAAAACATGAATGAGTTCTCAAAACATGTTGGAAATAATTTTATAGTTCTTTTATTTTCCGAATTCCTTTCATCTTTTAACGTAACAAGCTCTTGCCGTATTTCGAACTCTCTTTTGACCCGTTTGGAGACCTCTAAAGTTTCTACGATTCAAATTCTTGATCGTATCAGAAACAGAAGAAGCAAAATAGTCGTCTCCTTAGTTTTGTTTCGAGCAACTAAAAATAAATACTAATTCATAACACACGTTCGGGCAACTGTCTCTGCCTGCGCCCTCTTCGTTTTTGTGCACTTGATCTCACTCAATTTCTGTAGTCTCCCCTCCCCTTTTATTCATTCGCCCTTCCGCACCCATTACACACTTGTTCATTTCTCTTTTCACTTCATCTTCCTCTCCCTTTCTACAATCCTTGTCTACTGTTTCCTATATTTGTTTCCCCTATTTAAGCTACGAACAAGACCTTGAAATACAAATCACAATAAATTTTTCTAACAAATCTGCTCAAAAGTCAGTATCTAGATTCGCTCTCAATGAGTTGTATTCTAACGAAAATTAAATCCAAAGAGCAATCCAATCCAATCCAATAAGTTCGATGCAATAAACTTTGACAAACCTCATATTATTGTCATCCTACGATTTCAAATTATTTTTAAAATGTTATTTATTTATTGATAATGGATTAAAATACACTGTATATCATGCAATACTATGTATACTATGTAATACATGATTTTTCTAAAAATTCAAAGATTTTATTATTGAAAAGGACAGCTATATATACTGCACATTACAGTGTGCAATAATAGAACCACCTGCATTGCAGTTTGAACGCCAAAAACTGCGAATAACACTTGAAGCGTTAAAAAGGTGAAGACTGTTAAACATACTGCAACAGTGTAGATAACAAGCCAATTAATCTTTATAGTTTCCATTGCGATAAAGCTCGTTGACAGATGTCAATCATTGTGACGGTTTGATTTGAATTTCCTTTCAAAATGTGATTGATTGAGCCCAAACAACACTCGATGTCAGTCGGTTGACTTACAGAGCTAATTATAGCTGCACATGCGCCAAGTGTGAAGGAAATTAGTGTGTGAGTTTGATAAGTTTTTGGTTCGAAAACATACCTTTCAATTGCATGTGATATTCAAGCTATTCATTACATCAGATTCCTGCCTGATCGAACCTGGAAAATAGGGACATAAAAGGGTATTTTGCATATAAATGTAATATTCAAGCTATTCATTACATTATGTTCCTGCCTGATCGAACCTGGAAAACATAGACAAATAAATAAAAGGCATTTTGAGTATAGAATTTTCAAGAACTCAAGGTATTGCGTGAAAAATAAAGTCCATCATGTAATAACTCATGAATTATATTTAGAAGAAATACAGTATTAATGAATGAATTGTTGTACATATTATGAAAGTTTAGTGATATTCTCAATAGAAGAGACTTCTATCATTACTATCAAATATATTTTCCCGTTGTTTATTGAAGAATAATTTCCATTCTTCCAATATGACTTGACCAGACATTATCATATTATGACGTTATTATATTGACAAAAAATTATATGTTATTTAATGATAAATTCAAAGATTTATTGCTGAATGAAAACTAAGTGTATTTTTGTTTTATAGTTTAACTCAGTTCCATGATAAATATTAGCCTTTATTAAAGTGTATTAATGAACAATATCTTAGATTTATATTGTAGTAAGATAAGATATATGAGCTTAATATCAGTAATTAATAGTTAATGAGGATTTTGCTTCAAAATTTCATGAATTTCCATATTGTCTTTTAAATTTTTAACTCGTCCATCCCAGTCCCCATTGGTGATCCAATCTTGCCAATTTTTGTGCATGGCATCAATGTGGTTTGACGTGTGCTTTTTTCGTTGGCGAAAATTCTTGAATTTGCCGAAATGACAGGGCGAAGGACATTTGATTGAACAATAGGGCGGTGAGAGAGTGATTGTCAATGACTGTATGATAACAGTGAACTGCGAAAGCCCTTTTATCTGTCCCCCCCCTCCCTCACACACCGCCATTCGGACCTCGGTCGTAGGTGAATGTGTGGCAGTGTTTATATATGTATACAGTTCACATATTGTTCACTTATATACAAGGTTGTTATGTTGATATATACAGGTATACAAATGTACAAAAACACAGCTACATTGATGGTGGGAACGGATAGATTGATGGACCACGTTTTGGCGGGAGAAAATGATGATTTTGGCGCGAAAAAAATGATGAAGAGTCAGGAATTGATAGCTGCAGCTTTAATGCTGCTGCTTCTACCTTTCCCTCATTTTTTTGTTATTTTTCTCCTCTTAACTGCCAACCGACAGATGGATTGTACATTTATTGCGCGGAAAATCTCCCTCCCTGTGTCGAAAAAATCTAAATTGCTGGAAAAATGTACCGTCAAGTTGGGCCGCTTTTCCGCCTGAAAACAGCATCCGTTGAAAATCTAGAAATCATTCGAATTTTTTGACACCGCCAAAAAAATAACAGGTGGCGTAAATTGGGCGTTTTAGAAAAATGACGTGTGAGTGGATCGGTAGAAGGAGGGTGGGGGGTTGATGTGAGTGTCTTTTTAAAAGCATTTTTATTGTGGTTTGTGGTAATGTTGCAAGTCATAAATTATAATTCATTTTTTTTTAGAAAAATGATGGATGGCTTCTATATTTGTCTCTCAGATTACAGTATACGGTAGCGTAGTGTACTTTTGAATGTCAGTCAGAAAAATCGACATTATTGTGCTTTGTAGACATCATGCTTCTTCCAGAACTATTTCTCTATTGCCATTTCGCATGGAAACAAATATTGATATAAATCCATGAATGAAAGACTTGAAATGCACTAAAAAAAATATAGATGCCTATTGGTCCTATTTTGTAGAATATTGTAGAATTCTATAGTAACTTATTCGTAGAATCAATGACTCAATGTTTTCATTCATATTATAGTAGGTATTTTTCAAAATAATATTCAAGGTAAGTTGTTTTAAATTGTTATTTTAATACTGTTATAATTTGTATTACTAAATAGTAAGTCTCAATATTCTAATAGATAATTGTTTTTGTTTCAGGTGAGTAAATTTGTGTACTTAACCAGAGGAAATGTTTTGTAAGTTTTTACAATACTTCTAATGCATAGTTTATCCTAATCTTTTGAATTTCTATCATCATAGTCTTGAGTTATCAAGATTCAGGTTCCTGAGAAGTATATGAGCTCTGCTGGTTACCTCTTTGTATGCTCATTTCCGCAAATTCATTGATAATAATCTATTGAAAATCACTCCTACATTCTTTCTCACAAACAATATTTGGAAGTTTGAGATTTACCTCACCACGCCAATAGAAATGTAAATTACAAGCCTAGACCTTCGATCAAATTACAAATTCATAGTCACACATAATATGCTTCGAAAAATTATTTCTCGTGTTTTAGAAAATGGAGAATCCTATAACTTATAATGTTCTGACTCCTATATAACTCTAGACACTGTGGGTCCTATAACGTAGAGTACACTGAGACCCATAACTTATAATGCACTGTTATAAGACTGAAGGGGCGTTGAAGAGTTTTATCGGACGTTTAATAAATTATCGATGCCTGAGTGAAGAATGAATGGAACCCAGAGATGGTTTATTAAAAGTCAGATAAGAGTATCAGATAATGATTGGTTGTGGGAGTCGGAGCAAGCAATGAATGAATGGAGTGAAGCGGCGGTTATGATGGGCTGTGGTCACCAGGATGCAGCCATTATCACGGCTATGGTGATTTCCGATTTTTCGGTGTAACCTCGGAAACGAATCCTGGGAGAGAGCGCAAGAAGACGATGTGAAGAGAGGAAAACAAGAAGGAGGAAGTGAAAGAGTAGGTGGTGGAGTAGGAAAAGGAATAATAATTGAAGTAGAGATAGAGAGAAAAAAGAGGAGAGGAGGAGGAGTTGAAGGAGAAAGGGTGATTATAGGAGGAGAAAAGTGTGAATGTGAGAGAGAACAAAGAATAAGAGGAGAGGATAAGTAGGAGGAGAATGAGGAGTAGAAGGAGGAAGGAAGATTATAGGAGGAGAAAAATGTGAATGATCTTTGAGCCTGAGAATAAAATCTGTTGTTTTGTGAAGAAAGCGTTGTGAGATGAAAGAGTTTTGGGACTGTGCCGGTCATTGATAAGATTAAAAGAAATTGGAGAGAAGAAGAAAGGCGAAGGAAAGGTGCATGAAGTGAAAGAGTTTAAAAGTGAATCGATACAATGTACTATCATAATTGATTATTCAAATTTTTTTTTTGAAAATAACGCTCATTCTATGAAAAATCAATATAATGTTCACGGGTTTCAACCGAATGTTTGAATATTTGCTATTTTCAATCTCGAGAGGTTGTACCAATGATAATAGCGAGGATTATACAATAGTTTCATATTGTATTTGATAATACTTGATATAATATTTATGATATAGTCCTCTAGCTATAATATATGTTACACTGCTTTACTAGTACAGTATATGTTTTGATAAAAATAAAAATTAGTGGATGGCCTTGACTACAATAGTACCTATCGTCTTGTCTACTTTGTGCCAAATATTGGTTGATTACAAATGCATTGTTCCCTATTTTAGGTGATGTTTTGAATTTTATACTTTTGTTTTCAAATAGCATACAATCATACAACATTTCAATTTAGATGAATAAGAATACAGAACAGAATAAACCAGTATCTTGAAATTGATGTACAAAGAAATCATAGGATTGGGAAGTTCAATTTCAGTTTCCACCAGCATTTCCCACGATTTTCGGCCTACAATTTGATATCTTCCACCCTTCAGTGAGCAATTTACACCCAAGTCAGTACAGTGGTAACCAATGAAGGATAGAAGAATAAAAAATTGATCTGTCGGTTTGCGCTTTTTGACAATATTATTACTGCCTCTTATTTCGGTTTCTTTTCATTCTTTGCCGATCACATTTATGCAGTATTCTTATTTTCCTCACTATCCATAAAAAATATTTAACCGTATTTCTGCTATGATGTGGCTATCCGTCAAGATTTTCACGCTTCATTTATCAAGTATTTCTTATTGATCTTCCTCCTCTTTTGTTCCTCTTTGGTACTGATTTTGATGTGGAAAAGAAGAATAAAAAAACTTACTACTGCAGACTTCTCCTTCTCATTGGCATTTATTCTTCCTGTTCTCCTCCCACTATTTTCAGTCTGCATGTCATTATGCGTCATTAGACTCGTAAGACAGCTCGGCTTTTGGTGACTGCCTACTCAGATAACTCTCATTCTTTTCAGCTGTTTTCCCATGACTGTCTTCACCTTTGCAACCATTCTATTCTTCCAGTGACAGCTTGTTCTGGTGCATCTTCTATTTTCTTCGTTTCTCCGCCACCTATTCCATCTTACGCCTTCCCTCCTCCTTCTTATATTTTTGACGAACCTTTCAATTTTCTTCAATAATTAGGGAATGGTCTCTCATCTATTCTCCTCTCTCACTTTTTCTTCTGGTAGAGAGTCACTGGGAAGTAATAATTATTGTTAAACGAAAATCCAAATTAGATGCTGTTAATCTGGAATTTACTGGGAAGGATATTCTGAGTATTCTTTCCAAAGAATGAACATTGATATGTCCAAAGCCCCACCAATTTATGAAGATGCAAGACAGTATTATCTCAAAGGAATTTTTAAATTTAATTTTGTCTCATCATGGACAGATGAATAATTATCATTTCAGTTTTATATAATGTATATTAATCTGAAACTGTATTGTAAGTTATTATTATATGAGTGTATAAGCCAGTATATATTGTAATCTGCATGAATAAAGCACTTGATCACTTTCCTCAACCTTCCCTTCGTTTCAATTTCAAGAAAGAGAAGCTTCAAATGAGAATACTCGTATAAACTTCAAATCGTAAGTCGGAAGAGTCATAGTAGATGAGAGATACATTACTTCCACAACATCACATAATCCATTCTTTGCCTCGGTGAAGATTTTTTGCTCTTCAATTCTGTTCTCATGAGAGAGCTTCTCGGTCTTTTGGCTCTTGTTGTATATTTCAAACAAAATCTAGATGGCCTGAAGTTACTTAAAATCTTCTAAAGCACTCCCACTCTCTCACTCACACATGAACTAGATCTCATGTGAACTATACCTCTATACACTGGTGATATGTCTCTCACTCCATCCCAGAATCATCCTCTGATGGCATCACGGCTAGAATCGGTCCGTCCAACATAAGCCCACTTTTCACCTAAGCAAATAACAACTCACAGGCAGGAGGCAGCAGCACCTGCTAGCCTCTATGGTAAGTAATCGGAGAAGCTCACCTTTGTAGGCTGTTGTTGCTTTTACACACACTCACGCACGTGCACGCGTGTTTTAAAATGCATAAAAACGTCTTTAAAATGTCTCGCACACCTTGAGCCGTATGAGTGATGGTAGATTGACAAACACGCCATATATCTCTGGTAGCTGCGAATAAACCTTATTCATATATCTGTATTTTTGTTTGGACATTCGTCATATATGTCTGACATATGCGGCAGGTTTGCCCACCTAACATGACGTCATAAATATATCCTTCTATAGTTACAACGTACTAATATGCGGGTGTTTTTGAAGACTATTATGACATTCATTGGTCTCGAAAATAAAGGAAATCGAAAGAAAGCGGTCTGTTGGAGAGGGATGGTATGATGAGGTGAAGATGGGAAGACGGAGGAAGAGGAAGATAGATAGAGAGAAAGACGGTAGAAGAGAAGTGTGATAGCCCATTTTTCATGTCCTGTGTATAGTACTTGATGGATTACTTCATGTCAAGTGAATTACTTTTGTGGTTAGCTATACTGGTTAACGTATCTGTCCGGTGATGGAAATTCAGAAAATTTGATGTTAGTAAAATTAGTAGAATAGTATTTCAATTTTTCTATAGAATTGACATTATTTAGAAAATTATTAGAAATACTCGCTATTATCTCTGTTTAGACCTTTAGAGGTGTGAAATCTCTAAACCAGTTGAAGCCAATCTGAAAAATGCATCAATCAATTAAGAACAATGAAAAACTCTTCGTTCATGAATTATTTGCTATTTTTAATTTGAATATCCTCCATTTCTTCATGTCAGCAAAAGCCTTGTTTTTGAAGTGTGTCCCATCCAGTAAGCTGAGTATAATATCATAAACATCAAATCCAATTTCTATAGCTCAATAGATTCTAGGTTGATGATTCAAGTAGTCATCCTATTTGAATATCAGATTATGTGTAACTTATGCTATAGTTTTAATCATTCACTCTCCCCATCTGAATTTCATAAGAAGAAACACATTCAACAAAAACACAGTCATCCAATACAAGTGGTATGCCTAACCTCAATCTTTTCTTGGGGAAACAGAAAACAGCACAAAAATCCAAGTATAAATTTTCTCGTAGAGCTGTGTTTTTTTCAAATAATATCTACCACATTCAATTGTGAAATTACAATAAATATGTTTAGAGGAACACATCCATTAAGCAATCTCAACTGCCTCAAGCTCCATAGCTAGAAGCAACTAGCATTCACAGAACATCATACACGTAGTGAATTTATTGTGGTTACACTAAGCCTGTATTCCCAGTCAATAAATACGACAAGCATTCAGTCTGATAAAAGAGAACAGCAAACCCAACCGAAACAGCCGGCTCTTTTCAATCATATTCGATAGCATCCCAAAGACATAAAGCACTCATGCTATTACTAATACACAGAACCACTAAAACTATAAATTTCGAATCATAGTTACAATTCTATAGGTATAAACGATAAATTTGTGAAGTGTATAGGTATAAAACAGGTAGTTGTATTAGTATGGAGCAATATAGGCAGACATTGAAAATGAGGTATGAGCCTATCAGAGATGTGGAGGGTGGTGGAGAGGGGAGGAGAGAGGAGAGACATGAGTTTCGGTTTCATTAGAAGAATCACGAAAGGCGTCGTGTGAAAATGCCATCATATAATTTCAGACGTCAAGTCTTCTATCACCATTGGCCATCTCTCGTGCTGAGGGGGTGGAAGAGAGAGAAAGAGTGAGAGAGAGTGAGGATGGAGTACCAAGTACCACTTTGAGAAGTGGAAGCGTAACTCTCCTAAACACCGGCACTAGAAGATGTAGTAATGTGTTCGCTATATTTATTCGACAGCTTGTGGTACGTTATTGTTGTCTTCTTGGCTATCTTCGTCTATGACTGTGTGTGTCTTCCTCTCCGTTTTCTCTTACTCCTCCTTCTAAGCATTCTTTCTCTTATTGTTCCTTCACATTTTCTCCTTCGCCAAGTTATCATCGAAAGTTTCATTTGCACTCATGTTTTTCATTTCACTGAATTTTCCTCTGTGTCCACCTAATGCTCCTTCTGTTTCTTAAACTTCTTCGTCTTCATCCATAATTTTTCGGTTTTCTATTCTTTGTTGTCCCCTCCCCCATTCCCTTCGTCTCTCACTCTTTCTTGTTTTCTTCTTCTTCCTCCTTATTTACTCATTTTTAACTTTTCGTTTTCATTTCTCTACTCTGCCGTCATTCTTGTTTTGATTTATCTACTATTTATTGTCTCAAGATTCTAATCTTACTCACTTCAGTCTGATTTTTTTTTGCTTTCCCTTCTTATCATTTTTTTCTATTAGAAGATAGTTCTTCACCGTTTTTCTGGAATTTTATAATATGGTTATGGTCTCTAACGTGTTAACGCCTAATAATCTAATTTCCCACGTCTTTCACTTGCTTATTTCCTACAATTTAGTCTACAAAATGGTGTCCCTTCTTATGACGAACGTTTACGGAACATACCTGCCCATTCTTCCTGGAATGGTTATTCTTCTACTCTTCCAAGCTGAGGCGATACCCTACTCTTCATCAGGTGAGGAAGGGGGTTGCTGCTCTCCCCCCCCCTAACATCTCAAACTGCACTTCATGTCAGAAATTATCTATCTGCGTGCCAGGGAGGTACTCCTCACTCTCCCACTCTCCGCCACTCGACGGACACATTACAAGCACGACTGGAAGCAATGAATTAGCACAGACAACACTAAAGACCAGCGAGCGAGAGATAGAGTGTGGGAGAGAGTGGAGAAGGTGGTGAGAGGTGCTAAGCACCACCATCAGAGGCGATGGCTGCAACTTATTTTCTAATTGTAAACAAGTCAAAATTGTTCTGATTGTAAAGAAGCGGAGTTCGAAGTCCGCGTCGATCTACTATCTTGAAAAATACTCGTTACATTATTCACAATAATTGTGTTGAGAGGATGCGATTGGTACGAGAAACATAGGGGGGGGAAGAGAGAGAAAGACAGATATGCAACGAATGAAAAAGGCAGAAGGAAGGGCGACGTGAGGAGGGGATGAGGATGAAACTGGTGTGAAGGAAGATAGGGGATTTGAAGTGCAATAAATAGAGAAATGGAGAGAGAGGGATGAATTGGAGTTGAAAGAAAAGAGATGTGAATGCTAATAAATTGGAAAAAGAGAGGAATGGGATAGAGTGGTTGAGGAGTAGAAATTGGTGAGATGAGGTTGTGTTGTGTTATTCGATAAATTCGACTGTCTTTTGCTTGGGATTCAGTATTCAGGTATAGATTAATAGTATTTATTGGTTTCATAGATGGAAGATAATGAGTGAGAAGAAAATGTGAGAGTGGGAGAAAGAGAGGTTGATTTGTCGAGAACGTGAGGGAAGTGGCGAAAGAGATTAGGTAGGGAAGAAGAAGGAATGAATATAGAAGTAGAGGACGTAGAAGTTTTGGAGACAAAAAAAAGGTAGAAGGCACAATCTTTGAAACTATGAAGTGATAGGGAGGTGTGAGTAGGAAAAGGAGAGGAGCTTGAGGATGATGTTGGAAAATAGAAAGTATAAATAGAGTACAGAATTATATTATATGATTTAAGTTTTTTGAGAAGAAATCAAGAGACCAATATTGCAATATGGTTGTAGGAAAAACTGTATCGCATATCGTATGTGACGTAAAAATAACAATTAGAATGGATGGACCCATCTTTCCTTAATCTAAAATTAAAATGATATGAGTAACCTTCTTTACTATTTGTGTAATAGTTTTTGTAGTTAACATTCAAATATTTCTATATATTTTAATTTATACGATATCTGTTGACAGAACCATTATCTCCAACCATCAAAACAAACTTGACATACATCGTTAATACAACGAATTATTTAATATACAGAAATCTATGTCCAACAATGTTTTCTAGTACTGGTTGATAATATTTACGATGTCCGATTAATCTCCAATAATTATTCCATACCTTCAAGTCCGGTTAAGTGTAATTGTAGGATCAGTACAGTTGTATCACTATATATACAGTATTGCAGTGAATAGTATAAAGCTATAGTGGTGAAATAGTGTTATAGAGGTTCGGTATATTCATTTATATTGGTAAGAGTAGAATGAGTTTATAGAAGTATTAATATCAGGATCAGGCGTGCCCATTTATAAATTATAATTAAATTCATTAGCAGATACTGGACACATGATTTATGTGACATCCATCCCACCGCAACTCGCGTATTGATGCCCTTCAGATAAGACTGACACCAGCATTCATAACAAGAAACCAGGCACGACTTCCAGTGTTTGTACATACCATACTATATACCACTCAAGTATATAACAGTACAGTATGTACTAAATAGGAAACTGAACAAACTTGAACTTTACATAACTTTATCTACAGGATGATGTCTCAGTTCTTAATAGGCAATTACTCAATTCGTTTTATTCTAATTATCAAAATTGTTTTTGGATGAGAAGCATTCGTAAAAATGGTAGCCAACAAAACTTTGATTGTGATCAAAGTTAGGTGTTTCCTGATAATTTGCATAATTATTTTTACTGCGGTATGTTTTTATGAGCAAGTGTGTTCTCCAGACGTTTTAAAATGGTTTTAATTAATAACTTACTGTCGTTGTGACAGCTTGAGTAGTCTACTAATAAGGAATGATTAATTAATTTTGGTGAATGCATTGCTTGCATTCTTTTAGTATTTTTGTTGCAAATGGTTTTGGAATCTTGATTGATCTAATTTGTTAGCATGCAATGATTCATTTTTCTCATCGAATCAAATTCCTTTTTTTTCAATAGATATTACTTACGGTATTCCAGAAGGAATAAAAATACTTTTTATAAAGTAAAGTTGGAAATTTAGAAAAGTCTTTACCACTCAAGTTGAAGTTTTGATATTTCCTATTCAGATTGATTTATTATTTGTATATTTGTATATTTTCTCTTCCAATTATCTCTTGATTTGTGCCTGTACCTATATCGATGTATGTTGTTAATTTTACATTATGTTTCATATGTCTATATACCTGTGATAATTCCTTGAATGGGCTCTGAAGGGCTTTTATCCAACCAATTATGCCATTTCAATAGTCTTGAACAAATACAGACACTATTCAGCTGCTAGTTTTTTGACAAACTATCATAGTAATAACCATAATAATAAAAATCATTCAATCAACAAACAATTTACTGTACTGTACAACATTTCTAATCTACTCCTTGACACGTGAGGAAGGTAGATCTTTAACTATATTGAGTCATAATATAAGAAGATGATTTTATAAGACCTGTACAGACTTCCAGCCTGCTAAATTACATGTAGGTGTCCCACGGTGCTAAACGGTTTCTATGCATTAAATTGATCTTCAAAGAAGAAGATATCACATAACAAATAATCAGAATCACTTTGCCTTATCTGTGGTTGAATATTGAACGGAAACTGCCTGAAAATCAGGTATAGAAAATCAAGTTCATCACTCCCGTGCTATACAGGTCCTATAGGTCCTATATTGTTTTGCAGCGTTTTACAATAAACTTATGAAAAACAAAGATGATCATGTCAGGTGTATTTGAAGATCAATTTAATGCATAGAAACCGTTTAGCACCGTGGGACACCTACATGTATTGTAGCAGGCTGGAAGTCTGTGCAGGTCTTAGGAAACTCAACGTGTTAAAATCGTCTTTTGCTCTTTCCTTTCTTCTCTGTTTATAATTTTTTCGTCCTTTGACGTCTTTCTTCATCCATCTCCATGCGGGCTGCTTGACATTCAAAAGTCACATTGACCTGAGCTTCAAGCATTCACACATTGTCTAAAAGTCAAGTGAAATCATACAATATGCCTTCATGTTGTATGTTTCAGGAAACATCCATCATGTCCAGTGTTTACCCTCTTGTTACAATAAACTGAAGCAGACATTTTCAGTTACACTTTTAAAAATTTTTCGACATAATTCGACTTTTATTATACATTGAACATGAACATAAATTCGTTCCAATGAACATTACTTACAATGACGAAGTTACTCGTTGATAGAGCAATAAAATGTTTTTGGAGAAGGCTATAAACATTCTCACACATCTACACTTTGACATAATTTTATACAGAAAATTCATAGGCCTAGTATACTTAGAACTTGTAATAATCTCAGAATAATGAACAAAGACTAAATAACTTAATATTAATACAAATCGATAGAAAATATAGAATGAATCACGTATTCAAAGTTAAAAATCAACAAGCCACAAGCACACATCATCATTTGTCATCATTTTGTTTAGTTTTCATTCATTGTAACTGCTATTGTAATTGTTTTATTGTACATTGCTTCTTCACATTGTATTTTTTGTGTGATGTGAATAAAGATTGATTTTATGAAAATAAGTACAATGGATTCCAGATAAATTATTTAAGGTATTGAACTATTGAAGAAATTATACTTAATTGCATTACACTTGAATTATTCCTCATAATTGAAGGATTCGAAAAACGTCAGAGCTGGGGAAAAGATAAGCTTTCTAATTTCCACTAAAAAAATAACACATTTTTATCTTAGTATGTAATTTAGTAGAACAGTTACTAAACTCATTATGATTGAGGCCTATATTAGGATAAATCATAAAATCTTCACTATGAGGATTCCAATCTCATTATCTTGAAATTGCTTTTCAACATAGGTAATAATAAGATATTGATGCTGATGAAAGGTTATCCCAGTAAATTCATTGCAAATTGTTGGTTCATTATAGATTGATGTGTTTCTCAGACACTCAATGTTCTTATAGAGGCATAAAATGCGGTAAATACAACGATAAATTATCAATATGTCAATAGGTTTTGAAATGCAAATATTATTCAGTAATGCTTGAGCATAACCGTCAATCATTTTAGTCTTTTTTCGAGTATTTCTCATATTATTTACATTTCTATCTGGTAGTCTACCGGATAAAATGGCGTTGAAATGTCAATCAAGGTCGCCGGCATGAAGGCTCGTGTCAATCTGGATAATTGCTAAATCGTATGGAAATATTTTTTGTCAGATTCTATATTCCTACTGCATGAAATTAGCATGCAGGAGTTTGTTATTACAGCAGAACTCGGAGTTCTCGAAGCTTAGTTCCATTGATGATGTTGATTGAATAGTGACTTCATCTTGAATGAATTTTACAGGAGTCTACAAAATGCCACAATCACATGTCTCAATTTTTTTACAAAACCACAAATAAAAAATTATGACGTAATGAAAGTATTTCATGATTTCAAAACGGAACATTAATCATAATCATATAGTTCTCAGTGGAATGTAAGGATTATTATCAACGCATCATTAAATAAATCTCTACAAAATCGAGAATTTTCATTCCACTTTTTCTAAAGGATTTCCAATTTTTGATACATTTCTACAAATATATCATAAACATCATCAATACATATTTATATCATCGCATCACTCATACATGCCATACTATTCATTCTACATCCAAGTACTATGAGCTGCTGCTTTATGAATAGTGAAAAAAATCCTATTATTTTATTTATTTTTTCACAGGCCAAAATTATAGTAAGTTGTCACCATCCTACACATGACTTCAGATAAATCTTCCAGAATTTTCAGAAAGATCGGATAATGAGTATAATATAATATTTATTTATTATTCTTCATTGATTCATACAACAAATACATCGTCAAAACTGATAGGGAGAAAAAAATATGGTAACATTGTGCTATTCCTCTCCCAAATTTATATAAGGTTACACATACTTCGAAATAGGTTAAGTCTTGTAATTGTTCACTTCACAAAATTTTCTGTTCTTAATTATTTTCACATAGTAGATTTTTAAATTCAGATGCAACAAAACCAAACATAGAAGAAAAGTTTTACATTATTATCACTAAAATAGGAAATATTCTAGAAGAAATTTATAGAATTTTACAAAAACCATCAATGAATTCCAAACCAAGTTCTATTATCCTACCACAGTTTGAGGTGAATACCAACCTGGTAACAATAAATTCCCGAACATTATGAAAGTAAATGGAGCGCTATTGTTCCCTTAAGGACGTCTGATCCATTACGGCATTGAATATAAACAGATCAGGTGACAATAAATAAGTTATTGTGGAGCAATATTATGATCATTTGATGGCGGAATGCTGGCTATTTACGAGGAGTGATCTCGTTCAGTCGGTTTGAAAAGTGGGTCATGATCGCTGTTTCGAAAATAATGCGGATTGATAGAGCAGAATACGCTCTCTTGAAATCCGAACTCCGAAGACCAGTTTATTAGGAAGGAATACAATTCAAATTCACCATTATAATATATTACACAACAATGATTGATATTTTTGTGCTTTGGACTAATAATACTGGTTTTATTCGTTATACAGTATTAGTGCTATAACAGTGTTATAAACTGCTAAATTCATGTTTTTAACGTGATCTTATATAACATCATAGCTATATTCTTAATATTATCTAAAAATAGTTATACTCGTTGATATAATGCTGTATATAGTGTTGTATCCATACTTTTAACCTGATGTCACAGGTGCATATATATATACTCATGCCATAAAAGTACAGTAATGTATCTAATGGATATTGTTATATTCGTGTTAAATTAATGATATGTATAGTTGTATATAGTATTCATGTTTCTGACATGTTAGTATAGGAGGCATATTGTCGCTACAATAGTCCTATAGATATAAATTTATAGTTGAACTGGTTATATTGGCATTTTATACAGTAATAATATTCTAGCAGGTACACTTCATAATAATTGGGTATATATTAGCATATGTTATGCAGTTATATACATGTACACTAATACAGTAATAGATATATTCATGAATATATTTTTATCAACATAGGTATACTTCTTATTGTATTGGTATATTTGGCAGTCGTGAGACGGATCTAATTGGCCTTGTACAGATATACAGTGCTGAATGATTCTTGAGAGATCATTGTTTGCCTCAACTTGGGTTTGAAGGTGTTTTGAAATGGAATTTGATTTGATTGTCGGTATAAACTTAATGTATAGTGTAGGTGAAGGTGATTATATGTATGATATGAACTTTAAACCATAATTAAATTTTCCAAATCTTGTCTCGTATGTCTAATAAATAAATCGACAGGGCTAAAGCTTGATTGAGGTAGAATTGTAATTTATCTGCAGAAAAGCCCAACTTTCAACTTCACTAGGACAAAGTGATCTAGACAGTAATAGTGTTTTACTACTGTAGTGAATTATAATGTATTATAGAATGGAACATTCTTTAGAATATCTATTCTATTATATTCCATTCCATAGAATGGAACTTTTTTTTTACCTCCACATTCAGAAACGTGAAAAACTGCATCTTCATTGAGATACACATTTACTTCCAACCAATGATAATTAGTATAATTATGATGAGATTTGAAATGAGCCCAGGAATCAGGAGGATATTTGATATTTATTTAATACAACTTACATTGCCAGATGTGGCAAAACCTATTGCAAACACTGGTAATAATAAACAAAATAATAGCACTTCTATGATAAAAAATTAATTACAATAATTGTACATAATAACATATTTGTGAAAATGTATGCTGAAGATGAAAATGATGGGTGATATGAATGAATTTGCACAGGGAAGTGGAAAATATGTCAGGTACAAGTGGGAGGATATTAAAGCTAGGTGAGGGGTAAGGATGTAGAATATAGAGGATTATGGATATAAAGAAGCCCGGATTTTCGGTGGGGTTCTACCACTCTAACTCCTTGGGTTGCTAAGGAGTAGAGAGTTGTAGTGAGAGATAAATTTGACTGAAAAACAGGAGAGAGATTTGTCCAAATATAGTGGTAAAATAATATTAATACGAAAAAAAGCATTTCTATATCAGAGTAGTTCTAGAGAGACATGGAGAAGTAATAACTCTTGGAAAGAGAGATTTTTTTCGAGTGGAAAATAGTTATGTACAGAGTTGAATAGATAGTATGGAGAGATTCATTGAAATAGAAGAGTGAGTGTATGATATTGTTGGAGGGAATGGAAAAGGAGGTAACGCGAGAAAGAAGTTGTGATGAGATGAGTTTGGGGAAGTTTGAGAGGGAAAGTGATAGAAGATGAGAGAGATAAAGTGGTTGAGTAAGTGCGATTGAGAGAGACAATATGAGGTGAGGGAATGAGTGACAGAGGAAGGATGAGTGAAGGAGGATTGTGTGAGTGAGTAGAAGATGGAGAAGGAGAAAGAATGGAGAGGGGTTGAGAGAGAAAAAGTGAGTGAGAGAGAATGAAGAACATCTCACACCTGAAGGACAAGCAAGACTGACAGACAAGAAGCCATTCATTGTGTTAATATATATCATCCATCAGCCGAGCCCTGTCAATCATTGTGTCCCAACTATTGTCCCGTCTGAGAACACAGCTACCTTGCGCGGCGGCGTTCAATACTACATTTCTTCAACTAACACATTATCAGCTCGCAACGATCTACTCTGTTATCGCTGTCTTGCTTCCTTCCATTCAATTTCCCATTTTCCTTCTTGCTTCTCACTCTTGTGTTGGCTCCTCTCTACATTTCAATTTTGTTAACTGCTTGCCTGATTTTATTCTGCTGCGGTTGTATTGAGATTATACTACCATCGGTGGGGTTACAGATTCATGATATAAGCTGCAGTTGTAATACTGTACATTTCTACTACAGTGTTATATTTTTATCATGATTGTATGATTATGATGTCCAATGGTCTTATTCAATCCAAAATTGATTCCCCTGGTCTAATTGTAAACGGAATCATATCGAGCCTATTTTTTCATTATTTGAACTTCAGTCATTTTAATTGAAAATTATTGAATTCCCAAGAGATATATTCTTTGATATAGGAATCATGATTGTCATGGAATAGAACATTAATTATAAACTTTCCAGGAGCACCTAAACGATTCAGTGGATGAATAATGTTAATTTGTTATTTCTGATGGATAATATAATTGAAGAATCATGTTATTTTACTTCCTTTCAAACTAGATCACTCTTGCCCTCAATTAATCAAGCAGATTTCAAGTAATACACAGTCCATTGTGAATGAATCAGTGAGTAATGTGGATGAGAACCGATAAGTAAACACTCTAGGCTTCTGAACTTTGAACTATCCTCCTTCATTTGAAATTTTCGTTTGGTGAAAAAAATCTGAAATTTGTCAAAATATCTTTTTTAGACAAGATACACTCCCAAGAAATTTAGTAACATTTCCACTTCTATTGATGATTCAATACTACCTCAAAGTGTTTGAATTTTATTGAAAATGGTTATTCAATCTAATTATTGACATTATTTACAAGTTCTGTAAATTGTTTTGTGGAATAATAATTGAAATTTCCTTCACAAATTATAATTAAATCCATATCACTGATAAATACAGTCTTGAAGATGATAATATTATTGATTATGATAACGATAATTCAAGTATTCTCAAAGTTGTTTTTTAGAGGCATTTTCTTTGGCGTGAAAAACCTCACAGTCTATTCATAACTGACGAAGCAGTGACGACTGCAGACTGCTCTAGGATGTGTCAAGTGAAGAATGATTACTGCCGGACTGAGATGGGGCTAGAGTCTAGAGTCGCTCTAGCTCTACAGACAGCTGTCAGACACTGAATGATGGCCGACTTGACTGATTGCTCGTGCTAGTCTATTGATTGATTGATTGTTCACTTGCCAGTCTTTTGGTCGTTCGCTCGTTATTGTGAGCGTGCGTACGTGTGTGTGTCAGTAGTTTGCATCATGTGTATGTGTAGTAGTTGCGTGTGTGTTTGTATTTGTAGTGTGTGAATGTCCTCTACACATCACTTTTTATTATGTCTCACGCTCTTGAATCTAAGCGAATAATTAAAGCCTTCTGTTGCATACCCACTCACACTCTCTTCCAGCTTTCAACGCTCATCTCTCATGTATTATCTCTTTATCACGCTATCTGTCCTTATCGTTATCTCTCTCTCTTTCTTGGTTATTTTCTATCTATTTTCAACTTTTTAAAATTATGATGCTTCTTCTTTTAAATTTTATTGGTCACTTCTGATTGTTCTATCTTCTTTTTCCCACCTTCTTCTACTTTTTATTCTTCTACTTATTTTCCTTTTCCATATTTTTCTTCATTCTCTTCTCGTTTTCTATCAATATGTTCTACCTCTCTGACTCCCGGTCATTTTTTCTCAATTTTATCAACTCGATCCGTTGTCTCCCACCTCTCTATGTGTCCTAGTCTCTCCTTTCAATTCTTTCTTGTCCCTCTATTTCTTTCTTGAGTCTTTTCTTATCTTGTTCCCATTTTCCTCGTATTTGCTTCCACAACTCCATGTCTCCATTTTTCTCTTCTCTTTCCTTCCGCTACCTGCAAATCATTCTCCAAATCAACTCATTCACCTCATCCTCCTCTCCATCATCCTCCTCTTCCTTTTCTTCCCTCTTCTCATTCCACCTCCTACACCTAAACTTTTTTCCTTTTGTCTACTTCTCACCTTCCTCATTCCCCTTCTCTCACGAATTTATTTCTTCTTACCTCATACAAATCTTCTTTTTCCCATCACATTTCTCTCTTCTCCCATATCTTTAATTGAACTTAAACTTCCAACCGCAAAACATAAACTTTTTTTGGACATAGAATCAAAATTTGGAAATAGAATATTTTTGGTCCAAGCCTGTTGTTCTTTTCCACTAATACTTTTATGATTTGTGATTGTATCCAAAAATAAATAATTATCTCACAACTCTACTGTTCTATCCTTTCCTTATTGTTCCACCTCATCACCCTTCCTCCTCCGTATCCTCTTCCTCTCTCTTCTACTCCTTCCCCTTTACTCATCCCTTGTTCCTCTCTCTGTCACTGTTTCTCTCTCTTCTGTTCCTCTCCACTCTCTCCAACTCTCCTCCACATCACATCTGCCTCTGTCTGTGTGCAGAATATAATTAAGAGCCTCCTGAGTTGGATTGTCGTCGGGCGGCTTTGACCCGTTTCACGATTGAAAAGATTATTGATTGAATTGATTAATAGTGACATTCAATGGATCGCTGCTTGACAGCACATATTGTTTAAACTCTGTTGAAGGACGATGTTTGTCATCTGGAAAATCAACTCTGATATGGAAAGTCAATGAGAAATTTGAATAAATGTGAGAAAACTCGTAGAAAAGATACATGGAATGTGTTATAAACAGGGAAACAATAAGAAAAAATTAAGTTTCAAAAAAAGAAAAATGAAATTGGTGAATTATATTTTTAGGGGGGAAGAGGAGGGTGAGGTGATTGGAAACTATTTGTTGTTTATATAAAATAATTTTGAAATAAGGGTACTCTGTAATTATTTCATAATTCATAATCATTCCACTATCATAATTTATATGAATTTTTGTGGAGTTTTATTTATAAAGAGTTGAATGTGTTCTATATTACTAGAAGACGATAATCACATGAATGTTAAAATAAAACTTGGTTCAAAAAAAGTTTTTCTCTGTAAGATGTAACTTCAAAGTCAACATTAGGATGTATATTTCTTTATGATATGATATAAGCATGGAAACTCTAGACCTATAGTTTCCTATAATGAATTGAATTTATAGTATATAAAGTTGAATCAAATCAAGTGTTAGTACTTATACATTTTGTGCAAGAGGCATGCTACTGCTTCTTCTTGCAATGTGTATAAAATAATTTCTATTATCCAATCATATTCCAATTATATCATCATCCTTTCTGATGTCCAATAATCAATTTTTAGGCTTGAATACTTTCTGCATTATCATAATTCCAACAGTCGCCCCAAACTTCGGCCCCTCGGCCCTCTTTATTTATTGATTACAAGGTCACTCACCCGTTATTGTCATTTTCTAATAACTGCTCTGTCCGTCAATGATTGATTGATTGATTGACGGCAGCAGTAGCGACGCATAGTCAAGATGGCGGCCTAAAGGGTGATTGATTGAATGATGAATGATGTTTTTTGTCCGACCGACCGCTCCGTCACTCATTCTCAGACGCAAACTGTCCTCTTCTGATCGTTCTCTCTCGCTTCCTCTCGTTGTGCTGTCCTATCTCCCTCTTTCTTTCCCGGTCTCATCGAATTCTAATTCAATATAATACAAAGGAGCTGCTGTGAGGCCTACTACTGGTAAAGAGATTCACTTTAAACTGACAGCTTTGCTTGAATTGATGAGCATTCATGTGGTTTATGAGGTATGCTGATAGTTTTAACATGAATTTTATTACAGTGGAGACCGTAGTCCACCTACTGTGGATCAGAAGCTTCAGGTTTGAAGTTTTTTCTTCTCTCATTAATTAATAGTCGTCGCCTTGTTTTGTGGAGTAGTGACGAATGGAAGATGAAAGAGAATATGAAAAAGGATTGAAAATGTAGACTATGATACGATGAACAGTAAAAAATTGAGGAGGAAAAGAGGATGAAGAAAGAAAAGAGAAGAAAGAAAGAAAGGAAATATTTTGATGAAAATCACATGATAAAAAAACCTTAATCTTCATCATCAACAACTAATAGTTGCCAGCGCACCGTGTTTTGCAAAGTAATTGTTGGGATTTGAAGATATATTGATAAAGAAGATGAGAGGAAGATAATAATAAAGACTTATTTATTAATACAATGATATACAAAACACAATTCATTAGAAAGATTGAGGATTAGAAAGATAAGAGGATAACGATAATACAGTAATGAGACTTGAGAGAATAAAATCAATGAGAATTGATGTGTATGCATAATGGGAGGAGGGGAGGGGAAAAATAAGCTGAAGGGAAAAGGGAGAAGAAAGAAGGAATGTGAAGAAAAATGGACGGAACATAGGAAGAAAACATTAGAGGAAAAGTGTAGAATGGTCCAAACTGGACCATCATTCGAATAATAGACCTACGTAATTTTGTACTAATGAATGAAAAAAATTAGTTTTAATGATTATAATCCATCTAATAATGTACAATAGTCGTTTAAAAGTCTAGTAATAATATTGTGGATCTCATTTTCCTGAAAGTTATTTTGTGGAGTTTTCTCATTTGCTTATTCACCGCGTCAAGAAAATGATACGTCTATCAAAATTATGGTCTTTAAATTTAACTCGTCTAGAAATTTCAACTTTCAAAGGAGAATATTGTATTATATTTTCATGCACCTTCACCTTGAGAGACTAACCATCTGACAGAAATTCCAGTATTCTGACTTGAAACAAAATTCCATGGAGATGAGCCTCTTGGACGGAGAAGAAGAAGAAGAAGAAGCTGAAGGAGAAGAAGAGAAAAATTGTGCACAAGTTGGTTTCTCGACTGGCGGTCCGGGGTTACAAAGCACTGCGTTATCCCCTTGACTTGGTTGGGTGCTATCAACCGGAAGGAAACCCTTCCCGTCTCACCCCTCTAATCCCCCCACCCCACAATAACCACCACTTGAACCCCTTTTTGAAACTGGAAAACCCTTCCAGTTCATTCTTGGTGGTGACTTTTCACACTTTCCCAACCCAACTCTCCAATAGACTCGCCGATTGGCGAACTACCCTTGGTCCATTTTCCAAACATTTTCCTCAGCTGAACTATTATTAACATTTTCTGTTTGGTCAATAGGTGGTGGTGGTAGGGGTGAATCTAGAATTCTTTGTCCAGTGGGTTTGGTATCTCCCACATGTGGAAGTAACCTTCTCAGAAGAATCTACTGGGATCCATTCAATCTACCCACACACACACTGCAGTAGTCTACACATATGGGGAAGTGGTACAGAGAATTTGGTATCAGAGTTCACTCACAAATATGCTGATAGAATTTTCCACACAAATGAGATAAAACATGAGTGGTGACGATAGTGAGGGAAAGATGATTTACTTTTTCATCCAGGTTGTAATCCAGACTAAAGTTTTGGCGAGTTGTTCTGAATTCAAAGCTTGCCTTTCTATCACAGTTTGTGTATACTAGTAAATGTTGAGAAATTGATCTCAGAAATTTCCATTTTCATTAGAGTAGTAATAGAAAATAATCAGGAATGAGTTTAGAAAATGTTAATGACAAACATATAAGTGTAATAATAAATAAGTGTAAATTCATAAATAATAAACAATTTTACTTGAATCAATATCATGATTAGTTAATTTTTTAACATCAAAATCATTGTTCTATTGAGTAAAATTTTCAAGATATTTAAGATTTCTTGTTCCAATCACCTTTTTCTCTTATTACAGAGATCATCTTTCAGGATTCTCATGTATTTCTTTTGGCTAGATGGATGGATGGTTTTTTCGATGACAGATATTAGCTCAATGAAATGCAGCAAATTGCAGCAATCCCTACCAAGTCCACGATTGCTTGATGTGATAGTATTAGACGTTTTAATGTGCTTCATTATTTTCCGTGTAGAAAGTCCACAATTTATTTAAAATTTCAATCATTGCAGTATATAACATGAAATTTAATTTTGAATAAACAGCGGCGATGATTGCTCGTTTCTCTCTCAAAACTTTGTTTAAATCAACGAATCAATTGTACGAAAAATTAATTCAAACTTGAGCTGACTATATTTGAACATTTCTTGAGTTTCAGTTCCACATTATGTCTCGATAGATTTTGATCCCATTGATTCTGTGGATTTTTGTGAGGACTGTGGATTTTTCTAATGAATCATTCCTCCTTTATGGTTTCACATACAAATTCCTCCCTTCAATGAAATCTCAAGTCCTAGTCCAAAATCATCAATGATCAAACAACGTTCTTATCCAAAATCATCAAAGATCAAGCAATCTCCTTGTCCAAAAACATCAAAGATCAAACAGTTTCCTTGTCCAAAATCATCAAAGATTGAACAATTTCCTTGTCCAAAATCGAAAATACCCTTTGATCCAAACGCATCAAAATGTGACAAGTATAAGAAATGCAGCCGCCATCGATTGTAATTTACAGGTTGAGAGCAAAGACCAACAAGCAACTTCACCTCGCCTCACAGAGCAGAGCGACCTGCTAGCTAAGTTTCAATCAGAGCCCTGTCAAAAAATAATGTTTGAGCCTGTCAAAAACCCGGGTCGCTGTGACGCCCCAGCTCTGAAATAGAGAAAGAGACGAATGATAGAGAAAGCAAGCGTGGGGCAGAGGCTCTCTTCAAACGATGTTTGCTAATAAGTCTCTCAATTTTCCACTCTCTCAATCTCAATCTGTCTCCCCCTCTCTTACTAAATCTCTCTCCTCTACTTCTTTCTATTCATATTCATCAATTCCTCTATTTCTGTTTATCAAAAGGAGATAGACGGTTTGTTGAAAAGTCTGTCAGTTTTTCATTATCTCAATCTCTATAATATTAAGTCTCTCTTATTTTTACATAATATTATCTATCTTCTTTTTTCATCAACATTTTTTTCTCTTACTCATCAGTTTCTCCTCTCCAGTTTTCGAGTTTCTTACTATTTGAATCGTCAAATAACATTTGATTATTTTCAATGTTTTTGAATGAAGTTTAGAATCACTCCTTCAATATTCATCTAAAATTCTGTATTGTAAGATATCATAATTTTCAAGTATATAAACTAGTATATATTGTAGTCTGCATAATTAAAGCACTCAATTATCTGTCCTTTCATCCATCTCCTTTTTCTCAGATTATAAGTCCCTCCATGTATTATCAGTATTTTCCTCTTTTAGTTTGTCAAATCTTTTCTTCGTTACGAACCTTTTTCTCTTTCAATCCAACATCCTCTGTCTTACACACCGCCACCATCTTTTTTTCAGCTCGGCACAGTACAGTAGTGTCACGGTGTTAAGGGAGTTTTCAAAACGAAAAGGGACCTCGGAAGGGTTGTGTGCGAGTGAGCGCGAGTGAGTGAGTGACGTGCAAGAGACGTTTCGTCAACGTTGACGACGTCCTGTCGGTTTCAGGGTAGGGGAGGGGGGTGGTGCGGTTAACTGAGGGGGAATATTGATCTGCTCGGGGGCAGTAAAGTCGGGGTGCAGGGGGGTTGGAGAAGTTTCTTTGCTTGTCGCGACGACGACCAACTAGGACGTCCAGGCAGCAGGTCTCTCCTTTTCCTTCCTTCCTTCCTTCTCGGGATGTCTCTCTTTCCTCCCCCCCCCCCGACCTGACGGGGCCTGTCTGTCCATCACTCGCGTCAGTCTCGGCTGCCTGCCGCGAAGTTTGGATCGATGCATGTCTCCTCCTCCTACCCCTCACCACTAGAGCAGGGTCAAAGATGTCCCCTCTCCACCTCACACTGCCAACATACCACCCGCTTTTTCTTCATCCTTGCAAGTAGTCCTCGTCCACATCCACATTCATACATACATCCATCCCACTCCTGCCACCGGTGAGAGGGAGGCACAACACTCTGCAACTATAAACTCCTTTTCTTCATCCTTCCCCCCCAACCCCAACCCAGGGTGCACTCCCTTCAATTCCTTGACAACAAGGAACCTGACTACTGTGACTCTCCCTCCCCACCCACCACACAGCTGGACTCGACAGGACATTTCAGGGGACCTGTCACACTCTCACACTCACTCACACACGCACGCACACACGCAAGCCAGCCTACGACACCTGTCCATCCTTTCGCATTTAGTTTGCTGCGAGTGGCTGGGGGGGGGGTGATAGTAGTAGGGGTGTTTCCCCCTCTATTGCGCAACTTGTATGAATTTTGCACACGTATCAACCTAGATTGAAAAGTGATGCTGATAATGGCTGTTGGTGAAATCCACCAATTTCTTCTTACTGAAAAGAGGTTTTTGTAGATGAAATTTTCTTCCAAATTTTGCATCTTTACAGATAACCAAGATTATTACATTAGACTATATATTTATTATATTCGAGATACCTAGATTCTATTTGAGCCTTTCACAATGATTTGGAATTTATAATTAATAATTTTCAGAAAAATTAATTAATTTCCACTGGATCTTGATTGAGATATGTGGCGAAGCTCCAATGGTTTTCTTGAATGACATCTTATTCTTTATAATCATCATCATCATTTAATGATTCATCTAATTCTTAATTATTTTCTGAAACAATGTGCCAAATAATAATGCTTATAGATCTTCCCAGATCTTGAATATGAAAAGTTTTTTTCTCCTGTCAACCGTCAACCTACAAGTTCACCTCAATTTCTCACAAGTCAATAATCGCTTCTACAAATTTTTGTATTGTATCTCATTCAAAATCTTAATCTCAGAATCAAGGTCTTTCAAACACTTTCATTCCATCACATTTCTGATGAATATCACGCTTTCATTAGTATTTTATTTTTTTGAATATCACAATTATAGTTTTTCATAATTTAGTTACTATACTATCTTATTATTTGAAAATGAATTATCTCTCATCTCAATCCACCGATCTCATATCTAACAGATCGACCTACCTTCATCCGATCTAGAATTCAATGAGCTTACCACTTCTCACATAAAACACCACTTCCAAATTCCCTCTCATTCTTTCTTATCATTTCTCAGCCAATGACACCGCCCCATTTTTACCGGGCTCATCACAAACCTCACCCGAAATTCGGCACACGTACCATACGTGAAGTACCTTGATCACGACGAGTTTATTTTGTTGTGGCGCATAGCAAAGATACGTGCGAGTCAGGCGAGCAAGACACCAGTGCTTAAATTACTCGCGTGTGTGCTGTGCTGTGCTCTATGCTTACTCTTCTTACTCTTTACTCACTGAGTACTATTCAGCTGTGACTTGTGGCCTCCGTACAGAATTTCGGCATGTATCGATTGAGCCCCTGAGGTGCAACATTTTCCATCGGCTCTTTCTCACTATATTTCAAGTGGGGGAGAGAGCGGCGGAACTTGCCAAGGTGATATAAGATGGACGTGACTCAGATATGGGATAAGGGCTGATTTTCGGATGATGAGAGGGAGGATTATGAGAAGAGGGGTTGCGAGGAGGGGGAAGTTACTGAAAGAAAGCGAGTGTGTTTGAAATGAGGAGAAAGCTGCTGAGGGGGGTTTGGGGAATTTTACGAGGAAGAATGAGTGAGATGGAGTGGGAATGTTTGAAAATAAGAGAGCTTTGGAAAAAAGAGAGGTTTGAGTGAGGCTTTGTTTTGGGTAAATCTTTGCGAGGAGGGTTTAGATTAGATTGCATTTCTTTATTTCTGTTCATCACAATGAATATACTGGCTTCGACACTAATTTAACTACAACAAAACAATAAATAGACTATTAACTCAAGAATTATAACAATATTTCACACTGAATGGATTATTTGGAGTACGAACACTTGAAAGAATAAAGTAAGTAAGAAAAAAATTAAGGTTGGAAAACGTAAAGTAAAAAATAACATGATAGCAGTTGTACAATAAAGAACCAAGATGCAAAGAAGTGGGTACTTGAATAGGTGAGCAGAAAGAATAGAATGGACGAAGAAAACAGCTGGGTATACAGAGTTGCGGAATGAAGGGGTAAAAAGCTGAAGGATAGGATAAAAATGGTAAGATAACAAGGAGACTCCAGCAATATAAATCGGAAGAAATATAAACTAATGGTAAATTCAAATGGGAATAGGAAAATTGAAGAAAAGCTTAAAAAAATGTAGGAGAAAAAGGTAGGATACAATGAATTTGTAGAGAGACATATAAAAGGAAGAAGAAGCATTAAAAAGGTATGTAGGAGTACAAGTGAGAGTAGGCTATTGTAATCTGTGGATACCAGACAGAATGTTCAGTACATGTTTCTAATGATATGATTCAATAATCTTTTTGTGGAATATGACACGTATTTTATTATCATCGAATACCATACTTTTTTTTTTACCATACTGACAGCCAAAGATACAGTATCAGTTTATTTTTCGTTGTCGAAACTAGATATACAGTACGTGAACATACTTTTTATCACTAATAGTCATCAGTCTTTCACCTATGATTCACTTGCTCAATTCTCTCTCCACATCATTTATCGGCAAGTATTTCTGATCTCTCCTCTTGATGGGCAATCAAAATCCACATTAAGCATGAAGGATATACGTCACAGGGAGCATTTATTGAGTCACAGATTCCATTCCAACAATTGGCAGACTATGCAGTCTTTAATCTCCAACCATCAAACATCAATTTTTATCGAAACAAAAATAGAGTTATCAAGTCTTTGACGCTCTAAGAGCTGTTAACACCGATCCAGATGTACATAGAAACTATTAATACCACAACTATATTACGATATATTGTGTGTCTATAGATATTGTCTGTTTTGTTGATCTGAATTGGTCTTTGCTATTATTGAAGTAGGAACAAGTATAATGGGAACCGTGATTCACCAGATGTTCATGCATATCGACTCAAACTGGACTCAGCTATAAAATCAAACAATCTTTAGACTTGATGAGAAGATCTAAGGTGGTTGAATGTTTAATTCTTAATTTTATTAGCTATCGTGACACATCTAACAATATTGGTGATTAGATTATTACTTAGTTAAATCTGAGCATTATTGTATTATTACCAAGTAGGTTATTTTTGTGTGGTGTATTTTTGCCCACATTGTTCATTGATATTATTCACTTCTTATTTACCGTTTTAGTATGGTATATTCTGTGATGAGTATAAAATTTGGTCATAGCCTGAATATTTCAAGGATTTTCAGGAGACGAAATCAGGGATAGAAGAAGTATGGAGACACTTTATAATTGAGAAAGACGGAAGATCGTGTTTTAATTTCACTAAGGAACAATTATTTCACATATCTGATAAATTGTTTATCTCAATAGATATGGTTTTAGAGGAATTTATGGTTTTTCTCCACTGAATATAAAATTTAAATTAATAAAACAATATTGAAACTTGAAGTACCCTTTATTATTTAAAATATTTTGAATATAAAAGTTGCCCATATATATTTTAAATATAAAATATTTTATAAAAGTAGCCCATTCAAGTGAAGTGTTTTTATAAAATTTAAAATAATTATGTATCTAATGGAGAAGCAAAACAAAGCTTTTTTTGATTATTTATTCACGTTTTTATAATTTTGACGTTGGGTTGAATGTTATGCATCCTAGAAGATCAAGAATTGCTTTTGATTCGAAACGCAGTTTGTAGAGTTACTAAAATGTCACGCACCCCAAACCTTGAAGTATCAATCTATACATAATAATACTATCACATACATAATAATGCAATCCTTGCATGCGTAGAAGCCTATAAGTGGTTGAAATTTGTTTCAGTAAAATTAGAAATTTAATCATCACATCCATGAGTACCGTATAATAGCTCAAAATTATTTTAGCTGTAGTCCAGCTAATCTATTCTAGAACTCTAGTAATCTATCTTGTAGCACTAGTCCAATCCAATCTTCTGTAGTGATCCACCCTAGTAGCTAGCTCCAGTCTGAACCCATCTACTCCAACTGACTCCAGTAGCGAAATCTAGTAGCATCCAATCTAGTAGCATCCAATCTAGTAGCATCCAATCTAGTAGCATCCAATCTAGTAGAATTTGATATTGCTCTCGAAAAGTGCTCCATCACAATAACATTTCCGTTTGCACTAAGAAGCAAGCGCTCTTCTCAATTTGCAGCTGAGGAATGGCTATCAAAAATCGAGCTTAGCGAATTAGCAAGTTGTTGAGACCGTTCTAACCCGATAATTGGCCCGTTTTAGAAGAATACCCCACTCAATCATCATCAGGCTGACTGTTTAATCACATTTCATCAAAAATTAATAAACAGGTTGCCGCTTCACAAGTCGAGACCCTAGGATTAAGCGCGGTGTAGTCACGTTTCGAATATAGGTATACAGGTGGCGGATGGGTGTTGTGGGAGGGTGTAGTGTATAGATATAGGGATCCTTCGCGCTTGGATGGATTTGTAGCTGCCAAGGCCATAACAATGGCTCACCTGTCTCTAGCAAATCATCGGAAATTTGAATTGTCTGGAATAAATTCCTATTCAAGATAACAAGCCGCCCTAGTCTATAGATCACAACTGACGTTTGTCTTGTCTTGTCTTGTCTTGTCTATCTCTCTGCTCCAAGTTCCGTCCGCCATATTTGATATCGCTATAGTTATAGTTGGAGGTTTAACACAATTTATTATCGATGTAGTCCTTGCAGTGAGTGAACCTAGGCAGATTAAGCCTTATAACTCACTCATACCTCTGACTCTAATTACCCCGCTTTTAGCCGGCAATAATAAGAAAAGTAAAGGATAAATTCGTAGTTATAATTCTATCTGTGTCTATCTGATCTTTTCGAATGCCGGGACTCTTTTCACTTTCAATACATAAATCGCTACAGATTGGAGCGAATAAATTTACCGAGCAGAAAAAGGTTGCCTTAGTATATTTATGGGCCTTATTTAATGCACTCTCTCATATACGCCAAGAAGTTTCTTGAACCTCATCGCTGGGGAGGAGGTGGAAGAGCAGGAGGAGAGGAAGAGAGGGTTATATTGAACGATTCCTAGTCATGAAATATCCGTTGCTCGAATTTATGAGCGCGTGTCATAAATTAATGGCTGGCGTCAATCCGGTTCTGGAAATATTTTCTGAAACTGAATTATTCTCAGTCGCTGTTCCAAGGTCATGCTGAATTATTGATTCGATTATTGATGGTAATTAATTGCCTGGCAGTCGGTTTCCAATCAAAGAATGCCGTCCAGTTTTAATGTTATTCTGTGATCTCTCTTGGAGCAATCAATCACTCAAATAAGTTGTCTCTGTTTGGAATTCAAGAAATAACTACTTATATTAAGTATGATTTAAGATTATGTTTGTCAGTCAGAAGTATATTTCGTGTGAATAGGATATAAAATATTTTAGTGCCGGCCATATTGTTATGTATCATGAGTATTTTATTTTAATATAGACTGTAAACTAGAATTAAATCAATTTTTGAAGGTCATTAGTAATAGAAAGTTTTCTCACACCGTTTCAAATCCTTTGAAAATACCGTTCACTCTGCTAGTTCCCAAAACTACGTTCATTCAAATATTCTTACTTTTTCATCGAGCTACATAACACATTCATTCACATTCACTCAAATCCATTCATTAAATTTTTTCCTGCAAATAAATCACACTCCGAACATGGAAAAACTTCGAAAAAGTAGTTGGGGAAAGATGCACAACTGTTCCACATGCCTTGCCTGATCACTTGTGGCAGCGCTTTTATGTCCACTTTAATTGCTCCAACGAAACTTCTCTCGTCGAAGTTGTCAGCACTGAATGAATGAGAATCATTTATGCTGTTCATTCGGAATGCTGACTGTTTAAAGTGAATCTCACTGGCGAAGTTCCCTCGCTGGAGCTTACAGCAACTTTCAATAAATAGCCTCAATGCTTTCAATTCAACCAATGCTGATAATTTGAAGTGAATCTGACTGTAGGAAAGCTCTCTGGTCGACGTTGTTGTCGAATTTTCGTCGGCGACGTGACATGACGTGACGTGACTGACGCCGTGACGTGCTGTCGTTCGATTGTTAACTAGCGACGTAGCAACACGACGTCGACGTATTTAGGAAGGCGCGTTTGGTAGAGTGACCAATCTGTCAAGTCAGTCACTCGGAATTCAGTGACCAGTGAGCGCTACTTGGCATATCCAATTTAACTTTTTACAGGCAATGGTGATCGACACCTCCACTACTCACTCTTTCTCTTTCTACCTTACTCTCTCTCTCTTCCTATTTTGTAAACTTCAGTTGTGTTCTACGTGAGAAAAATTAAATCTAATCTCTTTCTTATCAAATCTTGTTCTTTCCTTTTTCTCTCTTTCCATGCTTCCAATACGTTTGATCATACACACACACATAGTCTCATTCACTATCTCTCTCTTGTCATGAGAAAAATGAATAGTTAATTCTGTCTCTCGGGGTTTGTATAAGCTTATAATATAATATATTCAATGAGATATCAAGCTACAAGGTCCAGACAAAAGCTACGAAACAATGTAATATAATCAATCAGTACTCTCACTCTGTAGTCACAATTTTCTCTGTTTAGTTTGTCCAGTTTCCTCATCATCTAGGCCTACCTACTCTTTCTTCAAAGATTTGGTATTATTTTGGCATTGACATAGAAAATAATAATTATTATAATAATCTCAATAATTTTGGTTTGTGAATAGTTGGACTTGAAAGGGTATCAAGGTGACTGTATTATTTTTCAATTTTTCAAATAAAATCATGTTTTCATTTTGGTTTTAAATGACATGATACAATTTTTTTGTATGAATCAATCTGATCGTGGAATCGGAAAACAGATAAAACTCTTCACCATATTATGAAGCAAAACAAAGTTCCACTTTCAAGAAAAAGTCTTTTTGTCTAATTTCAAATATTGTTCTGTGTCATAATTCTTGTCAAGAAATTAAGGTTATCTTCCTAACTATGACATTTATTTCTGTTTCAGGTGAGTTCATAACAATCTTCACAATCTTACTTTCGTTTTTCTGTTCTGTCTATCTATTCCTACTCTGAAGAGTTGTTCAGTCAGAATTTGGTGAGTATGTTTCTTCAACAGATTGTAGGTCTCATCCAATCAGGTAAAGTCTAAATTTAGAAATCTATAGACATATATCTATTAATATACAATATAGGTAATTCTATAGGTTGTATAGTATAGAAAGTTGCATTCTTCACTCTCTGCCAGGTGACTCCTGCTTTATTATAAGGTCTCCTAGAAACAATCTCACCTCACACTCGTATTTGTTTCTCTTTCTCACTTCAAAATCTTTATCATACACATGATAAAGACTTGTCTTTTCTTTATCTTTCACTCTTCTTACTTTGATCTCTCTCACACACTCTCTGTCACTCTCTTTTGTATGCTCTCAAGCCATTCATAGAGCAAAGGCGTTAATACTAGACTTCCAGTTTTTCTCACTTATTCTATGACTGCTGTACATCAATGTCAGGCGTGCGCGTTTCAAATTAGACACATGATGAGTAAAAAGGAAGAA
This sequence comes from Nilaparvata lugens, assembly GCF_014356525.2. Classification (NCBI taxonomy): domain Eukaryota; kingdom Metazoa; phylum Arthropoda; class Insecta; order Hemiptera; family Delphacidae; genus Nilaparvata; species Nilaparvata lugens. Next base: position 25,324,738 of record NC_052513.1, on the reverse strand, counting down.
GAAGGAGAAGAAGAGTGTGGTTGAGAGGAGGAGGAGGAGGAGGAGGAGGAGAAGGAGGAAGGAGAAAATCCGTATAGTTATGTTTCCGGCAGACGAGTCAGAATGAAGAATCGTCCATAAAGTCCTCACTTATTTGTGGCATTATTTAAGAGCCCAGTCACCGGATTTACTATTGGCCAGCTTCCTCAATTAGGATCCTACAGTAGCTGATTCATTTTTATTGGCTTCGTTTATTATACGTGTTGCAAATTAACAGGATTTTATTTCCACCTTCAGCCAACAGGTAGGAGATAATCATCGTTAAGGATCTGCCATTCTCTAAGCTCAATTTATTCAATATTATTCTTTAATTTTAATTAGTTTGGATAAGATTATATTTTGGATTAACGAAATTTAGAATCTAGATGTGAATCTCTTATATTGAAAATTTCTGTCATATTTTCTGTCGTCCTTATTTAATAATCAATTTTCTGATTCAGTGCCAAATTTTTACGTTCCCAACTGTTATTTGAAAGTTTTGTGAATTTTTAAATTAACACGAAATTCAATATCTCACGAATTGTTTCAATGATTTGATTATTCCACTTTCATCAACCATATACTCTTGACCTTGAGTCATAGAATTCATGAATTGGAATTAATAAGTTGTAGAATGACTCCACTCTCTGGTAAAGTAGAATAACTTAACATTTTTTAGACCATTTAAAAGGTCTAGTTGACAAATAGAACATTTTGATAACAAATGAGTCAGGCTACTTTAAATCTCACAACTTATCTTGCAGTAAATTGGATTACTGAGAAAGAAGTCGTTTTCATCGTTCCCCTTTTCAATTCAATAAACACATATCATATTCAGATAAGGCGGACCATAAAAAGCTCTAGAAATTCCTCAATTTTATCGATTGATGAATGATGAGAAAGCTACGAGCCCACATTACGGGGGCAACTAAGGCCTTATTGACAGGCAGCCATGATTGATTGGTGAACTATCAGAATTGACACGAAAATATGAGCAAGAGAGAGAGAGAGAGTGAGAGAGAGAGAGAGAGAGAGTGAGAGGATGAAGGATAGAGAGAGAGTGATAGGACTGATTAGTCTTTGACCCAGAAAGTGCTGGAGAGGAAGCAAGAAGTGTGTATAATAAATTAGTGGCCGAACAGAAATATGTAGAACAAGAGATAAAGAGATGACAATAAACGAAATGAATTATAGGAAGGAATAAAGAAAGAAGATAAGACTGGAAACGGTTAATTTGAATCAATTAGACCGACGACAAATTGTCTACATGTTATCAGAAACAGTTTTACGGATGAAATATTGGGAGTATTTTTGGGCAGACATCACTAGGCTATATAGTTCGGGGTCATCTAGGGTCTCGAAGTGTGGACATGTTTATGGAGTAAAACTTTGATTCAAACTAGGATTAGTTATAGAATATTTTAGAGAAAGTTAAAGAAGGTCAGTAAATTGGAAACTGATGTATTATGTTAGGATCTTCGGAATGATAATAATAAGAAATGATCGCCCATTTCCTTCAGTTAATATGCCAATGGTTCAAGTTTAAGATTTGTTTTCTTAGTTCTATATCCTATTGGAAATTCAACGTCGTAATTTGTTTTAACATTGGCTCATTCATTGGAATAATACTTGTCAAAACGAATATCTTCAACATCTTTCACCAGAAAACCATAAGATTCTGTTACAGGATTTAAATATCCACAAATGTTTGGAGTGATACATTTTCTAACAATCCTTTAGCATACTTCAGTTTTACTTTGTTAAACTAGCTTTGGTACAGGAAATATAACCAAATCACAGCTTTGCCTTTCCAAAGAACCAATGAAGTCTAACATTTAAAGGCTCCGATTCTCGGAAGAACATCGAAAAATAAAGTTTGAAACAGTTTTTAAACTTGTAGTTAGTTACAAACAGCCTCGAAATATAGATCTCCACAAGCTATTAGTTCCTACAATCTAAATACACTCAGTATTACACGACCATACATTATCGAATTTGTCTCGTATATTAAGGGCGAGGGTATTGAAAATCCATCGGATTTGAAATTTGTTTATCGCTGCTCTCTGTGTATTGTATCGATCGTGGTCAATAAAGAAGTTTATTTATTTAAATAATTCCTGAGATGTCTGTCGGACTGTGAGGTGCAGTGTGTGTGTGTGTGTGTGTGTGTGTGTGTGTGTGTGTGTGTGTCGATAATCTTCTAGTTTATTTATTCATGCGGTTATTGTGTAGTTGTAATAGTTGATGTAGCCGTTTGAATTGACACAGGTAATATCGGTGTGATGCTTGGGCTAGTTATACAAATCATACGAGCCCACGCGCTCTAAAACGGCCTGCCTACTAGTTCTCTCTCCTTTTCCTCCTCATCGTCCTCCTCTTCCTCGTCCACCTCTTCATCATCTTATAAACAACCACCCTGGTTTGACCCGCGTTAAAGCACTCCTCTAAATCCTTTATCCTATAATGTAGCATCTCATTAGACAGATAGATAGGCTTGCAGGGTGCAAACAAGAATGGTCGGAATTATTCTATAAGACATATTTTAAATTCTACAATGGCAGCACTTATGTTATCCCGGACATTGCCAGATAAAGTCTCATTTTTATAGGTTAAAACGTTCGTCTATGAATGTGTGAGGGAGAGAGAGAGAACACAGCGTGTGTGTGTGTGTGTGTATGTGTTTTCTTCCACATCATTCCGTGCTCCATGTCATTCTGCTTGTGATGTTTCTCCCTTCTTCCTCTATTCCTGCTTTATCTTTCCTTCTTGTATCTACAACTAGTTCTTCCTCATCCAATCATCTTTCGATATCCATTTTTCTCCTTGAGAATATCGCATCCTTTTTCATCTCTTCGCCTCTATTAAATTTTCTCTTTTTTTGTCATTTCTTGCAGATCAGTTTTTGAATCGATTTCTCCTTTTCTCATCCATCCTAACTGGCTTTACCTTTTTCCTTCTCTCCCATCACTTTCTGCAATCTCTGTTATTCTTCTTCCCGTTCTCCTACTTCATCTTTCCTTGCCTCCTATTCTCAACCTCCACTAATTTTCCTGACTTCACTCTCTCCTCTTAATTCTTTACCTTCTTATTTCATATCTTCTTCTTTTCCTCAACGGTTTTTTCTCTCCGTATTCCTCAGTATTATTAGTTCTTCTTCGGCACTTCCTCAAATTTCACTTTCTCTCAATTCTATTACTTCACTTCCTTCTTTGACATCTTCGCCTCACTTGAACTTCTCTGCATAATCCTTTCCAAATTTTCTATAAACTTCCACTAAGTTTAGTATATTTTCTTTCTTCTTCTTATCTCTCCTTCTTTTTGTCCCTATCCTTCTTTCCTACTATTTTCTTCTCCTTCTCCTCTTTTTTCTTTGTTTTTGAACCTGTTCTTTCTCATTGTTTTTTCCTTGTCTTCACATTCAGTTCTCCCTAGTTCACTATCCTATTCTTCTTCTCTAATTCCTCAAAATCTACTACACCACTTTTCTCTTACGTTTTTATTTATCTTCAATATCCTTTCTACCAATCTTCCACTCATCATGATAATCTCGCTCCTTATTCAATTTTTCCTCTTATCTTTCCTGAGCTCTGTATTAATAGACCTCTTCCTCCTTTTACTCATGTAATTCTTCTTGTATTTCATGAAGCTTACATCCTCATCTAACTCTTTTCCTTTTTTCTCTTTTTTCTTGATCTTCCTCCTTCACCAATTTTTCCAACACCATCATTCTTTTCTCCATTCCTCCCACTCCACCTCCTCTTCCTCATCCACCACCACCTCCTCCTCATCATCATCCCCTCCATTCCTACCCCTCCCCATCCTCTTCATCCTCCACCTCCTCCACCAACTCCTCCTCCTCCTACTCCTTCTGAACGCATCTCTTTCCTTCTCTCTCCACTCCCTTCTCAGCCTAACTTATGTGATAGCTGTCCCGTTTGTGGAGTTTATGCTGTGCTGGGGGTGTTTAGCATGGTTGCCAGTTGCCAGGTTGCATTCTTGCACTATCAGTGCAGCACTGAGGTGGCGGCGGCTGGCGGCTCTGGCCTAAGTAGAGTGCTTAGTGCTTAGTGCATCGCATCCTCCCGCTGTCGCTAATAAAATTGTCGCGTTCGGCCTCTCACAGCGATCGAGAACCAGGCGACACATATCTCTGTGTAGGTTTCTCGTGACTCTGTGGACAAATGGAGCTGAATAGCGGTATGAATAAACATAGAATTCGATAGAAGTAGAAGTTGAATGGGTGTAATAGATTCGTTTATGTAATGCGTCTGTATGGATTCGTGTAGAGATTAGATAAGATAAAAAATCCAATAAATTGGAGTATATAATCCAATAAATGAAGTATATTTATTAATTTTTTTATTGGATGGAGTAACCAATACAGTAGTCGGAAGAAAAAACAGGCTATTGTCTAAAACTTCTCCAATTTCCTCATATATAATATCAAATTAATATATTAATGTGAGTTCCATTTTTTTTTCTTTGCTGAGGGTGATGCGGTCACATGAGCTCTAGACTTGTTCCTGTGTAATGATGCGGATGATAATGAGAGATGAATGGACCTACAGTTTTAGGTGGGTTCCAAACCACCGGGAAGCGATTTTACAACTCATGACTCATATTCAGAGTAGTTGGCTCAAGCGGTCACACTTCCAACGAGAGTAGCAGGCGCATAATTCTTATCTGAGCGGTCGTAGCCTATCAGCACGATCACTGAGTCAAACCGCTCCACTCAAATGGTAGTATCATGTATGAAATTATGATAATGTAATCATTGAGGTTTAAGTGTTTTGTAATGTAACTCAGTGTCTTTGAAAATAATAATTCAATGATTATTCTAAATTTCTTAATATTCAGCAAATTTTTGAGACATCCATGTAACTTTTTCAAAGTAACCTACAATTCAAATGAGCGAATTGGGTAAATTAGAGTTGGGTATATTGAAATCTATGAATGGAGACTAAGAGATTGTTGGATTATTATTGGTAAAGAGTGAGTGACAGAGTATTGTTGGAAATTCCTTGGAGTATGAAATGATATTTTACATTTAACGGTACCTGTAAATGTTTCAAATCATCATCGTCATCCTTCTTCTCCTGTTCTCCCACTTATTTTAATTCTCTATCTTTTTCTCTTCTCAATTCTTTTTTCAGACACCTTTCCTTTACCTCCATTCTCTTCCTTTTTCCACCCTATTCTTTATCCTTTATTCAACCCCTTCCATATCATTCATCTCTTGCTTTGTTCCTCTTCTCTCTCCTCTATCCCTTTCCAATTGCTGTCTTCACGTTTTGTTATCTATTGTCATTCTTCTAATCACTTTCCATAATTATTCAAAATCTTGAAACCTAACTCAAAACCTCATAATTAGCCTGAAACTTGAATTCAAGACGAAGAAGATGAAGAAAAAGACCCAAAACTCATTCCTTATTTTCCCAATTTCGATTATTGTCAATAGTGTCATTAGTTACTTTCCTCTTTTTACATTTTTTCAACGGTTATCTTATTTCTCCTTCTCTATTCCCACTTCTCACCAGGAATCCTCGAAAAGCAGATGAGGCCCATTGAAAGTGATATACACCTCACAGCAACGAGACCAAAGCAGGCGTCGATTTTGACAAGGAGTGAAACAAGGGGATAAATAAATACGAGAAAGCGGTGAGTGAGTGAGAGAGGGGATGAGTGAGTGAGCAGAGCAGTTGTGTGTGATGGTCTGAGTCTGACAAAGGCAACAAATCACTAGCATTGCCGATAACAACGTACTATGGCAGAGGCCCATAGTTTATGACGTCTGTTCATCATGGTCTCATAAATTAGAAACCAGAATTCCCTTCCCTATCGTTGTTCGTCCCTGATGCCTCCTCCGTTCCTTCTTCTCCTCCTCTTTACTTCCTGGTCTTCCTCCTCCTCCTCCACCTCCTCCCTATCAGTACGCGCTATAACCGTCGTGGACCGACCGACTCGACTTTTACCGCGATAAAAATATAATCTGCCCGACCATAAACGTAATCAAAAACTCCGACAGACCAAAAACGGGGCTACCAAAACTGCTTCCTCCCTCACCCCCTTCCACCCCATAAACACACATCAACCCCCTTTCATCATCTTTATCCCGACACAATGCTTCCAACCCCCTATTCCCCATCCAACACCCACACACACACTTTTCGGGAAAACGACCCTGAAACTTGAAAGACCTCCGAGATAGCGTGCCACTATGAACCCCCCCTCTCTCGCCACACACATCACGGTCACCAGTGAAAGCATTTATCAGCTCTATTCGTTTAGCATCTGTTGGTCCTAAAGATCACCTCTAGGTTCATCAATTTGAATGATTCAGAAGTGCTGTATTTTTCGGGTTTTCACTTGATTTGTTTGTTCCTCTGTTGATTATTATAAATCTACCTGGTTAGAACTAGCTATTTTGGGTGTTGGCTTTGTGACCATTCAGATTGCTTTCACAATGTTTGTTTCATCCTTATTTTTGAGTAATTCTTGTCATTATCTCCACCAAAAATTAAATATAAGATTCATACAATTTTGAAAAAAATTGAAAATTGTTAGTGCTGAACTGAAATTAATTAATTAATTACCTATTAAGTAAAAAAATATATTCTCAATCATTAATAGAATATAATGATTGATGACACTACTTTGGCCATATGTGATTCATTATTGAAATTTTCAACTAGTCAAGAGTTCTCAAACTCTCAAGCTCATGCTCTCAAACTCGAGTGTTCTTAGAGGTTTGAATAGATAGAGATAATTCAGCGATAAGACAGAGAGCTACAGGCTTCAATCAATTGATTAATAAATAATTGTTTGGTGAGCATGAAAATACCGATAGAAATATCAAAGGTTTCCAGCAAATATCTCCAACAGCTCTTGACCTATTTTGGATCAATTTCGTGGAGGGGCTTAGGGGTGTATGAATAAGTCGAGACCCAATGGAGATACTAATAAATCGGGGCACAAAGGGGATACAAATAAGTTGGGGGGTACCAAAGGTGGATACAAATAAGTGGTTGAGTGTTGAGGGGGGGGGGGATGAAGGAAGAGCCTGGTGTTTGTAAACATGTGCACAGAACTGAGTTGAGTTGAGAGAGAGAGAGAGAGAGAGTGTGAGAGAGAAGTGAGCCTCATGTGAGTAGAGTGGCTGAGCTTGAGTTGTACGTGTTTCGCCAAATGACTGACTGCTGACTGATTTATGCGCTCGTATTTTGCGCGGCGTTGTTGCGCGCGCACACTCACGCGTTCCAATAACTTTTGCGCGCGCTGCTTTCGTGGCTGCTGCTTCTTTATGACACTTTTCCATCATCTTCAGCGATCGCGATACAGAATGCCACTAGCTGATTGAAAAACTCGTTTCCACTGCTGATTTCAGGTCAAGATAAAGCGCGCAATCTATCGATACTTTCCTGATCTGAGTGAGTTTTGGGGCGATTGATGGAGAGTTTTCGGGTTTCTGTAAGTGACTTGTACTGAGACGAGCGGCTGATGATGTTTTCCAACAAAACTGGTAAAGTGTTTTGTGGAAGTAAATACCAGTGTGGAATTTGAGTACTATACAATGAATGTTTTATCGAAATCATAGAGTAAGTATTGTTCAGAGAGGCTACTTGTTGAATTATCATCGGTACTTACTATACCGATATTCTGTGTCGTTATATCTACCTAGTACCTACAATAGCATCGTAATGTCAGATAATATACTGACTGTATTATCATTAGTTGTACCAACGGTAATAAGACTGATATCATTAAACTCTCCAAATTATATGGTAAAGTACTTTACTTTACTTTTCTTGTTCGTCACAATTACTGAACTACATTAAGGGAGCAACGATCCCGCAGTATATGACACGTCAAAGTTTAATCTAATATCTACCATCCCTCCTATTTCAACACAACAGATCCCACATAACATACATCAATCAAACACTATTCAACAAGGAAGTCTGCTAACCTTTACGGACACAATACAATAAGGAATTCCCTGAGTGTTTTTTTGAACTCGTTCAAGCCATCAATTTCTCTTATGTGAGATGGGATTGAATTAAATATTTTCATTCCCATATAAAACGAGCCACTCTCCAGCAGGCTTAGTCTGTGATGTGAGTAAACAAAACCTCTAAATCGTGTATTATGACTCACCTGGTTCTCCTCATACATTCGTCTATTTTTTAAAAACGAAGATTGCTAAATCTAATACATAAATAGCAGGAGCCGTCAGCAATCTCTTTTCTTTAAAATAAGGTCTGCAAGAGCGCATTGTATTAATCTTATAATACAATAATAGTACACGCTGATATTTTCAAGATTCACTTATCATAAGATCATTTTACATCCACATCAAGTTCGCCTTTAGCAACAGACGTCTGCAGACAGCCGGAGTAGAAAATCGAACGTCTGCATGCAGACCTGAGTAGACACATGCAGATAGACGGACGTTTGTGTGCGTTGCAACATTTGAACACCTAGTGACAGATTTTTCCTTCGTCTGTCTTCATTCGTCCGTCTGTTGTGTGCGTTTGCCCTTAGAGCAATCCGTTATAGACCTCAAAAAATAAGTATTTCGAAACTCATAGGAATAGTAAATATTAGCTGTACTATTAATTAGCTGCTGCTTCTACTAGAGAGTATTTTGAAACTCTTATAGAAATAGTAAATAGTAGCTGCACTATTTAATTTCAAAAGATACTTTCGAAATAGATTTCTTCCTCATTCCAAACCACTGTAACACAGCCTTAATATTTCAATCTGATGTCTCATGTCTGCGGTTTGTTCACCAGTTTTTCAGCTCAATTCAGTTGCATTCCATCCACTTGTTGATTGAAATCGAAACTTTTGTTGGTCAATTGAAATCTGATGAGAGTTGGCCTTCTTGCTCTCACTGCAGTCACCTGTTTCAACTCAACATATATATAGGTATAAAGTTACAGTATAGCTGGTAATCTGTGTAGCCTCAGTATATAGATACATAGGTATACAGTGTATAGCTTGTTCTAGTTTACACAGCTGTAACACAGTTTCCAGCTGACATAACCTATAATTTATCGTTCGAATCGAGATAAACGGCTGAATTATTATCGATTAATGGCATGGAATATTCTTAAATTCTATTTGAGTGGCCAATACCGTATCAGGAGTAACAATATAGCGTATCAGTAATATTCGATATCACATGTTTATCAGTAACTACGATTAGAATATTCATTGGCTTCTTATGTTGAGAACCAATAACACTTTTGATAGGAATATCCATATCTTTTATTGCAATAAGAGTGTATTTTAACATTTTGATCTCTTAATTCCAAACTACTAAATTCACATCAGAGCGTTGTTCTAAGATTAGCATATTGTCCAGGAAACGTTCGAACTAATTAATTCATCTAATTACAAACATGGTGGTTCATTTTTGTGGCTATGTAGATTTAAATAGCATAGTTGAAAATTTACTGTCCTATTTCCTAGCCAATTACAGAGAATAACAATTTGTTGCTAATCTATGACAACAATATCACATGAAATGAATTAATCCTTTCTGTAGTTACATATTAAAGTATTGTAATAGTACTCTGAGACGTGTAAGAATGTTTAGCCTGGAGGGTGGCCTATCTTACAAATTATGAAGGCTCCAGACACCAGATTCGATTTAAAAATGAAGTATTCATTACTATGAGATATACCAGACCTCGTAGTAGATGGAGAATAAAGCATTTATGTTGAATAGGATAGATGTGGATGAAATATTATTGATGTAAACTCTTTTACGTGAACTGATAAGAAATTTATAGTTGTGAGTGATTATTATGACTGTAAAGACTTATGTTTCGAATACCATTTGAATGTCGAGGAATCAATGGCTTGAAAGTGTTTTTGCTTACAGACTGGCAAAGGTCATACACCTAAATTTATTACAAAATCCTTCAAAGTATGTTAGCGTACTATTTAATAATAATTACAAAACATTAAGCGAGTGTTTTAAGGCGAAGGAGAATTATAATGATCGAACTACAATAGTGTTACTGCATGGAGTCGATTTTTGTAACGAGTTTTAGAGAATGGTAGATTCGCCCAATAGTGTCGAGTATTATATTACTTTTTAAACACAATCAATTTGAGCACAGTATCAGAAATTGACAGCAATGGCTCGGAAAGTTACAAGTTATGGTGAAAGTCGTGAGAAGAGATGTATTATTAAGGAATTGTTAATCACGAGCCTTTAAAAAGGTGTATAATATATTCGGGGCGCAATAACCGTATATCTTCCTCTCTGTTTAGTATCGAAGGCGTGAACATTGAGCCCGATTTCGTTCCTGTTATGGACAACAGACAACGCGTCACACAAATCACAAATTAATGAGATCCTGACTGTGAAACCTTTGGGAGCAAGGATTTATTCATTTACCAATTCACCCAAAAATTCAGTTATGACAATCGGAGTACTTGAATACTTTTAAGCTACTCAAGGAATTATTGTTTTATTGTGGCCTTACATGATTTTTAATGAGACTCATTCTGAGTTTTGAAGTTTCAAGAAAATTTACTTCTCATTTAGAATAAATATAAGTGGCTTTCAGTTTCTTTTATAATTTTAAAACGGGATTTTGAAAATTCTCCACTTTTTCACAGAAATGAAACCTGATTTATTTTTCTTGCTCAGACACAGACCATTCGAATTCGACCAATAAATGTTTAATGAATGTTGGAGATCTTTCACGCTCCTCCAATTCAAGACCAATCGTGCTTGAAGCCCCATTTTTCGCTCACAAAACAATCGTCCATTTCTATAAATGATTTCTGATTCCACCTGACCTGTTAGTATAACTTTCTTCGTTGAAAGTTGTGAATTATTTCATATTGCACATGCGCGTGACAAAGATATTAATTTGGCCAATAGTGCAGCAATGATTTGTTGAGCATCACGGTTCTACGAGTTTCGGGTCGTGAATGTGTGAAGATTTAGAGGCTCCACGTTTTGTAATTATTGTCGAAATTGATTTTTATTATTTCTTCAGTTTTGTGAAATGAACTGAGGTGAATGGCTGTTATGTCATTTCTATTTCTCTGCTGAAAAATGTGATAGAAACTTTTCCATCAAACTCTTACGGTATTTTTATATGGACTATTTTAATAGGGCTAATTGAATTGATTAATCAATATAGAAATATTATCTACATAGTACTTAGGTTGTTGTGATTTCTAAATTATTTTAATACAATTTGTTTCATAGTTCACATTTGATATACAATTTCCCTATCTAATCCAGTCCTTTACCTCAAATTAATCCTAATTTAGCATCATTATAGAACCTATGACAATCTCTCATTTTGGCTCCCTATCTCCCAGATTCTCCCCGTTTTATCCTTCCCGTATCCTCCATATCTCTCAACATATTTTCTCTCACTTACAATATTGATTTTGTCAATTCTCTTTCAATACAACATTCAAAATGAAGCATACAATATACTCGGTTTACCTGCACTTGCTCTCTATTTCCTGAATTTGTCGCTCTCACTCAATATCGTTTCCCTTTCTCTTTCTTCCTTAACTCTTTCTGATTTTATATTGGATCTCATTCCTCTCTTGATCTCTTCCTCCTTTGATATAATTTCTCATTCTCTCTCTCTCTATTAACTCTTCATCAGTTCTTTTTGGCTATTGTGTCTCTCTTGTTCTCTTTCTCACTCAATATATATCTTCTTCTAATTCTTTCTAAATTTTTCCCACTGTGTATTGGATCTTATTTCTGTCTCCTTCTCTGTCTCACTATTGCTCTCTGTTGCCTGTTTTGTTTTCGTTGTCATCTATTCGGTGTCGCGCTAATGTCGAAGCTTTACGACAGTCACCTAGATCAAAAGAGCGCGCTAAACGATTGATGGGGCCGCCAACCGCCAACCGCCAACCGCCAACCGCCAACCAGCTACAAATATCTTCAAACATCATCGTCAACTCATGAGACGAGTTTTCAATCTGAATCGGTGCTATAATGCGGCACAGAATAGCTTCGGGGTCTATGAACTCACATTGGGGAATAGCTAGCGAGGTATGCAATGAATTGATTACAAATAGGTACAGAAAATGATATATACATGGTATGGTATGATGTACATTTGAAGATTGGAATATTACATGAGATATTCATTTATTGAAAATATATTATACTAGCCGTCAGGCTCGCTTCGCTCGCCATATCCGTCTAGCCAGGGGGCTCCATCCCCTGGACCCCCCCGACTGGATCGTCCGAGAATGAGATCAGCAGGCTCGCTTCGCTCGCCTGCATTTTTCATTTGGGCATTTTTATCAAATGTTAGGACAATCCAGTCGGGGGTCCAGACTAAACGGCTGGCTAAACGGATATGGCGAGCGAAGCGAGCCTGACTGCTAGTAAAATATAATTTTCCCAGGATTGAAGTAGCAGTGCCCAATCAATTTTTCCGCGATAAATGCATTTAAATCTTCAACTTGGTGCCAACCTAACAAAGTCAACTCAACTTAATGTCAACCTGACAAAATTATTAATTTAGTTGCCAGTTAACAACTGTTTCGAAGAGGTACTCTATCTAGATTATAGCTCTATAGTAACATATGATACGGAAATTTCAATTATAATTAAGAGATTGGGAGAAGAAGAATATACATGCTAAAAGACGAACTTCAAACCCTTAAAAACAACCCTTAGAGTTAAAATATTGCCAAAAGATTTCTTAGTGCGCCTCTAAAGGGCCAACTGAACATACCTACCAAATTTGAACGTTTTTGGTCCGGTAGATTTTTAGTTATGCGAGTGAGTGAGTGAGTGAGTGAGTGAGTGAGTGAGTTAGTCAGTCAGTCAGTGAGTGAGTGCCATTTCGCTTTTATATATATAGATATATAATATTTGCTGAAGGAACTTTATGAAAAGCATTATTTACAGTTTAAAATATGCTATTTTTTATTAATTTTAAAGCGAATGCACACAGCAGCAGATAGTCGTCTGCAGACGTCAGTAGACAGTCGAAGAAAAAGGTGTTCCCCAGGTGTTCGAATGTTATTGCAACATACTCTGACGTATGCAATACGTCTATTTTCTGCTCACGTCACATGCAGACGTTTCATTTTTTTTCGTCTATCTGCTATATACGTTTGCTGTAGCAGAAAAACTCAATTATCATGTTGCATTTGAATAGAGAAAAGAAAGAAAATTAAGGAAGGTTATGAAAATATGGTGGAGGGGAAGGTTGAGAAATATGAGGAGAAGCGAGAGGAGATCTCAGAAATTAGAGGATGAGGAGAAGAAGGAGAAGATGGAGGAGGGCACTGGAATGGTCGGTGGTGGAGAAGTAGAGTAGGTGGAGAAGCAAGAGGAGGAGCGAGAGGAGGAGGGGGAGGAGTAGGAGGAGGAGAATAAATCAAGAAAATGAAACAACGTGGAGAGAATGTAGGTAATAGTGTAGGAACAGGTGACTAGTAGGGTAGCAGGTAAGAACAGCAGGCTAGAGAGAAGCTAAGAAAAGGTAAAAACCGACAAATAGTGGTGAAAAGAAGTATGTTTAGTGGTCGCCGGCACAGCACAGCATAGCATAGCAAAACGGTGGTTGGTTGTTGGCTGATTGATCCAGCCGGGGATGATTAGCAATGAGGCCTGTGAGCAGACTGCAGTGCAGGACTGTAATTTCCAGCAATAAAACAAGGCCTAAAGACAGGGCCTGCCTGGTGTCAAATTAGGAAAACTCAGCCGGAGTTCATTACTTTGATGGTCCGCTTTTTTCAATGCCTCCTCTGTCTTCGTCTTTCTTTCATTCATTACTATTCTTGATTTTTTCTTTCATCTCTGTCCGCTACATCTTATTGGAAGCGGCGCCACTCATTCATTCCTTCGATTGATTCCTTACGTCTTCTTTCTGACTCCTTGTTTGCTCCTTCCTTCTTCTTTTTTCTTCTCCCTCCTGTTTCAAAATTTTTTTTATCTCCTCCATCCTTTACATATTCTTTTGCTTGAACTCTTTCACCTACTTTGATCTGTCATTGATTTTCTTCATATTAATATTTTTTCAATAATTTTCATTAATATTCTTCCAATAATTTTCGTTATTATTCTTTCATTTCTTAGTTGGATGGGAAAAGGGACGTCGGAAGACCGAGGAAGCGGTGGACACCGGAACAGGCTTTACGAGCCTAGTCCATGATGGATGATGATGATCATTTCTTATCATTATCAATTATGTTTAATCTATCTGCTTTAGTTCATCCATTATTCTCTTTTGTCTTTTATCTTCTTCCCTCACTCCATCCATCCTTGATTCAAGTTTCATTGCTGCTAAGAATATCCTCAACGTTCTCAACAATGTTTCTCTTACCACCTCCCTCTTTTTCGCACCTGCTTCATGTTATTCCTCTTCTTCATTTCTTGTTTCCTATACTCCTATTTTTCATTTTCCCACATTTCTCCCCATTTTTTCTACTCCTCCCTCTTAATTTTGAATCTCATCTTTTTTTTTCTCTAATATATTATTTCCCAATCAAAGTTTCTTCTCTTATTTCTCTTCGTTTTTTCAACTATATTTGATTTTGTTTGCAGATGTCAGTCAAATTTGATAGATATATTATGAAAATTTGAGAATCCAGAAGGTTTGATTTCGAAGGTGTGCAATAAATTTATGAAATATCAACCTTGAAGTTGAAAATATTCCAACTTCACAGAATTTTATGAATTAAATATCACCTTGACATAACAGAACTCATTATAATTATCATTACAGTCTCCTTTATGCAAATGTCATAAAATAGAGAAACCGTCTATTCGAGTGATTACTCTGTGTGACTCAATTCGTCGTGGAATTATTAGGAACGACGATGTAAAGAAGGAACGGTGGAAGAGAGGAAGAGAGGAAGTCTGTTTAGTTGTCTTGTACGTGATGTGTCTGTCAGACGTCTGTTAGTTGAGTGACAGCCGACTGACAGTTCCAGGTCGTCTCGGAAATGAAATACAGAAAATACACGGAGAAGGATTGACTTTGCTGCTGGTTTCATCAAGAAGTTGCTGCTTGCTCCTATAACTATGAGCTTTACAGAGTGTCAGAAAAATGAGAACTGATAATGGAAAGTATTGAGAACTCGTTATAATTTGGGGTGAGAATTAAGGGGCTCATGCAAATCCTGGTCGATATGTTTGTAATGTCTAGTAAACCATCGTTATTTAGCTTCAGCATGGAACATATAAGAAACATAGATTTCATTACCTGATATAAAAATCATAGATAATGAATTAATGATATGGCTTATTAATGATATGATAGATAATATGAATTTATGATAAATGATAGATAATGGCTTACTGATAATAAATGATGACTTGATTAGTAGTAGCTTGGAGATATTTAGTGATGAAAAATTGGTGAAGACATCGACAAATGTGTTAAATAGTTAGAAGGTCAACATTTATACAATATGACAATTTCCACTGAGTCTAACAGGACCCATAGTGATACAAAGCAAAATAGCACTGTACATGAATAAACTATAAGTATTAATGTAAAACTAAAATTATAATAGATGAGCACAGTGAAAATTAATATAGATTACTACAAAAACAAGATAGAAATATAAAAATGAGAAGGAAAAAAAGTCAGGCAGTTCGTGAACCCATGCAAAAATAATCATCTACATTTCATAAGTAAGTAGTAATACAAAAAAAAGGAATACAACTTCTCCTCGCTACCAGCGACGATACCGACTTCTCCTCGCTACCAGCAATATATTATTGAGTCAATACCCAGAAGCAAGAGCTAGGTGTCGGTGCACTCTCTTTTGGAATAGTGATAAGGATGGGGAAAGGATGATATAAAGTGGCAGAGCATTCCATTCACGAGAAGCCGTAACACAAAACGAAGCTCCGAAAATTGGCGTTCGGTGTTGAGGTATCTAAAGAACGAAGCGGTGAGACCGAGTATCCCTCTGATGAACCTAGTGAAAAGTACAAGTCCTTCTCTCAAATATTGCGGACCAGTACCTCCCACAATTATTTTATAGGAGGAATCAACATTGATTCCAGAATTAAAGTCTTGAATGAAAAAAATCTTCATATTACAATAGAATTGAGTGGTTGAATGGAATAAAATGTTTTCGAATTAAATTCTTGAGATTAGAATAATGAGAAGAATTGTTGATGTTAAATATATCCAGTGGTGTTGAAAGTAAGCTATACTTTGAGCTGGCTGGAAAGATTGATTCAACATAAAAAAATTAGTTATCTCAATATCCTTGTAAATGTTTTGGGAACTAATTGTACTCTTACTGTATGAAATGGGAGGTGTGGCGTTATCCACTAGTATTTCTCCTTCGCATTTTCATTAATTATTTCAACAGCTCATGACAGCCTGTAGAGTCTGAGCTTCACTGCTCAAAATACTATTAAATCCTGTAAAATCCCGCTAAAGTTTTCAAAAATTGTCAAAAAACTACTACAAGTCCTTGAATTATAATAAATTGTGGCTCCGGAACGCAGACAATCCACATGCGACAGTGGTCTAGGGTCCTAATTGGTGATCGGTGTTAGACGCTGATAAATGCTGGCTCTATCTTGATGGGTGTCGGTTGATTGATGATTGCAGTGCAGTTTGACTAAGATGTTCGCTTCACCAACTTGTAACCGATGAAGAAAAAAGTAGTGGTTCGGTTATTGAAACACGGATGTTGTTCCAGAGTTGAATGATTGCTCTGTCAAAGGGATTCGTCACCTCTGACTGACTCAATCTTTGTCTCAGTTGCCTAAGAATCTGTGTGTGAATATCTGAACATGACTTCATATGGCTGATACTTTTCGGTCGTTTCTTATCATCTACGTTCTGTTCACTTATTCGGGTGAAAACAAGTCATGGTGGTAAGGGTGAAGGGGGAAGGCTCGAGGGAATCATTTGTCACAAGACTTGAATGCCTGATTATCAGATCAGCCAGACCCAATATCGAGGTCACTTCCCTGTCAAAGTCAAAATCAGTTTCTAATCGTTCAGGGGTAGAATTGGGTGGTAGGAGAGAGGATGGAGACAAAGAAAAGGAAAATAAGATGAAGAAGAAGAAGAGGAGGAAGAAGAAAAAAATGAAGGAGAAGAAAATTAAGAAGAAGAAGAAAATGAAGAAGAAGAAGGAAAGAAGTAGATGAAGAAGAAAAAAAAAGAAAGGGGAGAAGAAGAAGAAGGAAAGAAGTAGATGAAGAAGAAGAAAAAGAAGAGGGAGAAGAAGAAGATGAAAGTAAATGATTAAGAAGAAGGAAATAAGAGAGAAAGGCATAATACAGAGTAGGGGAGAAAAAGCAAATGAGATAGAAGATAGTGATAATGAAAAAAAATTGGTAGAATATTATTTCAAGAATGAAGGATATGAAAGAATAGAAGGGCAAGGGTAATAGAAGGGTAAGAAAGAATGTGGAACTTCAACCGAATTAGATGATGGACGGGATGGATAAACGAAGGAGATGAAAAAACTCAGAAGGTGGTAAATAAAACTGAAATCGAAAGAAATGAACCCCATTTTGCTCGATATCATTTTCATTATCAATCACCTGTGTTTTCTGTTATGCACTGTTCACTCACTATTCAATTCATCAGCTTTTTTTTCTCAAGAACTTCCTATTGATGATTGAAACATACATTTTTCCTCATCATCAAATAATTTCCAACTCGAAATGCATGTACAGAATTTGTGACGGAGTTAAGAAATGCTCCGAATGATTTTTGGAATTTGAAAGGTTGAAAAAAGACAATAAGAATGCGTACCCCATCCACACCTTACATGGCACATAATTCACACTCCCGACACATGACAATGTTGGACTGTCTT
Organism: Nilaparvata lugens; assembly: GCF_014356525.2. NCBI lineage: Eukaryota > Metazoa > Arthropoda > Insecta > Hemiptera > Delphacidae > Nilaparvata > Nilaparvata lugens. Next base: position 25,306,900 of record NC_052513.1, on the reverse strand, counting down.
TATTCTTTTTTTCTGTCTTCATTCTTTCTTGTTGCTCAGTATTTCTTTCGCTTCTTGACTTATTTACGTACCTGACAAATATTTCTCCTCTCCACTCTTTCTCTCTCTCTCATCTATCCATCCGCCCCCGAATTCCTCCACATTCCGAAGCACTCTCTGATGATGATTCCATTTTCCAAAATCTTCGAAAACTGGTTTCCGTACCGGTAACCATATCATTCTTTTTCGGTCATCTTTTTTTATGTCTTCCCTCCTTCATATTCCAATATTCTGACTTCCAGACTTTATTTGTGTGTTCTTTTCATATTTCAAGTGTTTCTTAATCTTTTCACATCCATTTATTCTCCTTGTATTATCTATTCATTGTATCTTTACTGGTACTTACTACGTAATAAAATATTCCTTGCCTCCATATACTCTATCTCCTCTACATTACATTCTCCTTCTTCTAGTTCTTCATCTTACATCCTCTTCATAATTGATAAATTTTTTCTATCTCTTCCAGTTATTCATTAATATTGTTTCCTCATCTCTTGCTACTAGGACTCTTAGGATGATTCTATGTGTTTTCGATTGTCCTGCTTTCTCCCACTGTCCTTCATACTGATTTATTTTAATTATAATTGAACTATCTGGAATATTGTCTTATATTTTATCCCTCTCCTATTCTGCCTTTTCCCATAATTTAACTACCTCGTCTTTTCACTTCTATTCCCTCAACTTGGCTCCATCGGTTTTCTCCTCTCCTTTCCCCTCTCCACTCCTTTCTCCTCTTTCAAATTTTCTTTTTCTCCTCTTTCCCATGTTTCATCTTTCCAAGTTATTCCCATCATTCTCTTCATTACCTGTTCATTTCAAGCCCTGTAACCTATTTCCAACTTGTTAACCAGTATCCTCAAAACATTCTTTTTCAGTTTCTCATTCTATCCTCTAACCAAATTTAATTCTCTTTTCCTCTCATTCTCATTTTCTTCCTATTTTCATTCTCATTACTCCTCCACTTCATCAGTGCTGAGAGTTTCCAACTAGCTTCTTCTTTTCTTCTCTCTCCTTTCCACCCACAACCTCCTCCTCCCCGCCTGTGACAGCATGAGCTACTTGCAGTCTAGTGGCAGATGCTTTGGCTGCTCACTCGCATATGACCAGTATTAATATGGAAACCAGTTTTTCCCTGCTGCTGTGTAGAGTGTAATATTCATTCTATGAAACGTTACTTCTCAATTTACTCATCTTTTTCTGGTGTTTCCGACTGTTTTATCACTCTTATCTTGCCATGTTCATCAGAAATTCACTGAGATTTGTACGGGTTATCTTCCACCTCCGGAATCGTATCTTTATTTTAAATGTTCAATGTATTCATTGCTGTAATATCTCAAAGTTGAGATTTAAATCATTATCTTTTGTAAATTTGAATTCTTGAAGGAGATACTATCTGTCTGCTTCAACTTCCACATTAATCAACTACAGTATTATGAAAATGGTTATCATTGCTTCAACTTCTCTGGAAGGAATGATTTAATAAATGTAATTATTCATTTTGAATGAATGTAAGTAAATATAATAGACCCAGATTCATGTTCAATACAAACATATTTCACATTTCTCTCTCATCAAGTAACTTGTCATGATAAAATAGTAATTGTGCATTACAGCATAGAAATAACTCGTGTGACTAATTTACTTTTGTGACTATTTTTTGAATGACAAAATAAACTTATTTCTTTATTTTTATTTTTTACAGGTAAGTGTCAATTGCTCAATAAGAAACTCTCATTCATCCAACAGCCATTATTACAGTTACCAAGGTAAATAATAAATGTCTACTCATACTCTTTTTAATATACTCTTCCGTGTAGGTAGCTTCCTCTAATTGACTTATTTGTTTTAAACAAAAATCATTTCTTGAACATCCATTTGAACAACTCTTTAATCAGCTTTGATATCAAATAATATCTCCACAATCTGCTCAATCCACTCAATCTGATCGAAAAAGTCATGAAACTGTACAGTAATTGTAACAAAGTGGTGAGAAACAATTGTGATATCAATGATAAATTATTCAAAGGGGGACAACCCAATAACATATTCATAATATATTATGTCATTAAGTGTCGAAGATATAATGTAAAAGTGAAAAACGTGAGCGTACGAGCAGAATAAAATACTTAGGGCTTGTCTCCGAGCTCGGGATTTAGCTAAGTCCTAGACTTTAAACCAGGTGGAGTCAGAAAAATGGTTTTCCTAAACGGGGCGTAGTCGCAGTCATTGTCATAGTCAGGTTTGAATTAAATTTTGAAAAACTAGAAAATTGAACACAAAATAAAATAGTGTAAAGTTTCAGGAATTTTGGATTATTGAGGAATGTCTAATTTCGTCAAGGAAAACCGTTTCCAATTATAGAAATGAGAAAATAAAAACTACGACTACTGTTATAGAAGCTGCGACTACGCCCCGTTTTGGAAAGCCAATTTTCTGGCTCCAGCTGTTTAAAGTCTAGGACTTGGCTAAATCCCGAGCTCGGGAACCGGCCCTTAGAATAAGGAATAAGATATGGAGGGAAAATTGAAAAGAAAAAGAAGATCAAGAAAATAAAGAAGGTAAAGATGAAAAGAGAGTAAAGTAGAAGAGGAGGTTGGAAAGAAAAAGTGGGAAGAAAAAACTATAAGAAGCCGAAAGAGAAGGAGAAGAAGGATTAAGGGGAAGAAGAGAAGAAAATTCATTGCGCATTGGTAGTAAATTTATTAATTCATTGACAAAACAATGCCAAACCATGTCAGTTTGGTGTCGCATCATCCATCGAAACTCAAAGGCTGGATGCAAGACACCTCCAGTGCATAGTTTAGTGACCAAGCCTCCAAGAGTGGTCAGCTACCCTTCTCCTCTTTCTCTTCCTCCTACTCATCGTCCTCCTCCTCCTCCTCCTCCTCCTCCTCCTCCTCCTCCTCCTACTTGTCCTCTTCCTCCTCCTCCTCCTCCTCCTCCGCTTCATTCTCATACTCCTCCAAACCCTCTCGAAGTGACATTCATGCCTCCGGGAGCCCAATTGAGCAAAGTCGGACATGACGAACCATCAATCAGCTGACTGCAGATTAGTTGACCGGCGACGCGCTATCACTGAAATGCGAGACTCTCGAACCGCTGGGACGTTATTTGTGAGTGACACACCCTTACCTGGTCTTCTGGGTTTTCGTTCGTCCGACAACTTGACATTTTCGCCTTCAATCCTCCTCCTAAATCTCCTACTCGATAGTTGACGTGAATTCCCGATTATCGAACAGTTCCTCTCAAGAAATTACTCACATTTCTTGTTGAGTCGTTTTGTTTTCAAGCTGTTCGAAATGTAACAGCTCAACAAATGTAACCTCTTGTAGAATTTCAATTCCTTGATATCAGTTCTGTGAATGTATATTATTTTGTGAAAGTGGTGATATCATTTAAGACGTGTATTCCTTCACTCTGCATATTTGCGAATGCCAAAACAACATAATATTTGCATCTATTTATAGGTGCTTATATACATCTTCTTCAAGTATGTGAAAATTAACAATATAGATGTGAGAATAAAATCCATTCGTGCATTTACAATAGTTATTTACAATTTTGTTGATTTCTTTTGAGAGAATTTGAATGTACCCAATGATGGTTAACAAAACCTTATATTCAGAAGAACTACTCGTAACTGTATTAAGATAATTGAAGTATTGAAAAATCTCAAGAATAGGACAAGATAATCTACAAGAAATTACCATAAGCTACTTATATTGAGATATTGAAAAAATCTCAAGCTCAGAACAAAAAAATCTACAAATATGTAGGCCTACCACCCGTACCGATATATAAAAACCCGTACCGAAATGTTTCCCATTGGAAAGCAAGGCTTATATCGATTTTGATTCACAGTAATTTAACCTGGATAATTCTATTTGATAATCTAACTCTTCATGTCAAGGTATAATAGAATGTTTACAGCAAATCATAAGAACATCATTAAATCATAGATGTTATGTAACATTCTGACAAGGTGCTGATACTGTTCATAAAACCGATGCCGTAATAAATAATGATAGATCACTACATTTACAGTAACAAACATCATCAACATCTTCTTCTTCCCGACTCTTATCGATATGATTCCTAGCTTCCTCATTTGAATATTAGTAATTTTTACAGCGTTCTTCTAAGTGCGGATTCATGTCATAGAAGGCGGCCCAAGGTAAAAGCATCATGTCATATCAATCGACTTTATGGTGCGCTTATGGGATAAGACAGGCACGAAAAACGGGCAGTTGTCAGCCATAGAATCGTAAAAATGCGAAATTACTGAAAAACATAACCGGATGAGGCGAAAATAAGATGGCAGAGAAAAGGCGTGTTTTTTGGAAGAACAGAATTGACCCACAAGGTTAAGTAGGCGGGTATGGGACAGACAAAAAGCTGATTAATAAGAACAAAGAAAATGGAGTTGCGAATTGAAGAAAGCTGTGAACTATATTTCAAAACCTATTAGTTTCAACAGGATGGACAATAAAGTCACCTAATTTTGTGGACCACTACTTTAGAAACAATGTTGTTGATTTGCCCAAGTATAGGCCTACTCGATAAAAGACAGTCTACTGGAATTATTACAATGAGAACTCAGCTTCCCGGAAGTAAGTTGGGTGTACTTGTTTTAAGAACACTTACCGAACATGCTTGTTGATGTTCACCAAGTTTTAGTGCTTCCGTGGAAATTGGGCGAGTTTGGTCTATTTTGAAGCCAGAAGAAAGTTTTGTAGGATCATTTTTGAAGAACAATAGAGACTAGAGACGAAATCAAGTTGAGGGGAAGTAGTGAAATAATAGTGAATTGAATGTGTAGGCTCACAAATTTCTAGTTCACCGATTGATTAAACTACTTTGGTGATTGATATTTCAGTACTGGATGAATGTATTTTTTTTGTCTTTCTATCTCATTGGAATACACAATTATTGTATGAACTCTACAGCGTGAAATCTCAGGGAACTGCTATTATCACTCATAGACACAATACTACTAATGTATTTCTTTAGTTGTATGTATAAATGGGTAAACCTTTGAGCTTCGAGGTTTGCTAGATGCTTCTAACTAAGATTTAGTGTAATCAATGAATAAAAGCACTGTAAATATCGTCAATGTTACTTTTAAGTTTACATCCACACAATATTAAAATATATTTTAGATATAAGGTGACCGCTTTTCATCAGAAGTTACCAAATATCATGATCAGTTTGAAAGCTTAAACTTCGATTTTTCTCTAATGGCTTCTATTTTTCATTAATGATTTCCACTTACCATTGATAGTTAAATTTTTAATTAATGGTTTCCATTTTATATTAATAGCTCCCATTCTCAAAAGGTTGAACGGTTTTGATGATATATTTATAAACAAGCAATCGACACCTCGCAATCGAATCCAAATACATATCCGGTAAACCAGGTGCATCAAGCCGGGGACACCATCAGGATGTGCCGGTGAGCTTTAGGCCGCCGGGCGTACACAACGTGTGAGGAAACAGACAGCAGTAGGCCCCCTGCCCCCTCCTGCCCCGGGGGGACGTGCCGGCAGCCCGGCAGTATTTCTGGCCCGGACAGTCATTAGTTTGTGAGAGGCAGCAGGAGTCGAACCCAACAGAAACCAGTTTAGTGTTGTTGCACGCGCGTGCGTGCGTGTGCGAGTCTCGGCCAGGTCTTGATTTGTGGGTGTCACAAAACTTCTCTCCGAATCCTCTTCATTTGGAGTCCGTTTTGTGATTTATAGTGACATAAAGAATAAGGATTTTCAAACTGGAAATCAAGCAAGAGGTGAGCGCAGCAGTTATACTTGACTACTACTCCTCCTTCTTCCTCTTCTCCTCCTTTACTTCGGATCGATAGTGCCCATCCGAAAAAGGAGAGGCCGGCCATGATGATAATAAATATATAAAAATGTCCGGTCGGTGATCGGTTTGATGATAGAGCAAGAAACTGTGTGTGAGTGAGGCATTGCCGAAATAATGTAGAAACCAAGGTTGGCGTGGGTTGAGGGTGGCAGAGAGAGAGGCGAAGAAGAATGGGATTAAAGGAGGAGAGTGGAATGAATGGAGAGAAGAGGTAAGGAAAGAAGTACAAAATAGGGGAGGGGAAAAGATGGAAAATTAGAAGTAATGAAGGTAGAAAAATAGAAAGAAGATGCCGATGAATGAGTAAACTAGATGGAAAATAGGGTTCTAGCATGGAGAATATCGAAGGACAATGACAAGGAAGGCAAGAATATTAAAATGAAAAAAGGAAGAGAAGGAAAAAGAAACAATTCAAGGGTAGAGAGAAGGAGAAAAAGTAAGGAAAATAGATGATAAGGATTTGATTGATACATGAAATGAGGATCGGAAGATAAGTGGATAAAAGAGTGGGAGAAATGATGAAAGGAGATAGAGAAGAAATGAAAGGAGAAGTATCCAGGAGGTGTAGTTGATAAGATGAAGAAGATGAGGAGGAAAGTAAGAAGAGAAGGAAAGGAAGGAAAGAAGGAAAAGAAGAAGAGAAGGGAAGGAAGAAGAGAAGGAACCCAAAAAGAGAAGGAAAGGAAGAAGAGGAAGAGAAGTAATTATAGGCTGAAAATGGAGTTGGTGGTAGTGAAGGATGAGGTGTGTTGGGAGAGAAAATAGATGATATAGTAGAAACAGGGAGAGAGGTTGAATTGAAGTACTATAGTTGAGAATGTCAAAAAATGAAATAAAAATATAATTATTTTATTCAATCGACACAAATTATTTATTAATTGTACGTGTCGATATATGTACCTATCATATTGTACCTATCAATATATGTTTTATAAGATTGCTTTGGATTTTCGAACGTGAATAATAAAATTACCGAACTTCATATCATTTCAGCATCACTATGCTTGAAGATTCATCCCTTTTGAACCGAAACCCTGATGATCCCCATGTAAATATGGGCCGTCTCCTAGCACATTGACAGAAAATGGGAAACCATGTAATTTGAAAGGGAAATTCTTGTCTTGAAAATTATGTACGTTAAGGGGCGGCTAGGGGCAAATATATACACATTGAGCCGTCATTTCTTTCTTGGGTTTCCCCTTTCCTTCTGGAAATCCCCTCTTGAATTTGGCATGCAGTGGGTTATGCGTTATGTGCAGGCTTTGGCAAGGAATAATGTCGCAATCGGCAGACGAATGGGCGCATTTGGCAGATGTGACGTCAGAGGAGGCCTTTGGGCGCAAATGTCGCTTTAATAAAGACGGTTATTTTTTGGTTGTTAGGACGAAGTACCTTCGTGTTTATTAGATCCGGGGCTTTTTCAAGTATAGATTCCCCATCTCTGCCCATAGTTATAATGAGAATGTTCTGGTGAGTTTATAAAATTATGATTTCCCGACGTTTTAATAATAATATTGCAACATCCCGATAGTCATGATTTTTACGGCTATATGTAAGTTCATATCTGTATCATTCTGTATCTTGACTTACAGTACTACTCAAACAGTATTTTACTGAAAATATGGAATCCAACATCTTTCAAATAAGGAAAGTTGGAAGCTTCACTGGAATTCTATTGTTGGTGACAATATATTCATATTATTAGTTCATAGAAAAATAGTTTCACACTAGAAATCAGAATCATCAATATATATGGTCCAACTCTTCATTCATAATAATGTGCAAGCAAATTGAAATAAAATCCCAATTCAATGAAATTGACATGAAAAGTAAAAATGTGAGAATAACACAGTTGGGAGTAAAATTTTTCATATAGACAATCTTCATAGGAGAGTAAATTTTTCTTTGTTTATATTTTTAGAAACATGCAAGTGTTGGAGGCCTATTCACCTCGTGTGACTCTAGCCATGTTTGTCTTCACACTGTCACGTCAGTCCACAAAATTAAAAGAGTGGCTGCAGTTGTTCTCTGTATGAATTACGACTTGATTTATTATTTGGTGGCTCGTAAATAAGTGTGACAATTGATATGATGTAGTACTCACGTCAGTGCTGGCTGCTGAACTCCGAAATGACAGATTTATACTGAGTCTTGCCGAAGCTTCCTCTTATAACAAACAATGCAATAACTCAAACTGTTATCAGAGCCGCTGCAAGACATTGAAGAAAGGGGTCACAGTTTATCTATTGATGCACCTTTGTGTGTCACTGATTTAGATTTAAAATTTTGTTAGTGCAGTACAAAATTGGTGGCGTGTCAGGCAGTTAAATGCAGGATTGAGAAAAACGCTCTTTATTCTCCGCCCTTTGACTGGGGCACACTATCTCATTAGATTTCAGGTTTTTGAATGAAAATATCTTTCTATACACCTTGGGGACGAGGTAGATGTAGGTCGAATATGTAACATTTTATTTCTGTCTATTGAAACAGAAAAAGGAATACTTGTGTTGATTTTGAAGTTTTTAATAATCTTGAAGTAAAATTTTGTTAGTTTCTTTGACAAAACTATTGAGTTCCTTTGAGATGAACCACTAGAAATGGTGCATTATTTTGAAAATAATCTAGTTTTTTCCATTTTGATAAGTGTGTGGTTACATTTTCCTAGTTATTTATTATAGGTTCATTTATTATAGACTCTAAATCGATTAGTTTTGTCTCTTTTAATGCTACCGCTTCATGTCTTTATTGTTTTGTCGTTTTTTATACATTATTCACTTTTCGATCTAATTGGATTATGTACAAATTAATCGAATCCTTGAAGTGATAAATAATTTATATTCAATTGATAGTAATAAATAATGCGAAATGTATAAAAAATGTTACTTGAATGTGCACAAACCATTATTTGAGAAACTATTCCGAAAATGGTCATCAAACAGGTCTAAAACAAATAACAGTTTCTGTCATTCTAAAAGAACTCAACCACACCTGCATGATATCATATTTCATATCGACCGGTAGCTTTTTATGCTATAGTTGTTGAGTTTTGAACTTTATTAGTTGACCTGCATATGAATATTGTCAACCATGTCATTGCATGTGTACTCACTTAGTTATGCTCCAACTATCTTGTACTAAACAATTGTTTTTATCAACGCACTAATGGAGTCATACGATAAATTCTGAATTCAGAGTAAATGTCAATGTAAACGTTCAACGTCCCTCATATTTTATTAGAAGCAGAAATGCGTTGTGTGTTATTGCATGTGTGATATACGCTTTATTCGGTGGAATAAACATTAAAAAGTCAAATACATAACTCAGTTATATTATTCCATCACTCACTTACTGCTTAGTGGTATAACGTAATCACTATGCATCTAATGAAGTACGAGTGACATATCCACAAGTAGCATAATTGATAATAAACTTGAGTTATCATAAATTTGTTTGACCCGTCTTCTCTGAAACATGGACATATTTTATGACTGCCTGTGTCATGTAAGTGTGATCGCTTATGTCATTTGTCATATTTGCAGTATATTTCTAAAGCATCGTCAGTGAAACATGACATGTAAACTGTCTTTATTACTAGACAAATAACATTGTTTGGGCTTATCCTGAAGAATAAACCACTTTAAATTCATGATGTCATCAATACATGAATCCAGTTAATGTAACAGATAATGAGTCTTGAAAGGCTGAAATATCCACTAATAGCACTCCAAAAATAAAATTACCGTTTTTATATATATTTTTTTAAATAAGTAGGAGATGTTGAAGTTGGCGTTGATTCAGAACGCAAATTTATTTGGCAGATATCGAAATAAGCCTTTGGATGATTGGAAGGCATTATTCGATTAGATGCGACATTGATAAACGCATTAGTGGTGCCCCTCCCTCACTACATTCCCACTAATGCTGTTTGACTTCATTATTCCATCAACCGGACACGACATTCTGTCAATTGATGATTGATTGATTAATAAGTCGATATCGGTCCGGATTACTGTAAACATTTTGCTCTCATTGTTTCTAATTTTAGCAAATGTGCAACTGCACATATCTCGTTGTTCCATCCCTTTCCTTCATTCTTTGTCTCTCTCTTCTACAGTAAATTGTTATCAGTCTTGTCGACGGTTATTTTAAAGTATATGCTTTAAATTAATCAAGATTTGACTCGATTTCAAGGCAATAAAGTCCTATAGTAAATAATAAAAATTGAAACATATATTTAGGCTGATGGAAACGGTTGATGAAATAAGGTTATAATTTTCCGAAATTTTTCAACACCTCTACAATTCGACCTTTTCATTCAATACTGAAAAACAGGTATTTTCTCTTAAGTAGGAATTGAATAGAGGATTCTTGAGAATGTATTACATTTTATAGTAATTTGAAATACTTGTTGGACTTCAACTAGGAATAATAGCTCACCAATTACTTACAACTTGATTCATCAAGTCATATGGATCAGGTTCCTGATTTCTTATGGTTCAGAAACATTCTAGATGCACAAAATGGCGTTTTGGGCAGTTCACCTAACGATGGAAATGAAAGCAGCATTTCCAGTTTGGCTGGCGGTTGCGCATTACCGCTTGGAAAATCTGATTAGTGTGAATTATAAGACGGGGCTAAACAGCTACGTGGGAAATGGACTAATAATTTCAGTGCTTTACGGCTAGCATGCGGGCAATAGCTTCAAACCTATCCGACCAATCACTTTTATTTAAGCGACAAATTGCTGCCCAACTGCTTGAAATACTGCATGAAAGTCGCTCGTATTCGTGTCACCGATAAATTGCCCGCAAAACCGTGGCAGCCATTTTTCTGCGTCCAATAATCCGTTCAGTTTATTTTATTGTCTACTGTCGCTTTCACCTTGAAGTAAATCAATTTCCATACGTGGAGACGATGGCTTCACTTGTTTATGGTGACTGCCAAAAAGCACGAGTTTTTTTCGGTGAGTGACAGGTATTTAGAGTCGCATTTCTGATGAGAAGTGGCATTGCGAACACAAGAATTGAGTTTTTTGCTTCAAATTATCGTAAACTAAAGGAGAGAAATGAGTAGATTAGGATTTCCATGAACTAACTTCATAAGCTGAATCAGAAAATAGAGTGAATTAAGATTTCATATTTTGGCAATTGGAGACTTGTTGTTTTCACTCTCTTTGTTTTTTTCTATTATTACAGTATGTCAAGACATACATATTAATTCATTTACCTCCCTATTATTATCACTGTTATTCTGAGTTTCACAATATTGTATCTATAATCTACTGTAGTCTATATTCAATCAAGAATTCTTATTGTATCTGTAAGTTCTTTTATATTATATTCACTTCATTTCCTCACAATCATGAATGCAGTTTTTCACGATTATACTTCAATCTGAACAGAGTTTTCAATTTTCTATGTGCTGTTGATGATGATACCAAACAAAATTAAATTCAGGACAGCTTACCTTCTCTGACCATTCAGGAAGTTATTCGTCTTAAAAAATCCTCTTATTTTTTTCTTCAAGTGAATAAAATTCAACTAGAATTGAACCCAAAAGTAGGTATAACTACCTCAATATTACAGCACCCTATCATCGGAAGTCCATCATTATGTGGTGTACACTCATCGCAAGACCCACTTACGTCCAGACTTAAGTGAGGTTAGTCAATAGCCAGACAAGGTAATGTTTGAAACAGTCTGTAACGATTCGTGTAGTTGATGATTGTTATAGTTTCACAAATTTTGAGTCAGGGGGTTGTCCACTTTATTATATAGTCGGGAGGGTGTATTCCCTGGCGCCAATATAACTTCCAGCCCTCCCACTTCATATTATAGTACAGACATCACCAGCAAAGTCTTCATAATAGTTCCCTTTCTATATCTCATTCTAGTCATCTTCGTTCTGCTTCATCTTTTTATTATCTTTCGTTTCAGTCTTTCTTCATCTTTCTATCTAGTTTTCTTTTCAGTTCGTTGATTTTTCTTGTATGGTCCTCTTTTCTAACACTTTCTGCTTCTATTCCAACTACTTTTCCCCAAAATTCTCTTGTATTTTCACTGTTCTCCTTTTTATTCCTGTTACTTCTTTCTTCAGTTTGGTTTTCGTATTCTCTATCGAAAATCGTCTCTTTCATATTTTTAACGTTTTTTTTTCAGTGGCTTCCATAACCTTTCTTCCCTATTTCTCTATTCCTCCAACGTCTTACTCTCATTTTTCAGTCTACCCTCCTTCTCCACCCTAAATCCCGCCTACTTTTGTATTTCTTTCATATCATATCTTTCATATCTTCCTCATTTTTTCTCCCTTTCACTCCATTGTATCTTATATTCATTTTCCTCCCCTTTCCTTCTCACTATTTCCTTTCATTTCTCTCTGTTCCAATTCTTCCGTTTCATCCACTCTTCCTCGTCCTCAATCTGTTTGTCCTTCTTCTCCTCCTGCTCCTTCAATTTGTCTTCTCATCTTTCATCCATTTGAAACAATTAGAGTGAAACAAAGCAGCCTCCCTTTCTCACTCCTCCTCTTAGTCATCATCATCATCATCTTCCTTGTGCAGACAACCTCCAAACATAGGTTTATCTTACATCAATCCTTTACTTGTTATTTTTCTCTAATTAATCCTTCTTTTCTCCTTTTTCCATTGTAAAATATTATTTCTTCCCTTTTTTTCACTCTTTGTTTATCACTTATCCTCCAAAGTTTCCTCAATCTGTCTTATTTTCCTTCATATCTTTCTTTCTCCTTCCGTTTCTATCGCACTTTTTCTGTCTTATATATTATAAACTCTCAGTTCTTGATCCTTTTTCCCTTTTCTTCATCATTCTCTCTCATTCTCTTCTATCCCTTATCTCATCCTCTCCTCCAGTCTCTCCTTCCTCATTGTCTTCTTTATGTTGTTCTCCAACCACTCCCAAGACGATTCGATCTCGTGCCATTATCGTTTGGAAGCGTGAGTGGTAGTGGAGGAGATACAGTCAATGAGAAGCTTTCTATGCAGCCGTCTCCCTTTTTCGGTAATTTATATCCTTTCTGCTCACCCCCCTTCCCCCCGCCATCACCACCATGAAAACAAAATACGCTCACCGATCTTAAATACACCCTCTCCAGTATTTCTTGTGTGCTACGCACTCCCAACTCTCTTACAGGAGTCAGGCCTATCGTTGCCGTCTTCTACATTCAGATGCTAGGCTAGTCTGTTACCAAATTCCTCAACATATCGTAACTTGGGTTCGTTGATTCCACCTCGCTCCCCTCCTTACACAATTCTTTGTTATTTCCAGGTCAGAGCATGTGAAATCAAACTTTGAGATTTCATTCTTATGAAGTTTTTCATTGTGATGCTAGGTCACTAGTCTTTGGAAAGCTGACTGACAACAATCACCTCTCAATTTATGATGTTTTGTAATATTAGGAAAATATTGTAATAAATCATGAACTTACATTTGACGAGATCATTTGAAATGGTGGAGTTAGTGGTGAAATTTGTAGTTGATATCTTGGTTGGATTAAAATATCTGAATTATATTTATTGGTCTCGTAACTTGGGAAAAACAAGGAACGTTTATCACACAATTATGAATCTCCAATAATCTTCCAAAAACATTCAACTCAATCAAACTATATTAAAATCGATCACGAGATATATATATTAGTGCAACAACTTGAAAGAACAGATTCTTTCTGACTTGATATTGCAACATTTCAAGCAATTCAATCCAAACATGTTTGTAGAAACATTAAATTTTCTATCCCAAGAAGAAAAATCATGATTCAATGACTGCAAAACACCATACACTTCAATTTCCATCTCATAATTTCCAATAAATCATTCTCATCGATCTCTGGACCACCAGGATGGCTTCAATTTCCTCGCCTCAATCCCAACAAACACTTCAAGATCGGGAGCAATGATCCACCTCTCATCCCCCCATCTACACCTAACCTTGCCATCAAGACACAGAGTCATAAACAAAACCAGTTCCCCACAATTTTCACTCTTATAAAACGTACAGTGGAAGCCATGACACGAGTCTAAAACAAGAAGTAGAATTTGAAATATATTTACACGCCGATAAGTCCTAAAGATAAGAGTTATCGTGTGACGAGAATGGGACGAAGTGTCGTCCCGTCCCGTCCCGCCACGTCCCGTCCGAACGTTTCGGCGCGGGTGACCAATAAAACTACTTCTCATCAGTCCGGCTATGACAAGTATGCTACCTCTCTGTCACACACTCTTCTCAGACACTGTCGCTCTTTTTCCTGCTTTTATATGGACGTAAATTTTATGTCGCCACCAATAAAACATCGCTAGATGTCCGCGACATTCTCTTGATCGCCGTCAGTTTGACGGCCGTTTACTCGTCACTTTTACGGCCGCTAAGATATCCGACCAAGATTGGCCGTATGATGTGCGTGTGCAAGTGTTATTACCCTTTTAAAATGTAGAATCGCGCCATACACAAACACATTTGCTACATTTTTATTTAAAACGGCCAAGCGAATGCTCAATTTCGAGCCCTGTTATATTGCTGTAAGAGCTTCTTATCTCTTCGTTGTGGGGGTTTCGATTGATGTAGAGATATTGATGTCATCTAAGTAATTTGTTCCTCGTTATTCTAGTGATATTGGAATCTCTGTCATAAGAAGATACTATCGTTGTTATAGTTTAAAACTAAGAATAAGAAGCCTGTTATTGTTTTTGATGAACATTGATATGATATAAATACTCTTCTATATATCATGAAAATTGACATGTATTAGGAATGACTTTTATATATTACTGTCTATTATTTAAAAACCTTATGATATTTCTCGAGTTTTTGATGCCTTATGAATTATCTTCTGTCTATGCATAATCATATTTTCAATGGAAAAAAGTCATCTCTCCACTGTATCAATATTAAATCACACCATCAACAAAAACTTGGGTCATAAACACTTCCAATTATTGGATTTTAGTTGAATTTTATGCATTATATATTGATGTATGATTATTAGATGATTCCTGATAGAATGTAACAGGAGTTCAACAAACAGCTGAATTAATCCATACTGAAAAACTTGGGATTCATTGTTACCATGTTTCCTTTTACTTGCAGTGGAAAGAATAATATTCCAAGATTGAGAGATTTTTTTCTATATCAAATAGGGCTTTTATAATATTCAGAAACCTGTATGTTTTGTTGAGATGGCATTTCCTCTTCCATTGATATCCTTCATCTTATTCTCAACATGAGTCATGATTGATCTTGGAAACAAGTCTCATTTTATCGCTGGGTTTTACGGCCATCTAGATAGCTGGATATATTCAATTATCGTGGATGTGATATTTCAACGGTAAGTGCCATTCAAAGTGTGTCCGATATATCTGTGGATGTTTGATGGTCGCTTATATAGTTAAATGATCCACCTAATAAAACACAAGGATAACAAATATTCAGGAGGATTTTATGGACACTTTAGACTGAAGTTGAGTCTTGTGTTTATGACTTTTTAGAGTATCATTCCGGCGTTGAATTCGTGGTTCGGATGGCTTCTAAAGTTCGAACTTATTCAAATAAGCGCGTTTTTACGATGCTTCGCCGAGAGACAACCTGCGGCTTTGATTGGCCACTATAAACAACTTCTATGCTGGGTGTCTCCTACTCCTACAGTGGGCAATAGCTTCATTATTGTTAAGCGGAGACATTTCATGCTCATATCAAATACACAACTGCCCCTCACACTCACACAACGACACATATGCATTTATATTGGACTCTCACACGCCAACCCAATAACACATAGTAACAAAAGGTTGCTGTTTTAGGGTCGTCCAGGGTTAATAGCGGTCAGACATTATAAAGTTTGTAACCAGCTACAACTTTGAAATGCTTTCTCAACTGTTTCTATTGTTAATACAT
The DNA here is from genome assembly GCF_014356525.2 of Nilaparvata lugens. NCBI lineage: Eukaryota > Metazoa > Arthropoda > Insecta > Hemiptera > Delphacidae > Nilaparvata > Nilaparvata lugens. Next base: position 25,291,097 of record NC_052513.1, on the reverse strand, counting down.
AGTTTCTTCGTTTCTATAATAAATAAATAGTTACTCTAGGTTATGTCAACTAGACTTGGTGATCAATTTTTGTTTTTGAACGGTGGATTAAAATTATTCCAGCTAGATGAAATCTCAGCTTGAATTGTTTATTAACACTCCGTTTAGAATTGTCACCTATGATGGTTCACACATTTGCTTGAGGTGTGAAGTATCAAATGAATACAGGTTTTGTAACTAGCTGGCTGAAGGTTATAGGAATCGGAGGTGTTTGACCAAAATGGTGAGAAAGTGAGAATTATGTGTAAAATGATCTTCGGAACTCATTTGAGGTGACGGACAATATTAAAAAAAAGAGATGGAATAATGTTATGAGGTGACAAAGTACCCTGAAAGTAGATAAAATAGGTAGAAGAGAAACAGCGTAGCCAATAACTGAATATTGTTTGAAAGATCAAGAGAAAGCAAAGAGATAAATTGGAGTGTGGTATCTTGAAGGAAGAAGAACGAAAATGGCGAAAATATATTTAATGAAGAGAGTGAAATACGAAGAGAAACGAGCTGAGAGATAAGAGACTGACATTTATAGTTCAACGGAAACGAAAAGAAGATGTGTGAAATAAGAACTAAATAGATAATAGCTAGAGGGTTTAGAATACAGATGTATACTGCTATTATTCAAATTGTATTTTGAAAAAATAAATTGAGAGAATCAAAATAAGGAATGATGAGAGAAATAAATAAAAGACGAGTTGATGGGAGGAAGCAACGAGGGAGTGATAATTGAAATTTGAAAGGGTCTCAAATTTGAAGATAAATGAAAACTCACTGATGATGATGAAGAAACTTACTGATAAACTTACTCGATCATTAAGGAATAGTAGTAGAGATTGGACATGAATACAAATAGAATAAATAGAAAAGGAAAATAATAGGTGAAAAATTGAGAAATTGGAGGGGTAAATGAAGGGAATGAAAAGAGGATGAGTGGAGTTCAGGTTGAAATTATTAGAATGATAGAGCGGTGATGCGAGGGACGGATAAACGTAAAAGAAGTACTGAAAAATAGTGGATGAATCAAAAATTCAGGATACAAATAATTGGAAGATAGTGAGAAGTTGGAAGGCACAAATAAAAACAAAGCAAGGATCGAAAAATGGAGGAGACGACGAAATAAATGGAAGGAAAAGAGAATAAAAGAAGGACGCTGTAGGACAGCCTTGCAGCAGTCATTAGGTGAGCAATTTGTGGCCGGCTGTCATTCACAAGATGTCCTCTCCTGTCGTAGGAGGTGGGCGCCTCCCCTCCTCCTTCTCTATCCTCACCTTCACTAAATTACGACTCTTATAAAATAGTAAACTCAAGTAAAATAATGCAATACTGACGGCGAGGTGTCACTTTGGCCGAGATAGGCGTGAGGAGGAGGAGGAGGTGGAGGAGGATGTTGAGGTACAAGTGACAAAGTAGAAGAAGAGGAGAGGGACAGGATGAGGAGAAGGTTGGTGAGGAGGATGAGGAGGATGTGGAGAAGTACTACAGGTGATTCAAACAGGTATCTTTTGACTCGCCATATCTTTGTCCAGAGATAGGAGCTGGCATCATGTCTCCTGAGTGTGTTACATATTAGGCTGCCCTGCGATTATTCTCCTTAAGTAATTGGATAATGTTCTCGAATTATTCGCTCACGTTGTCATCAAGTACTCAGGGCTCACCTTACCTGGAATGCTTTCAAAGTGAGTGACTAAAGTATTCAGCTCAGACTGAGACATGAATTTTCAATTCAATAAATAAATTTTACCTCTCTTCTCAAGGTTAGAGGGAGCAGTAATAATAGTCACTGCATATTGTACAACTCTTGAACAATGTGGATAATGGTATTTATAGAATTGGGCAGTATTTGGATTGTATTATTTATCCACAGTATAGAACTACTATTCTTTCTACTTTATAGAACTACTTCACTAAGCAGATGACTAGACAATTCAAAAACTCAGTACCTAACTTCTGAAGTTAAAAAGGTTTTAGATTTTCTAAATCTTCTTACGAAGCTTTCTTAGCTGAACTTGACATCTTACATTTCCTTAATATTGTTTTCTCTATTTTTCAGGTAAGTTCCAGTCTCTAAAACATTTTCAATGTCTACTTATGATTGATACAATATGATGTGAAGGTAAGGTAACCTATATAAATGACGTATATATCGTTAAGTAATCTATTTAATAACTTTGAACTCACAGTTTTATATATATTATAGTTCAGTATATTAAATTTCAGTATATTATAGTATATTACAGTATATATATGGTTGTCGTTTATTACTCTAACTCCCTCCTAGTTGATCCTGCCTCATGATTCTTCTAAAATCTCGATAAATATTTTATCTCGGTTAGAATTTCTGTTAATATTCTTTCTGGTTCTCTCTTCCAATTCATTATTCCCGAAATCCTATTTGAATCCTTAATTCTATCAAATTCCACTTGCATTCTTTTCACATATATCTCAGCACATTTGCTCAAGCCTAACCCATTTCCATTTCAACAAAACATTTTCTGATAACTTTGAATTCCACATCTGCACCTTTCTTCAAATTCTCCTCAGATATTTTCTCCACTTCTGCATTAATTTCTCCCATTGCTGACCACTCCTGCAGTAAGCCCAATATGTAGGAACACACTCACAGCGACTACGTGAGCAGCTCTTGTGAATAATTATCATCACCTTTGGACATTGGTCAGACACTGAGTTAGCCTTCTGATTCAGATTCGTTTTTTGTTAGATTGACATTAAACTGTCAGCACTCCTCATAAGCAGCATCAATGCTTCCCATTCAAGCAATGCTGAATGTTTGAAGGTGAACTGACTGTATCTGCTGATGATGAGAACTGCCAGTTAATAAGAAATGCCACAACTCACTGATGCGCCTAGACTTCCGAACAGGTTTCCCATGTTTTCATGCATACATATACACCCTATTCGTCCTATAAATATTCAAATACATGCATATAAATATTTGAAATATATGTATATTATGTGGGTACATATGCAAGCCTTTAGGCTGTCAGCCGTCACCCATCACTCACAGATTAGCCTAAATAGGCCACAAAAATTTATTACTGATGCTTCTTGGCCTTGGAAAGCAACCGGTAAAATATATGCAATATGGAATGGATCCGTTTGACCTCCTCTAGTTTATCAGTTATTTTTGAATATGTATGGGGAACCTTCTAGAAGATGCAGAATCCAATTCTTAATTATATGTTGCTTAATCATCCATCATGATTATTTGATAAAGTTATCGACGTAGATCTGAGGGGATGTTTTAACAGTAAAATCTACTAGGTAAAAAAATACCACTAATCTTGTATCATATCCTAGATCGTTGTAATGATGATAATCATTAGATAATCCTATGCAAAATAATTCTCCTACTTATACAGAGTTATCATAAAAGAATGGTGCGGCTTCGAACATGGTTTAAAGAAAAACCAAATTACTTACAGTTGATGTTGTTTATTCATCTAATTTGTCGTCTCAGGCAGTTTTTTACATAATTTATAAATTTAAATATATGTGCGCCTTTAGTCGTTCGACAAAATATCCAAACGATAATCAATTTCTCTCCAAACATTCGATAACATTTCATTGGTTATGGTTGTCATTGCTTCATTAATCCTGTTTTTAAGTGGTTCAGGTAGATTTTCTCTTGTAAATTTACATCAAAAACATTGTTTATTCACAAGAAATCGTGAACTGAACCACTTTAAAACAGGATTAAAGAACCAATAACAACCATAATCGAAGAAATGTTATCGAATGTTAAGAGAGAAATTTATTATCGTTTGGACATTTGTCGAGCGACTAAGGGCGCACTTATTGAAAGTTATTAATCATGTAAAAAACTGTATCAGACGACAAATTAGGTGAATAAAAAACATTAACTGTAAGTAATTTGGTTTTTCTTCAAACAATGTTCGAAACCGCACCATTCTTTTATGATAACCCTGTATATTCCTATCCAAATCCATGACTGTTACTTTATCACACCCGATTATAAAATCTGTTTTTATCTTTGCCCAAAATTGAGTTAAATATCCAACGTCTATCACATTCATTCTGCATATATTTCTTTCACCTTGGAACCAACAGAGGTTACACGAGAGTAAAAAGAGAGAATAAGAAAGTGTGTGGAGTAGCAGAACACGAGTGGCAAGCAAGCAACTGATGAATGATAGTAGACGATATAGATGATAAATTCGCGGTGCAGAGGCAGGCAGTGATTGGTGAGAGAAAGAAAGAACAAGAATAACAAAGTGACAAGGATGGATAAAGTACAGGCAAAGAGCTGCAGCAGAAAGAAGACGAATATGTGCAACTGTTTTGTTTTTGATACTTACCACTTGGTCCGTTACCTCAAATTAACTTACATTTATCATGTCGACTTTGAAATTTATTAGTATTCATCATGTTGGTTTGTTGTGGTTGCTAACGTTATTGACTAGGCTGCTAATAGTGTGGATGCATCTGCTCTTTTAGCATGTTGTGTGGTCTCTGTTATGTGTTATGGGTTCAGGGAATACTTTCTCACTCATTTAGTTTATTTGACCTTTGAAGGAAAGTATATGACTGTGATTTGCTTTGGGGTTTGAGAAATCTATGTTCTGTAAAAAATATCCATCCAATTGAAGCTTTATTTACTGATGCTTCTATTGAGAGGTTTAGGAAAATATATTGCAGATTGAGAAAGTGACATTAGTTAATTGACATCATTAAACTGGCTCAGATAGAATTGGAGTAATAATGATTTGTGGTGGGAATTTGATGAATGTGTTGAATTAGGAAAAAATCACAACTAATCCTAAAAATAAAATCTTAAGATGCTGCTGTAGGAGGTCAATGAACAACAACATCAACAATATTATTTTAATTTAAATAAAATACAATGTATTATTTTGGAATGATATTTAATTTTTAGACAAGCAGCACACAATTAAAGAGTGGCTCTGATAAATTTTTCATGTCTACTGACATTTTTTCAGAAACAAGCCTGGAGTTTATTTAGGCAACGCCTAAATAGAAATAAATAGTTCTTAGATTGCCTAATACCACATTCAAACTGCAAAATTACCAAAATATATCATTGGTTTCATATTGCTCCCATAATATTACAATTCAATGCAAATCCTTCAATACAAAATCATTACCTATTCATTAATCTTCATCGAGTTTATAACCATCATTTTTTTTTACTCATCAGTGATTATGATTTCATTCATCATTGAATTTCTTTATTTTTTGCTCCAACCAATATTGATATCTGAATCATTTCAACTTTTGTTCAATCTCATTCCAATTCCAAGAAACAACCAAGAATTTTATCATGATTGCCAAACTTTATCTCGTTCATAAATCATTATTAAATTTATAGAACCTGATTCAATCGGAAATCTTGGAATTTTATTCCTATTGCTGAACAGCATAAAGTTGATTAATGGTTCTGATCATGTTTTTGACTGCCATCTTCTCAAACGCTGACGACAACCGAACATAAAGTAGACTTTTATGTTCGCCCTTGGAAGTCGCTAACAGATCTGAAAGGTATTCTGAGAAATTCAATGACCGCAAACCACCCGTCTTTGGACAACGACCTTGTTCGGCTCGTAAACCACTCCACCACCTATCCCCTCATTCATGCAACTTTCCACTCAACTGAAGATTCCATAAAATTTACTTTATTGTTGTGGACTATCGAATGGTATCATGGGAAAGTATTGATTCTACTGCGTTTATTGTATGTCAGGACTAAAAAGGAGTAAGTTTGTGTTTCAAGTGAATAGAGACAGGAGGATGATAAAAGTACTATGTTTGAATCGCAATAAAAATTATTGAGTACCCTTTTATTTTATGAAATCACAACTCATTAGAGCCAGAGTGTTATGTGAAGTCGCCGTCTAGTTGTCACCCCGACTACTAGACACCTCGTACCCTCGCGTCAGGGTGTCCCCCCGACTAGTTGTCAACTCCTCAGAAAAAAACTATTAGACGGGGATGGCTCACGTCTACTTGTCCCCTAAAAACCTGTTTAAACAGGGGACAAGTAATCGGGGTGGCACCTCATCGCGTTCCCGTATCCAAGTAGAATGGTGAAACTTGAAATTCAAAATGTTCATTCTTGAAAAAAGCTATCCAAGGATGTCGATGGATATCCTCTCCACCAAAACTTTACTGCTATGGAGAAGGATAAAAAGATTAATTAAAAATGAGTAACGGTGTAATGAATACTGGATTATTTATTAGAATGACAGAAAACCACAAGAGGAAGAGCAAGAAATACAGACTAACGGAGAGAAAGAGATACTCTGAAAAATTGGGAGACGAGGAAGCAAGAGAGTGAGTGAGAGATAGATGGAAAGAGAGGAGGAAGAAGATCCGGATGACAGAAAACCACAAAGATGTTAGATACGAAAACAGATAAAAAATGAATAAAACAGAAATACTGGATTGGAGAGTGATGTGTGGTTTGGAAAGGAACAGAGTATGATGAACTGGACTACAAGCGGAGGAGAGTGCATCGTAAAACAACTGCTGATTATGATGACGATGTTGATGATGTGAGTAGACTGCCGCTTGGTGTCATAAAAGCCATGAGCTCAATAAGCACCAGCTTTGTAGCTACCAGTTCTGCATCAACAGCCAATTACATTACCGATATGCTGCTTCTTAATTTTTCTCTCCTCTTCTTTTGCTTTTTAGTCTTCTTCTTTCCTCCCCTATTTTTTCTTCTTCATCATCATCTTTAATTTCTTTTTTATTCTTTCTCTACTTCTTCTTCTTCTTCTTCTTCTTCTTCTTCTTCTTCTTCATCATCTTCTTCATCTTATTCTTATTCGTTTACCTTTTGTGGACTGCTAAACACGCGAAATAAGAAATGAACGCACTAGATTTGTTTTCTCAGTTCACAGTTTACATGTGAATCATTTTTAGATAGTTTGCTCAACAATATCCAGATAAGGTAATCTTATATTAGTTAATCTATGATAATGATTTAAGATTTGAATTCATGATGAATGGAATTGTGATGGAAGATGGTTCAAATTGTTGTGAAAAGTGGTTGTAGTTTCTCCACGAAAGTCATAACTTGAGTTAGGAAATGTTCATGAACCATTATTGCTTTTGACTTAATTTCAGTTTTTGCATAGGTCTCAGAATATTGATAGCAAATATAACAACTGCACATTTACCTATGTCTCGAGAAAAATATTTACAAAAAAATCTACATTAAACTAGGGGATATTATTATAAATCAACATGGATCAATGTACAAGTTTTAGTATATTATATCACAAGAAAACAGAAACCTATTATCAGAATATGAATGCAGAATAACAGCTTCTTAATATTAAATCACTGTTCCAAGCCTGGAAAGAAGAGAAAAATGTTGAAAAATCACGATAAAACCTATCAACGTGTCCCGCCATAGTAGATGTTATCTATAAGCTCACCATATTGCAGACAGACCCTAGAAATCTCAGCCAAAAAACAATATAGAAAACAGAACCCTGCCAAAATACAAGATTCGCATTCAAGACAGTTTGCAAACAAACGACGAATTTGAGGTGAATTGATTTCGACTTTGAAGGGTAGCAACAGCAGTTTGAGGAGTGAGATCTCCTCTTGACGGTCGCCATCTGTGGCGGCAAATAATCTGATTGGACGAAAATATGGAGGGAAACATCCTGACTGCCCGAAACAACGGCGGGAAGCCGCGTGATTGGACGGATGGTGCAGTAGCTTAGAGGACCTGAAGCATAGAGTGCTCACCGTCTGAATATATTAAGGTTGGATATACAAATTCTGCTGAAAAGTTCCATTTTCGGGTTTGGAAGGGAGAGCACCTGTTTCTAAAGTACGTTTGTGGTCTACTGTATTGGTTTCTCCATAGGTTTGCAACCTTGCCTCATGATAATGATAAAATTTATCATTTTCCATATTCTTGATATTTTTTCACTTGCCACGTTTTATTTGTTCTGAACATTGGTATGTGTAATTCTACTGACTTCTCCATATTCTGTGTTGTGAGTATCAAATGCTGAGAAATTAGTTTATTATGAAAGGAGCCAGAGTTAATTTCTAGGATTGGAAGGAGGTATCCTGTATCTTATTTAGAATATGGTGGAGTTTAGTAAGGAATGAAATGCAATTTGGGCTCTGGAAATAAGTAAAAATAGGGATGAGAAGGATGAGGGTTGGGGACTTTTTATTATTGAGAACATTTCTAACAATACAGGTTCAAAGATAATAAAATAACAAAGACATCGATAAAAATAAATTCTACAAATTCTTCATAAAATAAAAGATACCTCATTAAAATATTGAAAGGATGGAAAGAGGGAGATTGAAAATACAGAGAAAATGGAAGAACGAGAAGGAAAAATCGTAGTGAATAATGAGGAAATAGATGAAAGGTTGAGAGAGAGGGAAGAGATAACTGGGAGAAATATAAATACAATAAAGAGGCAATAATTATGAGCAAAAAATGAAATGAGTGTATTATAAAGAAATAGACTTATGCTTGTTTTTCTAGAAGTTGGAGAAGGAAATATGTTTGCAAGGTGAGTGAACTTCGATGAACAGATTATATTAGAGAATAGAGTTGTTTGAGGTGAGATGTAAAGTATGAGTATTCAACGAGGATCCAAGAGGTAGACTAGAGGATGAATTAAAATGATGAAGAAATAACAAAAAGTAGAAGACAAAAGCTGATAGAATAAAAACTCTAGGAATATGGTAATGGAGTGATTCGAAAATAAAAAGTGGGAAATGGGAATGAGTTGAATAGGTTCATCCAAGAATTTCCAATTATTCTGTTAGGTCACAACAATAAACAGCCTACTGCTGGTGAAAATTTATTGAGAATGTAACCAGTGTCACATTAACGTTAGCATATCGTGACAGTAGACATCAGAATGATGCCATCAGGTGAAAAACGAAAATTTCAATCGCACTGAATTAAAATAAAAAATGCGTAAAATAAACATACAGATGCAATAATCGTTATCAGGGAAGATTTCTCCATTGATTAGTAGCTATCACGATTTCTAAAGTCATTCTATCTGCTATTAGTTCCTCGGTGAAGTCTACCTTAGTGGAGTTTCCGTGTATTTCAAATTAGTGTCTATATGGATGGGATGCTTCAATCGTGACAAGCACTTGATTGGAAGCCTAATTAACAGTTAAAATTTATTAGCAAACATGTGTGGTGTTTTCAGATAATTCCGATGAAATGTCCAATAAATACTTACTGTGCAATATATTTATCAGTAATCATGGAAGTTAATTTCAACAGAATAGTCCATAGATATACTGATTATCCTGAGCCTATCAAGAGGAGGCTGTTTGTGAGTTTCTTCTGAATTTATTTAGAACATCAACTACTGTTATCAAAATGTTTGATCAATCAGGAATTTGTCTTAAGAATAATAACTTTTGTGATAAAATTCACTGGAATTTGTTTTCGAACATTTTATGATGTTCTTGAACTTGTGCTCATGAATTTCTAATTGGAGATATAGTATTGATTCTAGTTGCAATCTAACATCGAAGAGTACAGTATCCATATCCAATTCGGAGAACATTATTATTGTTGAACGTCATTTGGGATAATATCAAGATTGGTGATGAAGATTGGTGAATATCAAGTTTATTTGATGTAATCAATTATTGTTTGAATTCTAATTTATGAATCTATTGCTCACAATAAACGAATTAGAAGAGAACAATTGAAAGTATGCAAATTTCTAGATTTCATTCATTCTATGAACCCTGAATCTAACTTTTCCCAATTATTCCTATTCATCTTTTTCCACTCATTCGTACAGTACTTGTAATATTTTCTTCTTCTGTACCAGTCTACCTGTACCACACATGTTTATGCTCTCATTAACCTATTGACCTCTCTTGTTTACCATTGATTGTGTTTTATAGTTTGGTCGCTAGCTCAATTTTATTCTTCCTCCCACTCATTTTCTTCCTCCTTTTGTTCCTCATATTACTTCTACTCTGTTGAATTAAATAGGTTCAATTACATTAGTTCTTCCTCCCTTCCTTATCTTATTTTCTCTCACTTCTCATCATTCTTGAAATTTCCTTCTTCTTTTTCTTCTTCTTCTTCTTCTTCTCTTCTTCTTCTTCTTCTTCTTCCTCCTCTCATCATTCCTCTCCCACTCCTACGACCCCTCCTACCACCATCCCCTTATTTCTCCTACTTTCCTTCACCAGTCATCACTATCTTATCATTATATAGCTTATAATAATAATCCCTTCTAATAATTGTCATCCTCCTCCTTTCTCTGCATAAAATTATTTGAAATTTTACTACCGCTAATCATCCTCCATCCTCTTTCATTATTTCTCATCTTCTCTCGCATTTATCCACTTTTCATTTTCTTCATGCTACTTACATCTTCCCCGACCCTTGTCCTTCTTAATCAAATTCCTCTCTCTCACAACCTTCCAAAAACGTGACTCTCCACATCCTACTTCCAGATGGATATGGGCAGTTAACTAGTGGACATACGGCTAGATTCACCCAGCTTCTATATCTATACAACTTCTAATACAACTTGGCTCCAAGCATTTACTATATTTTGTGAAACACCTCACTGCTGTTTAGTGGGTCATTACAGTGTGTGAGAATGTGAGCGTGTGTGTCTGTGTGTGTGTGTGTGTGTGTTGTGTGTGTGTGTGTGTGTGTGTGTTGTTGGGCGCTCATGTGTGATTGTTTGATCGTTTGCTATAAAATAATCGTGGATTGTGACACACCCAGCCATGAGCCATGATTTGGGACACATTTATCGGCGATGACTAACGCTGTGCTTTTCTCAACTCCCAAATGACTGGCAATAATAATAATCGTTTACAATATTAATTTGGTTATATGTCCAATTAAAAAGATGAATTGTTAATTCTATGCACGTTCTAGGTCGTCACCTGCCAAAATTTAAGTTTATCTTCTACAATAGGCCTACTTGAACTTTCGATAGTTTTGACATTTAAAATAATATGCTAACTGTTAAACGTAGTATGATTATTATTACGCGAGATTTTCTCATATATTTCTCAATGAATACCTTATAAATTCATTGAGGTACTATTTTAGAATCCAGCTGCTAATAATATTGTTAATCTTGTCATAAATTTGCATTCTCAATTCTATCGTTTCCTAGTAGTTAAACGTTTCGCAACATGAGTGATTGACATAAAACATTATCACTCATATCCACTATTCTATGAAGCAGCTCCCTTGAGCTATTTGAGAATGTAGACTTTCTTCTTCTGTCTGCTTCTCAATTAAAAGCCGTATGAATTAAAATCTTGAAATTTGGAATGAAAGCAATTATTGAGTTCATAAAAAACTGATATCCATTGATATTTGAAAAAAAATTGGGTAAAACATATCTCAATGGGGGCATGACAAAATATTTTGTCAAGAGTGAGTTATTATTCGAAAGTAACTAACCAGTTACCAACTTATTATCCTTTGCAATGTGCTAGTGGAATTGTAAGGCTGGAAATAGATGCTAGGAGGACTCGGTAGAATTCATAGACCGGGAAACGTTTCAAATAATAATATTTTGATGCTCAATAGTGACACGATTGCAGACGACAAGGTTGAACCCATCCACTTGTGTCTTGCACCGATTCAAATTTAGCCCGAACATCAGACAACACTCGAGAAGGCCCTGAGACACATTTCGAGGCTTTGTTATTATATACGAGTGACAGGGTGTCGTCACTTTTCAGTTTCCAGCTTTAAGACGCGGCAGCCATTTTGATTTACAGTTGTCAGAATTATTGTGCCGACTGACAGTTGACGAAAGCGGGACGGCTGTGTGTCAACTGGTGTTGCCAGAATTGTGTGTAACGAGTTGAGAACTATTTTCGGGTCGGGATGGGTGAAAGAGCTATCACACTCCATTAACTGTGAATGGGATAGCTCGCCGCTCCACTAAAGAGAAGCGTTGTCACTATTCATACACTAGAAAGAGTTGTGTGTAAGGAGAGAATGGAACGTTTGAAAAAAGAAGAGTTGTGCAAAAGTAGGATGGAAAACAGAGAGAACAGTACGGAAAGTATAAAGGCAGTATTAGGAGGGAGCTATCATGAAGGGAGGAGGAATGGAGGATTGCAGGTGAATAAAAATAGTTTCACTCTATTTCACAATATCAGGACCAGATTTCTTACACTGTAACCAGAGAAGGATGAAATATCTAAGTAGGTACTAAATGAAGAAGGAGGAATGTGGGACAAAAGGGAGTTTATGGAAAGAATGAATATTAAAAAAGACTGGAGAAGGGATGTGTGACGGAATAAAAAGTAAGGCATTCGAAGTGAGGAGGATAGTTTGAGGAATAGTTTCAAACTTATCCTAGCAGCATCAGGTCAACAATACTGATATCACTTAGCTGAGAGTCTGATTTTGCATGTTAAATATAAGAAACGTCAAGAAGGTAATATTCTTATAATACAGAATTTTTTAATCTATTCTTGCCTAATCTATCTCCCTATTCGGGAGGTCTTGGAGAAATGTATGCTCTGTAGTTTTGAAACCTATCCATGATTATAAATTTGATGACACGGGTACATTTCATGACAAGATCAGACAGACACGTATTTTAATTTCAATTTAATTGAATTCATGACGAAGTTTACGTGAATGAATGCTGTTTTGGATTACTTGAGAGATTCATTGAAGTTTATCAAAGAATTATTCGTGATTGTTCTCAATTTTTAGTTCAAACAATCTTTAGTATCATAATGAATTTAGCCTGGGCCTACTTGATGAGTTCTACAGAAATGAACAGCAGTGCTTAGTAGAACCAGTATTATGAGCTAATATTTTTCGAGATTGATAATCTGGATATACTTTCGTATTCAAAATGAGAATGATTCTATACAACTGAAAATCAAATCTAGGAACTTTTTTGCATAACTTTAGATTGATTTTAATTCGAAACTTGTCTCGGCAGCAGGATTGAATGTCTATGCTCATGTCCGCTGTCATATATGACAGCCCACCGACCCTTCACATCCCTGATAAGTTGAATATTACAAATAGAAAGTTTTTTGGTTGTCCATCAATTTGAAAAGTTGTGTGAGTAACCTTGATGCTTGACTTATAATCAAGTTTGCATTCAATTTGGCGAATTTTTCTCCATTAATGGAAGTCTTTTGATTCCTACTTCTTACTGAATAGAATGTATATTCTCTAATTCACCGAGAGCACATAACGAGTATTTTAAATTCCAAAACTAGTCATATCATTTGTTTAATGTAGAATAATTGATTAATTGAGGCGAAATGAACATTTGAAATGGAATGAGACATCTAAGCACTGTATTATTGAATAACGAAAACTATTGTGGAGTATCTTGAAAAATTAAAATAACTGAACATGACATCTACTGAGATATTATTCATTGGAAAAATGTAGAAATGCTTAACGTAATACATTCTTTTGTCATTGAATCAATCATTTGTCTGAAGTATGGATATGGTCTCAGGTTTGTTTTGATTCGATTAGAAGTAGTTCAAACATGAAGTTCAGCTTCTTCCAGAATTGACAATACAAGTACAAGGTTTAGTACAAACGAGTTTACAGCAAACAAGGTTTAGCAGCTTGTTTTGGAATTATTGCCTATACAGTGCAAGCAAAAATATATTACTCCATTCATGCTCAAGCATGTGTTATATTTTGTGGATGATTAACATTAAAAAATGTTCAAAAACGATTTTAACAGACTTCACAACACACCTCCACACTCACACTCATTATGCGATTACAAGTAGCTTCCAACATGAATTGTTCTCGAAAATTGAAAATTTCATCCTCCTAATGAACATTAGACCTACCTGCTTCCACTTGGGTGTTCCCTCAAACATGGGATGTCTCTTGTCTTATAATCATCAAGCAAAGCCTTCTATTCCTTCAGTCGACTATTCTCTTATCTTAAGGTCTCCATCTTATTTATTTATATAGCCCAACTTTTTCTTCAACAGCTTTTTCCGTCGGTATTTTTCGTCCTTGTCGTTACGATTTTTATTACGCATTTAATTTTTACTGTTATTGTTACCATTAATATAATAACAACCTACGATGTTGATCGAACCCGGGACTCTCAGATCAAACAACTGAGCCACCTCCTCCTTCTCATCCTCTTCCCCTCCTTCGTCTCCTTTTCATACAAATGTCTATCATTTCAATTTACGAGTGATTGTTTATTTGTAGTCTACTATCTTTTTCTTACAATAAACACTAACAACCACTTCCTACACCTTGATTATTTGGAGTGGGACGAGATTATTATTACTATCGATAGTTTCAGTCATTATCGATTATTATTGCAGGTGAAACTGCTTCAGATTTCATTGTATTGATTGCCTTCCTCTGTAGATTGCAATTTGTACGATAATTCTTGCCGCTGGATTGTTATTATGAGTGAAGCTTGGTTTTTTCAATGTTGTTTATTTATTTGAAATCAAATGAGCAAACCAGTTGTTAGTTAATATTAACTTTAAATAGAGGCTAAATGGAACATTTTCATATTCTGAAATATTTTCCAGGGTCTCCTTAGCGACTTATCAGGACTTGAATTACTCATGTTCTTATTGAAACCTGTTGGGGTTTGACCTACTTAGTTACAATAAAATTTATTTAATAATAACGAACACAGAAGGTATAAAAGAGTTTTCCTCAGTGATTAAAGTATCAAATATAGAACTTGACATTTTTCAACTTCAGAGTTGACTTGACTACTAACTTTACCTCCATTGTTTGTTTCCAGTGAGTTAGTTACCTTACCCATGAATCTGTCAATAATGATCAGGATAGCTTTTCACACTTTTTAGATACTTTTACAAAAGGAATAAAAATTATTTTGTCCCATATTCTTGTTGATAAACCAACGAAAATTAATCAGAATAATGAATGTATCCTTCTAAAGCAATAATTGCTCACTGCAATATTCTGAGAAGTGAAGAATATGTATTTTCCTCTATTACCAATGTAATGTATAATATCAATTGACGTTCATATCCAGGTTTCTCCTCTCAAGAAAGGTTGATCTATTATCGGTTGAATTCATTTGGATGGTTATAATAAAGATAATAGAACATATATAATTAAAATGAAGGTAGATATATAAGAGATCCAATTCCCCTCTATCTTATATCTATACTTCAAGATCTTCTATATTTTCTGGAACTTACTTCACAACCTCTATTTCCTTCTACAGAAGTCATTCCTCCGATCATCTCAAGATGCAACTTAGCGTGAAATTCTTGAGTACTGTTAGTACATCCTTCTGTTCATAAGACCTACTACATTGGTACATTCTGTAATCCATCTTGAATACACATGAAGAGAAAAACTTGAAGTACCTCACTAAGTTATCGTTCTCCTCTGATTCCTCCGTAGCTTCTCATCCTTTCATTTTCATTCTATTCGCTTCCAATTCTCCATACTATTAACTCTATCACCCATTCCTCTGAAGAAACGTGGATTAACATGCTATTTTCTCTCTATGTTGGAATTCACATGCTTGAATATTATTCAAGTGTTCGAGATTGATCAAGTATTCACCCAAAGGTAACGAACATTTAGAATAAAATGTAGTGAATATAATTAATAAGCTACTTCTTGGTTCTCCTTTGATTAAGTTTTCCTCACATTCGTTTACCTCTCCAATCTTTTATAATTATTTTTCTCGTTTTTTGATCACCTGCTTCTCCTCCATATCGGTAGCAATAATTTCTTTCCATCCTTCTATTTTCACCTCTCACTTGTTCTTCATCCAACGATCATCCATCTCTTGACTTCTACTTCTGAACCCTCCATCCCACATTCCTCCTATTCTTTTGTCCCCTCCTCTCACTAGTTATCTATCCTACGTTCACTACATATACTCAGTTTATTCGTTTCTCCTTAATTCTCTGCTCCTTCCATTGCCTCGCCAATCACCACCTGGCCCTTCTCCTCTACTTGTAACTGTCTTCATTTCCTCCTCACTCTCCCCCCACTCCTCATTCTTTCGTTCTCTCTCTCACTCTCTGCCTCAGAAACAGAAGTATCGCTTCACCCCTTCCTTGGTATCAGAAGCAAATAACACCGGTTAACCACGACACCTTAACGAAGCTCGTGTTCAGACTCACTCGCACCCTCTTCTTCTTCTTTGCGTTCTTCTCGCTCCTTCTTCTTCCTTTTTCCTTCATCTGTCAGCACCCACCCACGAAGGAACGTTTGTAAACTAACCCAGATAAATCTGCGGGTAACTCCATTGCCCTTCTCACTCCTCACCGTATACTTCTTTCTCTCTCACTCCACCGACACCGGCAGTTTAACCTTCTCTCGTAAATGCTAAGCGAGAGTTGGCGCTTCTTGCTTAGAACCTCTTGTGTCTTATTTTCCTCTTTAGTCTTCTTCTTTTTCAGCTTCCTCTTTTAGCTTTGTTTCTCTGCTCACCTATATTGCTTCTTCTTTATAATGTTGTCTTACTGATAATATGATGTCTACTTTAGATGTTGCATTTGTATATTTGTTTGCTCCTCTCAGTAAAACATGAAATGTGTGATCACACAATTGAATAATTCATGATTTTCCCAACTTCTTTCTTCCCTTCAACTTTTATTATTATCATTCTGATATCGCTTCAATCATTCCCTCAGTTTATTCCAATTATTTCTAATTTATCTTGTCTTGTGGATAATTATTGTGAATATTCTTCTCGAAATCCCTATACTCTTAATTCAACTTTTCATTCCAGAACCATTCTGGAGATCCACTTCCATTGTGCTGTATTACTACATATCTCTATTCTCTTCTGAATAATTTTTCATTCTTCCACAATAAACGATTCACTTACTACTCGATTGCTTCTTATACTCTCTTACATAGATACTATGATAATGGAAAATAAATGAAAATGAATAAATTATACATGTTGATATCCTGTTATTCCAGCTTTTAATGAAACTGGTTACATTATTGGTTGGATAGATTACTGTTCAAGTTTTATGCCATAGAATCATAGAAAATATAATAAAAACCAATGTATAGGTTTTCCCTGATAGAATAGAAAATCTAGATTGTTCATTCAATGGTTACAGGTCCGTTTCCCTTCTTATTGTTTCTATATTATTCCTCTTCCTCAACTTCTTCTCATTTTCCTACCTCACCCTTCCTCCATTAACTATAAATTACTAGCCCATCTTTCTTCAACAGAAGCGAATTCATATTCAATATCTGCAATTCTCCACACATTTCAACTACCGTTTCTCTATTTCAGTCGTTCAATTAAAATACAGTAATTGGATCACACGCTTCCAATGTCCTCCTTCTCTTTCATTACTGCTTTAATTATCTTTTGTTCCTCTGATTATTCACACTTTCTTCATCACATTTGTTAGATTGCCCGGCCTTTAAAGCCTTCAAATGGCAAAATATTCTTTGACTTCATTAGAGTAGTGGAAATTGACTCAGTAACAATCCATATTTTCCTCTTCCACTTATAGTTATGATTGTCAGAACGTTGCTCTTATTCATATGAACTAGAATATGTACCAGTGAACGGTGAAATCCACTACAAAAGCTGTGAACTTTTTAAAAAGGAACCTCTGAATTCGTATTTTCAAGTAAATCAAATCGATAATACTGTTCCAATTTTAAAAATTCCTTCAAGAACTTCCTGTGTTCTCTTCAACTGATTCACTAACTGAAAATCCTTTAATATGATCAATTCTAGTATTTTAATTGACGCATTTAATCCAATCTTGAAACTGCTGCATAACTTCCTGATTTTTTCCCAACTTCCGAATATTACTTATCCCCAATTGAATCGAACTGGAGTTAGACAAACAAAGTGGACTACAACCCGCTAGACTTTCACCTCCCTTATTAAACACGCAGTAAACTCCCAATAAATTATTCCTTATTTCTCACCTTCTTAATTCCTTCCTGTATTTACTCTTCAATCCCTGAATTGTAGATTCTTCAATTCCCTTTCTGATTTTATTTGTCATCTCCTGAACTCTCATTTCCTGAATTGTTTCATCAATGCAATTCTCAATTCCTTAGCTTTAATCTCTCGAATAGGTTTCCTCCAAGCTTACATATTAACTCATACGAACCAACTAAAAAGAACTCCAATCGAAGCGTTTTCTCACCTTCAATCAGAATTTGGCACAAGCACCTTATACACAACTCATGACCACTTGAGGGCGCCTTTTGTACCCGGAGTTATGTTCATTTGTGAGTGGCACTCAGTTGCAGCCGCTGAGGGGTCAGTCTTTGCTCTTTGCTCGCTGGCCATGTACAGAACTGAGTGCCAAGGGGGCTGAACTCAACTCCACCAAAAAGCAGTAAATCTCCACTTAGTCGTTGACGTTCTTTCCAAAAAACCCCTCCAAACTGAGGGCATTCTTTCGATACCCAAACCCCCGCCACCTCACAACCCTGTTGTTAATTCTGGCATTATAATTTAGAAGCTGTCTTGTGCATATCCACATAGAACAGCTTCACCTGTATTGCTCACAACTCAAATTTTATTTTGTTTTATCCAGTTCTATATTTCGTTCCTCGTCCATTCTTTCTCCATCCTCTTTCAATTTATTTCTTGTTCTTTCTTCTCTCCTCCAGTTACATTTAATTTTGATCTTCATTTTGTACCTCCTCGTAGTCTTCCTCCATTTTGTTTTTGTTCTTCTACAGTTGTTTATCTTGTTCTCCACTCGTAGACCTCTCTTCCATTATTTATCAGCCTTCAATAAATTCTAGCCGGATGATATCTTTATGGTGATTGTAAATGAGAAGCCTGTTGAACGGTGCCGAGTTGGGAGGCTGCGCTGTCTTCGTTTTTCGAGTGATATTTATGTCATATTTTCTAATAGGCTTGTGAGAAGGATGGGAATGGTTTGTAGGAGGCTGAGATGTTTCGGTGATAAATTAAGTACCTTCAAGGTCGGAGTCTCAGTAGAGAAGACGTATGAAAGTTTCTCAATGTAAGATACATATTTCGTGGTTTCATCGGGAAATGAAGTTGAGACCTGATTGATCTAATGAACAATTGCTATGAGTTACGATTTTCTATCATGTGCCAATAAATTTCAAATCAATTATATTGTAGATCACCACGTGAAGCAACTTTGACCGATCATCAGTTTATTATTTCACGACATTTTCAATATTAATAAGTAGTGTTTACATTCATGATTTGAAATTTTCATTTCTTCAATCCCACAACTGAATTATTACAATATTAATATCATATAATACTGCAGGTTCTATTGGAAAGAAGACTTGAGAATTTCGATAACATATTTTTGTTCAAAGCATATCTGTTCATACATTCAACATCAGTTATTCAGGCTCAAACCTGGAATGCGAGAGATATTGTTTTTTGGCAATAAAGTTTATTATTATTATATTCAATGATCCTTTCTCGACAATTTAGTTGGGAACTAGCGACTAGAGTTGATCATAGCTCGTTAGTTTGCATACAGTAAAGGTCATTATTATGTTTGTATTCTAAATATTGATATTAGCATAGAATAGGGATAGAGAAAGAATATTATTAACTTTGTTTTTTGAATGATATAAGTAAGAAAAAAGATAGATCAACTATTAGAATACTATTTACCTGTGATGCCAGTAGGTTCTATTTTCATCTACTCTCATTTTTTTCAAGTACCCGACTAAATCAATAAAGTTCATGAGTAACTTTCAATTATTTGTGATGAAGATAATACTTTCAGATGATACTGATTAGTAGTCGGCACATCAAAAGCGGCGCCAAACAAAACTTTCGTTCCAGAATTAAGGTGATTCAGTGTGTTTATGGGATAGTTTTCGAAAGAATGCCGCAGAGAAGGCTCTAATGACGGAAATGGTTGCTGCGGTCGTTGGACAATAACTGAACAGCATTCAGTCACAAGTCACAAGTGACTGAATGGCAGGGCGAATAGGAGTGGATCTTTTGAAGAGAGTGATCCATGACTGGACCGCGGCGTCAATGACTGATTTATGACTGAATTCGCCGGCCTACAAAAGCCGAAGGTCACCAGCCAGGTAAAATATGGACCATGGAGGGTTACACTCTCTCTTACACTCACACTATTTCACCAGCACTAACACTGACTCTCTCGCACAACATAATCGTACATACTACATACTTTATACTTCACACTCACAATATAACTAGAATCGCTTACATGCAGCAGATGTGTGAGATGGTAATGCACTTGGCTGAAATGTATTTTTCACCGAATTACTTCACCTGAAAAATGTCAATGGAAGGAAATCGGTCACCCATCTATGCATCTAATACACCTAACACCTCTCAACTGTCTTCTCCTAATTTTCTATCCGGATGACAATATATTGTCGTCTAATCAAGCCGTAAATGTTTGTTCGTATTCTTTTTCTATTCTCTTTTTCTTATTTTCTGTGAATTGCATGTTCATTTTGAACCACCTACAACTACATGCTACTTCTCGCTCCCTCCATGTTAAGTTGTCTCCCTCATATTTCCTCAATCTATTTCTGTCCTTCCACTGTTTCACATTCCTCATTAAATTTATCCTTTTCCACATTAGTGATTTTTAATCAGCAATCTATATTTATTCTATTTAAGACAAAATAATCGAATTTTCAATGTTATTCCCACATTCTCTCCCTCCGTCTAGCCTTCATTAAATTTATTCTTTTGCAATATCCCCTTTATTCTTTTACCTACACTTATTTTGTTTTCGTTCCTCAACTTTCATTCCATTCCTAGTAACTTATTTCAATTCCTAACTTCAATTTTATTTCAACTTTAACTTTATCTTCCTGACTCCTAAATTATATCCTCAACTAATAATCATCAATTAGACATTCGATTACTTCACCTCTTATTATTTTTCTTCTGACCATAGCTCCTCTTCAACCCCTCAGTTTCCTCATTTTTGTTCATATTTTCTTCCTATTCACAATATTTATTTTAATCGTTTCATTTGTCGACATTTTATTCTTCTTCTCACTCCTTTCCCACTTCATACTATTCTTCCTCTCCCTTTCCTCTCTTCCATCTTCTCTCCAGTATTCTCTCTCATATTTTTCTCCTATTCCACTTCCAGCATGTTCCCCTTTCTCTCTCCATTCCAAATCTCCTCATACCCATTTTTCTTTCTCATCACTTTCTGGATGCCACCCGTCCTTCTTCTATTATACTCTTCTGTTTGATAGATGTCCGTCCGTCTTTGTGTTATTTGCGCCTTTTGGCTGACCCCTGCTCTGTTCCCTCTTCCTCCCTCCTTTTCTGTCGGTTTCTCTTCAAATCCTGTAGAAATGGAAATAATTTATTGCCGATCATCTGTCCTTCTTTTAGCCGGCACTGCGCTGATGGACAGTTCTTTGTCTAGCCGTGTCGCTCTGTATTCTTTTGCCAAAAAGGTGTCCTACAAATCGATCGTAAATCAAGGCACCCTGTATAAAGTGGACGACTGATCTCTACCATCACTCACCCTATAGGTATATAGCTATGAATGTGGAGTGCAATACATATCATCTTTCACCGTATAGATAGATATACTGTATGGATACGGTGTGAAATACATATACCCTCAGCACACATTGCTTTTATCCAGAGTAGCCTAAGGTTTGTGATGGATCTTGTCCACTCTTCTACTTTGTTCACATACAATCTTGTTGCATTTATCACAGAACATTCTTTACTTTTCAATTCCGTGCATTGAACAAATTTCGCGATGGAATTCAATTCATCAACTCTAGCCAATATCATTGAGGTATTGAGTGAGAATAAATCAATGTGGTGAGGTTTTCAACAGATATTATTTGATGTTAATGTAAGAATCTTTGAGTTGAGTAAACATCTACAATTTTTTAGTCTTTTGGTTTACAGGTAATACCTTCATAATTGAGATTTTTTAGGTACGATTCAAGCCCAGCCTTGTAATTTAGATGGAGGGGTAACATCATGTGGATGTGGATGAGAACGTTCTTAAGAGCCGGAAGATTGAAAATCCAAGTGGATAAGAATTTTTATTATCTCTGATTCACTCAATAATAATAACAATAGTAATAATCGTATGGTGTCGCAGTGATTTAAAGTACAAATAATACAATAATTGAATGTGCATGTGTGCATACATACACTTAAAAGAACAGCCTCCTAAAGGTGATCCACTTGATTTTAATGTGAGTATCTTTATCTGCCCCATCATGTGTCTAACTTGTCTAGGAATTTGAACTTTGATGGCATCTTTCAGGATCTACAGAGTTGAAGAATGTCATATTACTATTTCAAGTTATGAGTTTCCAATAATAATTGTATTATTGTTTTCTATGTTACAGGTGAGTTGATTTGCGATGATAATAGCTGTAGGGAGTAAGTAATAACTTTGAATATACTACTGTAAAATTTCTTTTAATTTTTTTTGCACATAAATCAAGTTACTTTAGGAAATGTATTTCTCTTGGGTCAGCATGTGTGGGAATGTGGAATTGATAGAAAATTAGACAATATGAGTCACATATGCAAAATGTATCACTGAAACCTGGAATTAATTACATAATTCATTTTCATTATATATTATTTATCTTATTATTATTTAAATAATAATAATAATTATTATCTATATAATAATAATTATCTTATTATTTATCTCTTCTCTTGGTTATGTCGAGTGAGTAAACGTGTGTCAGTTCGGCTCCGTCTTCTAACAGATATTTCGTAGGGTTATACAGTTCAATTCACTTCAAATTATACATCTAGTTATTCAGTTTCTCGAGCTTAATTCAATAGTGAAATTATATTTTTGATTAACTCACACTCTTTTTATTTATCTTGAAAAAACATTCCTAAATCTTCAGTTCACCTTCTCGCCTATAAAAGTGTAAATCCACCTAACGGTACACGATGGTTCGACCAAATAGAGGCACACCGAAGAATGAGGTCAATGCTCCGAAGCCAGCTATTTCTGGAGCATTGTCCGAAGAGACCCTCCTCATTATTCGACAGCAAATCGAAGAGTCTGTCCACAGTGCTGTATCAATGGCTGTGAAATCTATTTTCGAGGAACTTCAGGCATTGAAGGAGGAGAACAAACAGCTGCACGATAGAATTCGTGAGCTGGAGGTGTCTTGTCACCTGAAGGTCGACGACCTCGAGCAATATGGGCGCCGACATTCTATACGTATTTTTGGGATCCCGGAGAGTGACAAAGAAGACACGGACCTGCTGGCGCTCGATGTCTTTAACAAGAAGCTGAACGTGCCCGTGACTTTGGCGGATGTCAACCGCTCGCATCGCGTTGGAAGGCGTCAACCACCTCAACAAGGGCAAGCTAAACCCAAGGACCGACCCATCATAGTTCGACTCTGCAGCTACCGGACCAGGAAGATGATCTTCGACGCTAAGAGGAAGCTGAAGGGTTCCGGCGTCACCATTCGCGAGGATCTGACTGCGGAGCGCCTCAAGATCCTCAACGCTGCGGCCGACCGTCATGGGCATAGGAATGTCTGGTCATCGGACGGGAGGATCAAGATCTCTATCGGCGAGGGAGGATCCAAGAGGGTCCACACAGTCGAGAGGATGACCGACCTTCAAAAAATAAAGGTAAATTAAATCATTTCAGGATTCGATGACTAAGGTGCCCTTCACTACAATAATAGGAAATTCGTATTAATACATTTCACAGTAGATATACCTTGGCATTTTTCATGAGCTGGCTTTCTGTTCTATAAATGAATCTTTCCACTGCTATTTATGATTATATATGAGGCAATTATTTCAAACTAAGGAGATCCACATTTGTTAATACTGATTAATAATTTATCTTTATATTAATTCCCAAAACTACGTTCAATGCATCAACTACTATACTCCAGAGGGTACTTAGAGAATCATTATCTCTATTCTTACTAATAATTATTACATCTCTTACCAAAATTATCTCCATAATTAATAATTTTCGAAATGCTGAATTTCAAATAAATTGGATGATTAACATACGTTATAGATATGGATGTAATCTATAGGTAAAGATAGTAATCTCCTATATAATGATATCTCCTACTGTTGCCACAGCTTGAACAATAGAAGCTAATGTGTGAAGAATTATTGATAGAACAGAGGGGTGGGTAGTCTGTTCATATGCTTATATAGGGGCTGTGTTTCATTTAACGTTATCTTAGACATTCATCACTAAACTATTACAGTTCTCAATTTACTACTTTTATCGTTATTGCAACTCCCAATAGTTAATTATACTTCTAATACTATATAATATTTTTCACACTTCACCGTTCAATACTATTTAAAACTCATCTAAAATAATCTAGCACTTTTTCCATCGTCTCCTCAACTTCTTATTTTTTCTTTCTCGTTTCTCTTCTTGATCTTATATTTATGATGATTACTTGAATATTGTTGTTTGCGATGATAATTATTATTCTTTTCTATTCTTCTTCTTCTTCTTCTTCGTCTTCTTCTTCTTTTTCTTCTTTTTCTTCTTCGTCTTCTTCTTCTTCTCTTCTTCTCTTCTTCTTCTTCTTATTCTTCTTCTTCTTCTCTTCTTCTTCTTCTTCTTCTTCTTCTTCTTCTTCTTCTTCTTCTTCTTTTCTTCTTCTTCTTCTTCTTCTTCTTCTTCTTCTTCTTCTTCTTCTCTTCTTCTTCTCTTCTTCTTCTTCTTCTTTCTTCTTCTTCTTCTTATTCTTCTTCTTCTTCTTTCTGCTGCTTCCATGATGCCTCTCACTGACACGTCAGCTCGCTCGCCCTCAAGTAGGTATGATTATTTCAATAATAGTAATAATGACGCAGGTATGTTTCTAGCAAATAAGCTCCACTCTTTCAAAAAACTTTTCAAGGCTGCTCACCTTAACGTACAATCCCTCAGTTGCCACATTGATGAACTCAGAGCAATCTTCCGTTTTCAGGACTTCAATATAATCGGAATTTCCGAATCATTTTTGAAGCCTAGTATTTCATCAAATTTTGTTGCATTGCCTGGATATAATCTTTTCCGGAATGATAGATTAAATAAAGCTTGTGGGGGTGTAGCAATTTATGTGAAAGATGGTATCAAAACAAAAGTTTTAATCACATCTAAACAAGAGTATTGTTCCAGACCAGAGTTTATGCTACTTGAATTATCCTTATCTAGTAATGATAAATTACTCGTTGGTATCTGTTATCGCCCACCAAAAATAGGTCATTTCACAGATTTCGAAAATGCCTTGCTTTCTCTTATGCCTTGTTATAACCGTATACTAGTTATGGGGGATATGAACACCGACTTGAACATGACGAATCGTAACTTTGACTACTTTCAACTGACTACAATTTTCCAATGCCTAAACATGACTATTTTACCCCTCGATCCAACTCATCATACTAATGAATCAGACACACTCATTGACCTTCTCATTGTTAGTGATCCCAATGAGGTTGTTCAAGCAGGCCAAATCTCAGTCCCAGCTATTTCTAGACATGATTTGATCTACTGTGTACTTTCCCATAAGATACCCAAGCCAGAACAGAAAATTATCACTTATAGAGACTTCAAAAACTTTGATGAAGCCGCCTTCCTGACTGATGTGGCTCAGACTCCATGGCATCAAATTGAAGCATTACCCTCAGTTGATGACATGGTCAAGACTTTCGAGAATTGGACTTTGACTTTGTATGACAAACATGCACCTTATGTGACAAGGAGGATTAATAGAAAACGACGAGTACCGTGGATGACTGAAGACATACTTAAGATGATGGGACGTAGAGACAAAGCACATAGAAAATTTAAAAAGACATTTGACTTGGACAGTTTGATAGAGTATAGGAGCCTTAGAAATAGGGTTAAACAGGAATTACGGAACTCAAAGATTAGGTACTTGAATTCGTTTATGACAAACAATAGACAAGACTCTAAATCACTTTGGCAGGGAATAAAAGAATTCGGGCTTGGCAAACAGAAATCGAATCCACAAATTGACTTACCATTGAATAATATAAATGACCATTTCGTTTCACACTCTAACCAACGCGACGAAGTTGTCATTGCTAATCATATAGATGATCTTGAAGAGCAGGTTACAAACTTAGATTTACCAATCACTGATCAATTTCATTTCCATCCAATCTCAGAAGAAGACACTTTCAGAGCAATTCAACGTATTCATAGTAATGCTATGGGTGTAGACAAAATTCCTATTAAATTATCAAGAAGATGTTATTTGCTGTTTTACCAACCATTACATACATTTTCAACAAGTCACTTGAAGAAGGCATTTTCCCTGAAAACTGGAAGTTTGCTCTGGTTCGCCCTCTAAATAAAGTTCCATCACCCAATAAAGTTGAGGATTTTAGACCAATCAGTATTTTACCTGCATTGTCCAAAGTGCTAGAAAGACTCATTCATGCTCAAGTTGTAAAATTTCTAGACAACAATAGTAAGCTTCATAACTTTCAATCAGGCTTTAGAAAATTCCATTCAACTGAGACAGCTCTGCTTCGTGTCACTGATGATATAAGGTTAGCTATGGACCAAAGAAAATGCACCATCCTCACCCTATTTGATTTTTCTAAAGCATTCGATACTGTTGATCATACAGTCCTTCTGAATAAGTTGGCTATTCTTGGTTTCAGTCACAACTCGTTAGTTTGGTTTAAATCCTATCTATTAGGTAGGAAACAATGTGTATCTGTCGGTGACAAAAAGTCAACTTGGAAAAACGTTATGCATGGAGTACCACAAGGTTCAATTTTAGGCCCTCTCCTCTTCACTTTGTATGCTAATGACCTTTCTTCCATTATCAAATTCTCCAGTTTCCATACTTATGCAGACGACCTTCAAATCTATTTAAGCTGTCCCATAACAAAAATTAATGAAACAGTTGGAATAATGAATCAGGATATCAATTCGATAGTGGAATGGACAAAGAAAAATGGCCTTAAGCTTAATCCCATCAAAACACAACCCATTATAATTGGATATTCTCGTCTTATAAACAATATTGACCTTGAATCGATTCACAAAATTAGTGTAGACGGTAATGACATTCCTTACTGTAGCTCAGTTAAAAATTTAGGCATTATTATGAATAATACTCTTGACTGGTCAGAACAAGTGAACAAAACTTGTAAAAAGGTATTCTCAGCCATGCATGCATTGAAGAAAATGCACGATATCCTCCCTAGAAACATTAAATTATTATTGGTTCAATCTCTCATCTTCCCACATTTAATGTATTGTAATTCTGTTCTTAATGATATGCAAGTCACTCTGAATGATAAACTACAGCGTTGCCAAAATTATTGTCTACGTTTCGTCTACTCTCTCCAACGCCATGATCATATCACCCCAGCCCACATTGCTAGTTCAACATTAAAGCTTCCCGATCAGAGGCTTTTTCGAATAGTCAAGCTTGTTAGAGATATCTTGAAATACGGTAATCCGAACTATTTTAAAGATGATTTCAAATTTGTCTCTGAAGGTAGGAGGATAGATGCTTCACATACTAGAACCGGAGAAAGTACTTTAAGGATACCCAATCATCGAACTACTATTTTCACAAAATCCTTCTTAGTCAGTGCCTGTCGTGCATGGAATACACTTCCTGTTTCTATCAGGTCTATCGAGAGCCGAGCGAGCTTCAACCTGACTTTAAAAAAACATATTTTGGAACAAATGACTGAAACTGTCCGGCCCTAGAACGATCACATGACAACCATCCCTCACCCATTCCACCAATATAAACCTTTAAACCATGTTATAGAACGAATTGTATATATATAAATATATATATTATATAAACTCATGTTATTTCAATTATCCACTGCATACTGCTGTATATTACTGAAATTTGATAACCCTGATCTACTTTCAGCCTACTTCATTTTATTAATCAATTATTTGATCTTATCTACCTATATAATTATTTTACTTTATCAATTTTTTGTTTTTTTTCTCTTCAATATTCATATTGATTAAAACTTTTACAATATTTCCATTAATAAATAAATCCTTAGTTTAAATAACGAAATTAACGTTTTGGTAGAGAGTTAGTGGGGAGGATATTTTTAATATTCTTCCCAAGAATGGACATTGATATGTCCAAAGCTCCGCCAATTTATGTAGATGCATAACAATATGATTATTATCTATAGTTATTATATTACAAATTGCTTTTTCATATCATATACAGTTCAATAGTTATTTTCTTAGTCTATATTATGTAAATTCATCTATAACTTTGCTGTATTGTAAGCTATTGTATATAAGTGTATAAGCCAGTATATATTGTAATCTACATAAATAAAGTACTCAATCAATCAATCAATCAATTTATTTATTTTTTTGCGGATACAATCACAAAACATGATTGGGAAGGAACAACAGGCTTGGCCCAAAACTATTCCATTCCCAAATTTTTATGATGAAATTTTAAAAAAATTGGTTATTATAGGTTATAATTAAAATAGGAATAGCAACACTATTCTGCTAGCAAGAGCATTTTTCTTTATTGAATTATCCTACTGTTTATGCTGTATTGAAATATATTATTCATTCTACCATCCCACCATATAGCCTATGAAAAATGATTTATGATGTAATACATTGACAGGATGAAATGATCCAATAATTTTTGTTACAATAATGAAATCGATGTCAATAACTGGATTGCATAAGGAAAACTCGTGGATAATGTAGCTGATTACAATGGATGTCGAAATGGGACGGATGTCGCTACAGGACACACGAATCGACGTCCAAGCACAAAAATAGTAAATTGTTGGTCGTCGGTGAGATGAAAAATTCACGGGACAAAGGTTGATTAAACTGGAAATCAAAGCGCGTACATTTTGATTCTTTGTTTGGAGGATGAAGAGCGAGTTGAACCCACTATTCAGCTTTTCTCATTTGAATAAATATCAGCCGCACTGATCAACTCATTTAGAATCTGTCGGACAAAACGTTTCCACGGTAATAATTTTATTCCCAGTGGGCCAATGTCGGTAACATTAACATTTTTCTATTGAATTAATAGCATTCGATATTGATTTTGTTGATTATTGAAACACAACAATGCGGGAAATGTCCAAGTACTCAAATAATGCTGCATTTTGAAGTATGTCATCCTTTATACACGTCAATACAATGACAAAATGCTATAATATGCATGATAATTTGCAAGTAAATGATTTTGTTGCACAAAAGAGTCTCACACAAAAACAGTTGGGCTGGATTATGATGATGACGAAAATGAAATGAATGCCAGCAACCCTTTTGAATTATTCGTCATTCAAATCGTTACAAGGTTTCCATTACGTACGTATTTCAAGAGATAACGTTAAGGTATCATTCAATTATCTCCCATAAAACCCGATTTGATTGACAATATTTGATTAGGAAATTTGGTTGAAATGAGCGAGGACCGATCTCTTTGTTGTGTGTGATTAATTGAACGTTGAACTAAAATAGTTGATTCGAATGATGAAAGTTTGCTTGATTTGTATTTGTTTGGAATTGACATCGGTGTTCAATTGGTTATTCAACAATGGCAGATGCATCAATCGAAAATGCTTTGTTCAGTACATCTGCCGCCGTTTGTCATGTCATCCAGTATGTAATCTATTTCTATATTTTGTGGGAACAGCACTAAATTTCGAGAAAAAGTTGAACATTTCACTTGTATCAGAAAAATGCATTTTGTTTTCATTCATTAAGGTTCTCTATAATAGTTACTCTTGTATCAATCAAGTGAAATCATGTGAAATTTTGAATAAATATGGAATATGGCATGCATCTTAATAGCACTTATCAAAGTTATGTAGTTCGATTCCAAGATGTCATTTACTGCTATATTTAGTACAAAAACCATGTAATTCAGGAGGAATAATTTGCATGAATCAAAGGTAAGAAATATTTCAAATTTGAATAAAGATATATTTCATCTTAATATTCATTCAAGTTAAGTTGATTGCAGGATATTATTAACTAATGTATTCAACATGGAAAATTATTGAAACAATGACATAAATCGAAAATGCATTGGATGCACCTACTATAACTGACAAAGGACTGACTTGAGTCTCATTGAGTATGCAGTCCGGTGACGTTTGGTCACGTTCCTGACGAGACAAAGCAGGTGTATAAGCTTCTTTTTCTAATCTTTCAAGTCTCTTATTCTACTGAAATTTTTCACTTGTAAGCTGGAAGTCGTCAGTATTCTCTTCTCATTGTCATCGCGGAAATTTACGATTGCTCAGAGGACAACAGTCGCAAAGAAGTTTGAGATATATTATGGAGACTATTATGTCTTCTTCGAGCTTACAGACTTGCTTTTGCATATGGAGTACAGATTAATGGAAAACTCATATATCTGTGGTAATTATGTTGCTCTTATTCTACTGTGATCTTCCTTTCACCCAAAGTCTGCAAATCAATGTTTCTTCATTAGGATATTGTTCCAAATCTATGCTAGATTTTATGTAAAGTATTCCAGATTCATTCAAGTCATTCATTTAGTAACAGACTGATTGGTTAGTCTCTTTTCTGTATAGGGCTACTTGTAATATA
This sequence comes from Nilaparvata lugens, assembly GCF_014356525.2. Taxonomy (NCBI): domain Eukaryota; kingdom Metazoa; phylum Arthropoda; class Insecta; order Hemiptera; family Delphacidae; genus Nilaparvata; species Nilaparvata lugens. The sequence continues at coordinate 25,260,491 of NC_052513.1, read as the reverse complement.
AATATAAAGAAAATAAAAATCTCAGTACCCTTTTTTTCAAATAATCATTTCAAGTGATAATCACTTGAAAATGGCATAAATGTCCGAAACATGTTGTGATAAAATATTTCAAAAAAAGGGTACTGAGATTTTTATTTTCTTTATATTTGATTGGTTAGTATTTGGACAGCTTGTAGTCCATATCGTTCAATGGTTTTCCTGGTTGTACGGTAAATGTTTCTAAATTGACTTAATGTATTTCCAGTTTATGTTTTGTGGTATATCTCCAAATTGATTGCTTTTTCCTTGTATTTCTTTCCCAAATAATGATCTTTATCCTCCTTTCCTTTACTATCACTTTCTAAGAATCAGATTCTCTTGTATTTCAAGTATTACTTGGGACTCTAGGTTCTGGGAATATCTGATAATCTACATCTAGATGAATAGAGTTATCTAATCTAATCCAACCCCCAACATTAAATACTAAACTACTCAACCAATTTGGACGCTATGAGCCACATTACAAATCATAAGCGCTACGAATATAATTAGCTTGTCAACATATGAACGAACATTTCTGACATAATGATATGCATCACGTTAATTAATGTAGTCGTCCCACATTTTGACCTGTGTGATGCACGAGGCTGATGCGTGCACTGTGCAGTGTGCTTCAAGTGCAGTGACAATGTGCATCATCGCATGTCACTGTTGTGATGCACGCGTGCAGCGAGCATTCATAGTGAGATTAGTGGCCCAAAATGTTATCAGCAGTCCCAGTGAATTAGCAACATACCAACTCATTTGCCCGGCTATTAGATATGTCTGTCTAGGTGTCAGGCACAATTAGACACTAGGATTCACTGGATTTTTATATTAACTATTTCCACTAATAATAATTAGAGGGTACAACACGACCAGAGGAATTTATTTAAAATATAGACATCATTACAAAAAGCATATAAGCTACAATTATTTAGAAAGTATTAATAAAATATTGATTATTTGCTGATTGTAGAAAATTTGTCGGGATGCCACTAATATTGATTTTGTTCAAGGTTTCATGCCAAAAAGTAAAAAATCTAGAAAAGATAAATCTTGCAAGTCACTAGAAGTTTTTTCCCTAATCTTAATTCATGAATACCATTTACCTATTTGGTGACTATAGATGTTCAATGTATTTGACTATTTTAATATCAGTTGATTTTCTGTTGAAAAATTTATTATTCGTTTTAAATCAGTACTCTGCTACGTACACGTACTAGACAACTTCATCAATATCAAATTATGGTAATTGCAGAATGATTCAATCGATAAGAGATCAAAATTGTGAGATAAGCCTTTCTGCCTTCACTTATTCGTTGGAAAACGGATGAAGTAGGAGAAGTTCAAATAAGTAAAATAATCAATAATCTTTGTCTGAAGAATCGTCTTCCTCGGGTATACATGTAACTTCCAATGGAAAATAGTTGACAGACTGAAATTTCGTTTTTCATTGATTGAGAAAGGTAACAATTTGAAACTGGTTTCCAATAATCAATAAAGTTTGAAGGGTATACTGCAGTGAAGTAAAATTCAAGTAGGATTAGGGAGTAAATTAGGTAAGATGAGGCACAGATTTCAATCAAATCACTGGAATTGGAATGAGGAATTATATTGAAGTTGGCGATACCTATATTACAGATATCATCGATATGAATAAAAAATATCAATATTCGAGTATAGATTGTCCAATGCTGAATCCAATGCAAGCCAACAAAATGAGTGGACAGTGAACCCAATGTTGGTTGTTTGGCATGATTGACAAAAGATTCAGTGAGCAGCCATTGATGAGGATTAGCGTCGCCATATTGATCCAATGTCAATGAAGCTGAGTGATCCGTATGCTTCTGACAGATGCTACTGAGCGCAAACTCATCTCTCTTCTTATCAGTCTATCACTCTCTTTCTCTTCCCCCTGCTCTCCTCCTCCATTGATCGAGCTTTTGTTATCGCATCACGATGAAAAATTCAAATTAGCCCATTACAGATATGAAAATGAATATCGCGGATGAATAATTCACGACAGAAGTCGCTGGAATGAAATATTGTGGGGATTGGTCGCTCCAGCAGCCCATCGGCTTGCAAAAGTCTGCTGAAAAATGACTTGGGATTCATCACTTGCCTTCAACGTTAGTTGAATGGATCCACTTGTAATTATACTGTGATAGGAGCAGAAAATTAGGCTTATAGGTTGTAGAAAGCAATCATAGCATCTTGAATCAGTATTTTGAAGAATTAGTATTTATGAGAGACGTTGAAATAAAACTTGATTTGATTTGATGTTGGAACAGTGTAGATCCCTATTCAAGTTGACATAATTTGTAGTGTCTAGTGTTTTGTGCATATGAATTTGTATTTTTATTATGATAACAATATCATAAAACGTATTTTCGGAATTTTAAAATTCATTTATTCGCCATAAAAATTATATACAAATTAATAAAATGAATTCAAAATATATATGCCAACATATCAAGGAAATTCGTAATGTCAGATCAAGAGTACGTGAATTATAGTGGAAATGGTTTCCTTTATCATGTTTCACCTGTTTTCCCAGTTATTAATCACAACTGAACTTTATTGAAGAGTAGTATTGTGGATAGTTTTAGTGAGAACAGAACGAGTAGGCTTAGCTCGGTGCCACTAAACTGCTGTACAATGAGAAAAACATTTTGAGTCATTGATATAGATATAGACGATGAAGGTCGATAGCGAGCTGAAATCTACATATTGAACTGATTGTTTTGTTTGTATCCTTAGATGTAAGACATTGATTTTCACTTGAAAGTAAATTATAAGCATGCCAAAAAGATCAATATGCCAACAACATCCGAGGAATTGTGCAATCTTGAATATTGCATCTGAATGGTGAATGTTTGACTCATGATCTTATTATTTAGTCACCTGAACATTGAAGTGCAACTATGATTTTTTAAAGAATATAGTACTGGTATAGGACTGGAGACAAATTCCAGCTGCCTGTTGCTTCAGAGTTCACCTGAACCTTGACGAGCATCAACATGGCTAAAATTACGAGTGGATTCTCACTATAATAATGAGCCAGCCGATATTCCGATACGAGCAAGATGGTTTTTATGAGGCATCTGTTGCGGGTAATGAAGATTTTTCTCATCAAAGATAATTCGTGTGGCAGGGTACCGTGACCCCGCCTGAGAGCAGATACAAACATGCCCATCAAACCTCCATCCATCGCTCCGGTTCATCATAATATGTTATCCGTGCACTATTCTAAACCAATCTCCATCTCCCTCCAATTTGTTCACGACTCGCTCCGTCTCCGTCTGCTGTCAATGAGCATCAATCAACTAGAACGATGATTTTGATTGAAGGGTGCCAAGAGATGGGAAGAATGACCCTGGTGGGTGTGTTTAAGCTCATATACATACATATATTACCCATATTAAATGATCATACATATATGTATTCTCCAAACCCGTACTCGATCCATACCAAGGTCAATCCCACAGGCTATCGACTATCCTTCTTCCGCATAATTTTCTAAATGTTTTCTTTCTCATTCCTCTATCATAACCCTCTACGGCCCCAGACTCTTATCCTCTGCATCGTGTTATATTATCATAATAATATTGTCATAAAACAATCATTAGAAGTGATCGTTTCGGTATAGAATTGCGAGCGTATGATAATATTGTAGCATTCAGTGCTTTTTGTTTCGTTGGTTGTTTGGTTTTGTCTATCTCGTCGGTCTTCATGTATAGTAGACTATACTGTTTTCTCTCTTACTAGAGTTCCATATTTCATTTTTCTCAGTTAAACTTCTTCTTTATAACTCTCTCCTAAACCGTGATCCGATTATTGGTCTTCAAGTTGCACTGCTCGGAAAAATTCTAATTTTGTGATAATCTACCAAGTTTATTGATTTTCAGTGCTATAATAATATTGAAGAACCATCGTATATGGATAGTTCATAACGTGAAATGTATAGTGAAACATGTATGTATAACATGAATAGTTTATATAGTTTATAACATGTATAGTTCAAATAGTTCTTGACATTTATAGTACATAATAGTCCTCTCTTGACTATCTAGCCTTGTGATCCCGATCATCATCTGAGAGCTCACACTAAACCCGTGTTCTGCCTACTGAAACCCTTCGACATATCCTCCACAAACTCATGACAATATTTCAGCAGATGCCGGCCTTATGGGCCTTTGTCACAGAGCTGGCCACAAATTTATGACACTTCAAGGATTTCCACTAATCGCCAAGGCGCGGTGACAAGCCTTTGCAAAAGTGGAGGGAGGGAGGTGGAAGGGAACGGCAGGTAACCGATGATTTTGACAATACGGCGCCGATCAAATCGCAACCTCCGATCAAATAGAACTCGGATCAAATTGACCGGTCGTCTGGAATAAATCGTATTAAACTAATGCTAGCAATGACGGGCGGCCATGACAGTTGCGGGGTGCAGGCAAATAATAGAGACCGGACAGACGTACGTTTCAAGCACTAATAACGTTCAGAGGTAATGCCACACCAAATTGCACCGGTCTGAGAGGATTCAGATTCAGTAGGAGAGAGTTACTAGGTAAGGGATGCTTGGTAAATGGGAGAGAGTAAGATAATGGGATGGTAGATGAAGAATAGAGTGCGAAAGAGGATGGAAGGGTATGTGAGAAACAGAGAGTTGTCATCATTGTGAAAGAGATAGAGTGATCAGTCATCTGGTAAGACAAATACATCGTATGAAAGAAAGAGATGTTTTTCAAGAAAATAACAAAGAAGAATGTATTTTAGTGCTTTATTTTAGTATTTTTACCTCCACATGAATCACAAATTAGTAACTGATTTTTTTTTCTCATCAATCTGTTCATGAAAAAGAAAAATGTATTCCAAGGAAAATGAGAATGAATAAATAATAAATATTGGAAGAAAAATAGCACAAGGACTACATTATTATTTTATCTTTCAATGTCATTACATTAGTGTCATTTGCATTGTAAATCAATAAATAAAAAGAAAGTTGGGTAGAAATGAATGAAACGAATAACGAACACAGGGAAAAAAGCATGTTTTTCTTCGTATCATTGCGATAGCAGAAATACGAACTGATTCTATAAAACGTTTTGAAAGACAGAGAGACACACTGAAAAATATTAAGAGTGAGAAGGAAAGAATCACCCAGACAGAGAAATTGATCCACGTGAAATAATTAATCTACTCATTCTATTTACAAAGATATTTACAAACACTCATTCTATTTATGTCTGCTATATGAAAAAGGTAGAGTAATAAGAGTTTGATAGAAGAGATAGAGAGAGAGAGTGTTGAAAGAGATAGAGAAAGAGACTTGATGAAAGAGATAGAAAGGGTGAGATAGATAAATTTAGAGAAAGAGTGATAGATAATAAGGTAGATGGACGGTGAGAGGGGGAGAAGGACAGTTTGTGAGTGAGGTGAGGTACCCAAACCCCTTGTACTGACCCCTGAGTTGCACTGATGAAAGCCGGAATCATTGAAGCTGATGAAGATCAGTAACATCATTGCCTTAATATCAAGTCGCACCGCACTACTACACCTTTGCCCGGCCGGCAACTCAACTCCATACTCTCCGTTCAAATTATACTCACCAGTCACAACTGCAGATATACACTGACATTCACTCCAAACTGTTAGCATTCCCTATAGAGAATAGCATTAATGCTGACAGGTGAAAGTGAATCGAGCAAGCTGATTGTCAGCAGCCGCACAATTTATAGGTGGACGCCATGATGGGGATTATGTTGACAGTGATAATTTGTTCGGTTGAGGGAGCACGCCAGTGAGGCCGATTGCAAGTATCAAATCAAAATTGGGGATATGGGGGGATTGGTGTGGGGAAGTGAAATTTGAAATCAAATTTGGGGTGGGGTATTTGTCTGTTGGTTAGTACACTTATCTATCATTCTTGTCTACTGATTCAAAGTTGCTTTCAAGGTGTAGGTATCTTATTTGTAGAATACTTCAAATAAGTAAGTAGGGTTTTGTTGGAGTAACTAGAGAAACTAGAGAAACTAGAAAATGAACAACAGTATAATACCAGAGACAAATGATACAATTGATATTAAATATCTATCTCTACTATAATATATGATAATAATTAGGTTTGTATTATCCTAGTAGCATAAATAGGAAAGAGTACCGTGATAATACGCTCATTTGTAATACACTGAATCTCCAATAGGCTCCCACTTTAAATAATTAACTTGAAGATATTATTTGCGCTAAAATTTGAATTTTTCATTTAAAATTATATTACATTAATTACATACTTCGATTATTATCAGTATGCAAGTAATTGCATTGCTTCTCATAACTTACAAACCATTCTTATAAACTTAGCATAAACCATGCCAGTGTTTGTGAGGGGAAATAGATAAGTTTGTATACCGTGGGTGTTATTTTTATACAACCCATTTCCTCTGCTATTCAAAGTCAATGAAGGTGAATTGAAGCGGATGGCATGGATTCGACATAAATAAATATGACAATACAATAGAATTGTATGAGAAGAAAGTGAAACATTGCTTCCAGTAGCTTTTGTCTGATAAATTAAATGCTAAAGGGGATTACACAACCAGATACTTGAGAAGAATGACACTCTTCAAAATCAGTCTGATTTTTCTTAAATTCATATAACGCACGTTGAATAACACTCATAAAACGCACATTCAATACTTTTTCTTGTTTTTCAAATACTTCTTAAACTTTTTGATCACCCATTTCAAGTTACTAGGAAAAATACGACACATCACTCCTATTATTGATGGCGACATTAAATTTCTTGATGGATCCTCCAAGCATCACCACTCAGCAGCTAGTCAGCCTTGATTTTGTTCTCTTTTTTCGGGCGATTTCCAGGAGACATCAATTTTTTAACCGGTTAGATTAATGACTCTGGAACACCTAAATCATACATACACAACCATAAACGTTCCAAAGTTTGGTATCTGCTAGTGATATGATGACGATATAAAATCCTCTCATTCCCAATACCTCCTTCTGTGGTGCTCTCTTCTTCCATCACTTTTTCTCTCTCTTCCTCTACTCCTCTCACACACTCACTCTCGGTCTCAGCCTCTCTCACTCTGAATCACAGTATTAATATCAAACTCTATTTTTCTGTCTCACTTTCTCGTTCACCGTCGCCCTCTCTCAACATGTTCATCTATTTCTTTTTCTATGAGTGTGTATCTTGCAGTGTCTTCAATCTTCAGTTTTATTGCCTAATTAAAATGAATCAGGATGTCTGTCGGCTTGCCTCAAATTTGTGATGTGCGGCATAATTTTGTTGCTTTTTTGACAGCACTCAGGCCGACATTTTTCCACTGCTTGCGAAGAGTTTTATTGGCCACTCAAGTTGCAACGATTTATATAGTTAGTTTAATTGCATCATTCTTACTTGCTTAATGGATTTCGGCCATAAAACATATCTGTTTCGGTCGTCTCGTAGTTTGAAGGAATGTTATCATTTTTAGAGCTACACATTGAAAAATGCGTGCGGCTAGTTTATGTAATTAAGTTTCCGGTTTGCTATTTGAACAGATTTCATCAAGTCTACTTTGCGTTGCGAGATTTCAAGTTGAATTTGTGTGGCTCCGACCTCCAATAAAATCAGTGTTATCAATCACTGTATTTTATTACCTGGTATTCATCAATCAGTGAAACTTCTTTTATCCTAAGAAGATTTTTTATATCGTTCAGTGACAAAGAATATTTTACCATAAAATTGACCAGGAAACAGTTAAATAGGAAAACATTTTTGAATAAATTTTCAGTGTCCATCAATTGTGTTTCATTGAATTAATTACTTGCTGTGACTATGACAGGCGATACAATTGAATTAACCAATCACCGTTTTTCTGATATTGTTACATCATAAGAGTCCATATCCTTCAGAAATTAACAAAATCAATCATCTGATGTATTCATTCAATGGTAATAACAGAGAATTGCTTATTCTGTGGTAATATTGATTGTTTAAGATTAGGGACATCAATACATGGAAATGTGAATGTGTAAATTGAATTTTGAATGGTTTTTAGTGAAAGATCAGAATAAGAGTTCATCAACAAGTTCCCAATATTCGTTATTTGTGTGAACACCGGTATGTATCACTTAATCATTATTACATAGACTATTGTTCGGAATTGTAACTCCGAATTAACAACTAACTTGTTTAATGATTGTTTTTTTTTGAACTCTTAAAATTTGGAATGTTTAATTATTATATTGGGAATCTTCTATTGGAAATTAGAAGTGAAGGAAGTGAAGAAAAGAGGTATGATGAGTTTCTTCAAATTTTGAGCTACCTACTATTTTTTGCTTCTGATTTTTATTCAAATGTTATTAGGGATATCCTATTTGAAATTGAAAGTGGAAATGATAACTGTTCTTCACTAAACTTGAGTGGAATATTGAAAGTGGGACATGTGCTTAGCGCTTTTTTGTGTGTGGCTTATGATTGTTATTCAGACAGGGTGGCATGTTTACATTGTCTGTCATACTTCTTTCTTCTCCTCTCCCTCTACCAACTCCTCCTCCTCCTTCTCCTCCTCCTCCTCCTCCTCCTCCTCCTCCTCTTCCTCCTCCTCCTGCTTTTCTCTCCTTTGCCTCTTTTGTTCACAATATTCGTCGGTGGTCCTCTTTAGCATGCACCCGTTTCCGTCTGATACGTGTGTCGTCACCTCACAAATAATTGGAAATCACGATTTTTTTACTAGACAGAGGTAGTTTTTTTAGTTCTATTCGTACACCAAAGTAACCAATCTGATCAATTCAACTTTTATCAACAAATTTTGAATTCATTATGAAAAAACAAAACAAATAACAATTAGGTGGAAAACTTAAAAATCGTCGAAATCTTGGAATCATTTGAGAGTTGTTAAGAGAGCAAGCACGTTAATTCGTATAGATTCAAATACTATATAATAATTACATTCAAATGAGCATCAAAAATGACACTTGAGAACAGGGTAAACTAGTAGTTCTGTGAACAGTAGACCTCGCGCTCAGTAAGTTACATTGACCTGTTGTTATGTTTTCTCAAAAATTAATAAATAATTTATCAGTTTAAAATGTCTAGAAAAAATCCTAAATAAACATAGAGCTTTCTGTCCTATCGTACCGTGACGTGTCGTCCCGGAATGTGAGTGTGAGCGCTGTTATCAGGTCTGGCTGCAAATGTCTACAACGTTGATGGAAAGATACATTTTCAGATGTTCCATGTTTTTGAATGGGTAGTATTATAGTCCACTAAACAGCTGATTTATGATGAATAATTCTAAAGTCTGATTTCCACGGTAATATTGGCGTTCAAAGGAGACTCCATTTCCTTTTGTATAATCCTTAAAATGCAAATTTTTTCAAAAAACCTTATGTATACGTCGACGCGAAATTCAAAAAGGAACATACCTGTCAAATCTCATTAAAGTCTATTGCTGCGTTTCGCTGTAAATGCGGAACATGAAAACATAAAAATAAACATAAAGAGAAATGCAAAACCGTTGACTTGAATCTTAGACCTCACTTCGCTCGGTCAATAATAGTAAATAACATGGAACTTTGATTTCTGTCTAATCAATAATATCTCTTCTCATGGTACTATACAAGTATACTCGCGCAAACAAGAAATTCATTTTTTGTAATTAATTACTCCTTGTCTTCTTATTCTTCTTCTTCTACTACTTCTAATTCTTCCTTCGTTCTTCTACTTGTTCTTCATCTCTATCAATTCTTTCTGTACAGTATTCTTCTATTTGTTCTTCATCCCTCCTATCTTGTTCATCCATCTTGCGTTGTGTGTTTTTTCGGCGTCTTATTTTGTTGTTGGTAATCAGTGTGGCTCATTCTTTTGTCACCGAGATCGAGATATCGAGGAGGCAGTGGCAGTGGCTGAAGACACATGGCCGAGGTCGACATTGCAAGAAGAGAAGGAAGCAACCAGCAGACGACAACAGGCTGCCCAGATATATATCAAAATGCTCACAGAAAACAGTGGAAAGTGATCAATAGGGTTCCACATATTCGTCTGCTTTGTCTGTCTGCAAGGCAAGCATGTCTTCGTTCTTCTGGTCTCTTTTCGGGAGAAAATGCTGAAGAAGAGGAATGATTTTCAGAGAGAGAACAGGAGAAAGTGTACTGAGAAGAATGAGTGAAAGATGAAGCAGAGAGATGATTATCGAAAGAGAAGTCATAGAAACAGAGAGAAATTTTATTTTTAACAATATGTCACATCAGGATAAAAAATTCTTAAGAAATACGAAAAGATCAATGGACTGAAGTAGAAATATTAGATTCAATTATTTTCTCTATTAATTTATTGTTTTATTCGTTGACAGACGATCTTCCAGGCTATGATATAATTGTAACATTTTAAAAATAATTTCATTATGCTGGATGAATATTTTTTTCTCGATTGTGTTCAATTTGTATGATCATGTTTTCTATGAAGAAAATGATAAAGATGCTTGTTTATTTCTCTAATTTATCAGTTTATTACACGTTTTCAACAAATTCAAATGGAAACTATATAGTTTGTTGCTTACTTCTCACAGAATTTTCCCTGTTTTTTCAGTTCACTCACTTTTGTTGGAATTTACTCATTTATTAAAAATCTGTTATCATCCGAAAGCAGTGGGATACTGATAACAAGCCAAGCAGAAACGCCAGGAAGTGTAAAAGTGTGTGATGGAAAAGAACAGAGACAGTGAATAACACGGAGTGAAACCAATAATTCAGCAAGAGAAGGAGAAAAGAAAAACTGTCACCCAGATTTGTAGATTGTGTTTTCGGGGTTAGGTCGGTTGGGGGGTGATGATGAGGGTGGGAGAGGGGCACCACAAAACGGGGCCCAGAATGCTATATCTGACGACACAATACAGTTTGCTGACAACAAAATGAACGATTTTCGATAAGATAAATGACAAACATATACCGTAAGGATCAGACTCGTATTCACACTTGACAAAGTTACATCAATCACCTTCAGCTTGGCTCCGTCCCGCTCCGCTCCCGCTCCCGGGAATACGAATCACGAAAGTTGAGAAACTCGAATTATTATTCTTCGGCTGCTTTGTTGGCTCATGGCTGTTAGACTTCAATCTTGGAAAGCTGATTTGTATGTTAATCGTGCGATCAATTATTGTGATTGATTGACGAATTTTAGGATCAAACGTGATTCTTATTTTCAAAACTGGGTATTTTCTGAAATCAGTATAGTTCATGAAACTTCGTTTTTTCCAAAGCTCCTTTAGAAATACGGAGATGATTTCCTGAAACTATGAAAAGGTTGTGAACCATAGAAATTGTTGTACTAGTGCTTGTTGAAGTAAATTACATAAAAATTTGATTGAGTCACTGTCAATGTTGTACAAGGTGACACACGGGAGACGGACGGTTTTGAACTGCGTAGTACTGAGAGTGCGGCGGTGGGAGGTGGTTGTGGTGGGGATAGTTCTGCTCGACATAAGACGCCATTTTGTTTACTCAGTCACTATGGAGCAGTGGGACTTACAACGTCGATTGTTTGTCTATGACAGTTTCGTGAAAAGTGGTGAGTCTATTACAGCTACACAGCGATTGTTTCGTGTGCGGTTTAATGTTGGTCGACATGGAGCTGTTCCAAGTCGTAACACAATCCTCAGATGGGTGAAAAACTTCAGATCGACTGGAAACATACTGGATAAGAAGCATCCTGGCCCGATACGCAGTGTAACAACACCAGAAAATGTTGAAAGGGTAAGGGAAGCAGTAGTCAGAAGCCCAGGACGGTCAGCTAGACGTCATGCTAATGAGCTACGAATTAATCGTGAATCGGTTAGACGAATTTTGCATAAAGAATTAAAATTCCATCCCTACAAAATGCTCATTGTCCAACAACTTAAGGCAACTGATTTGCTGTACGCGAAGACTTTGCATACAGAATGCAAGTGATTTTGGGATTGAATGAAAATGCAATTTTATTGATGAGCGATGAGGCTCATTTCCATTTAAACGGGACTGTGAATAAGCAAAACCTGCGTTACTGGGCTCCAGAGCATCCACACCTTATCCATCAGCGTCCTCTACACTCAGAAAAACAGTATGGTGTGCTCTTGGCTCTGTTGGCATTATTGGACCTTATTTTTTCGAAGAGAACGGGGCCACAGTTACTGTTAATTCGGCTCGATACATTCGTATGCTTGAAACTTTCTTTAAACCAGAACTACGAAGACGACGAATCCCCTTAAAACGTGTTTGGTTCCAGCAGGATGGGGCAACATCACACACCGCAAACAATTCAATGACAGTTCTTGCACGCATGTTTCGTGGAAAGATTATCTCACGTTTTGGCAATGTTCCTTGGCCTCCCAGGTCTCCTGACTTATCAGTGTGTGACTTTTTTCTGTGGGGTTACCTTAAGAGCTGTGTCTATAACCACAAACCACGAACTTTGGATGAGTTGAAGAATGCAATCATTCAAGAAATTGCTGCCATCCCTGTAGAGATGTTAGTCCATGTGATGGAGGATTTTGAGAAGAGACTTGAGTCCTGCATTCGAAATGATGGACATCACCTTGAGGACATTATTTTTCACAAATAACTGAAATGACAGGTAATGAGCTTTGTTAACTAAAATGGCAAATAATAAGCTTTGATTATGTGTAATAAACATGTATTAATTTTAAAACTGGCTGAGTATTATTACATTAAAATCCGTCCGTCTCCCGTGTGTCACCCTGTAGAACCGTTCCATAATGAATTTAAACCACTATATATTAAAAAGTTGTAACAATTATATCAGCTGAGCAGATACCAAAAAATTGCTTGGTTGCCTGTAAAGTCGGTATACGGGCGAAAGTTTTACGTGACAACGACTTTGAGTGGTAAAATAATTTTAATGTGAATATTCATTCATATAGTAGGAAGAATGATGAAATAATAGTAACAATTTAAAACATTTATTTATACAAAGAATTATATTTAAAACATTAATTTATACAAAGAATCTCGCACTGAACCACAACATTGTGATTACACAACATAACCTATTCACTTATGCATGATTATGTGATTATGCATTATTGTTATTACTACAACATAGCCTATTCACTTATTCACCTAAGCGGCGCAGTCGCAGAAGATTGCTTGCGGCGCCTGCGCAGGTTGACTGCTCCGTTTCACTCTCTCTCCAGGTGAATGCTTTCGGATTGCTCGCCACTGCTCCTATTCGTGCTCTTTCCAGACGAACGTGAACCGAGACGAACGCTCTCACTCGCTCTCATTGTGAGCGCATAACGTGGGAACGTAACGCAGTTTCTTGAAGTGTCACCCGGCAAACCAATTTATAAGACGTTGTCACGTCAAAAAAAACAATTATTTGGTCCTGTACCAAATAGAATTATAGAATTTGACAATATGAATGTGTTTTTTTTTCATTAAATTACATAAGCTTCTTCTCCCACTTCAGAATATTCCAAGTTTAGAAGAACTTCTATGGGCATTACCGAGAGCTGTTTATTCTGGTACTTGAAACGTCCCGAAAAAGAAGAGGATGCAATAGTAACTACTGCTGCCATCTACCGGTAGAACTCAGAACTACTCGCTCAACGAATTGTTGACTAATCGGAAGAGAGTAGGCGGAATTTGAAGGTGTGTTTGAGGCTAGACTCAAATCTGTATTTGCTTCTGATTGGTCTATCAGTTTTATTATTTGTTTTCCTCTACTACTCTGCTGTTTCTTGATTTTAGTGCAGATAGAAACTCAAGTTAATATATCTCTGTTTATGAACACATCTTGAATTCTTTTCACTATTCATTTCTCAGATTAAATGAATAGCATGTTTCATATAATTCCTACAATTATTCTTAAATGATAAATATTAGACTATCATTTTTTTCACATTCTTGCATCACATTTTTCTTCGCTACCTATAATATCGAGCTCGAAATAACTGTATGACTGTATTCTAATTGTGAACTTTTTGTTTCAGGTAAGTCGATTTGATCAATCCACGTTACTTAGTGAGTTACTGATGAACACAGCACTCTCCATGACGTTAAGGTGAGAGAGAATAATCCAATACATTCAATTTTTTGAACTCTCATCAATGATCATATTATATAGATTTGTACTACAGACTACACAGTAATTCCTATGACCATAAGTCACAATATACTTTTTCATTAATAAAAACAATATAAAAATCTTGGAGCATCCTTTATTTTTTTGAAATACTTTAAAATAGTTCAACTATAATAATGTTTTTTTTTTAAATAAAGAGTGCTTCAAGATTTTTATATTTTTTTATTAATTTAAAATTAGCCCATGTGAATGAAGTGTTTTTTGTCATTATTATGCCTTGTCTACTAAATACTCGTATTATACTGTTTAGAATATACTGATTCCTCACTACTTCATAATCAACAAACTAGGCATCCAGATGCATGAGAGTAGCCTATAGAAGAAGCAGTTGATCTCAACTTGGTTTCATCACACTTCACTAATCCAAATGCTCCTAAAAACTTTGCAACTTTGAGGTCCTCAACTATTTATTCTTGTTTATTAATACGTTTTTGTTATAAATCAAATTTATGTTTTACATCCAATTTTAATGCCAACATTTCATAGCCTACAACTTCACAGTGTTTTGGCTAGTTGAAAAAATCAAACATCCGTTGCCCTATAAAAAGAGGGGTAATTAATCCCCAAGTCCCCAAGTCTATTTCGATCGACCAATTAGAAGTGGTGTCTGCTGATCCACTCTCGGATCAGTGGCTTATGTTCTTAGTGGGAGCAGCGAGGATAAATATGAAAAATTGTTCAACATCCTTTTATACATCAACTTTTGACTGATTTATTATGATGGACCAACATTTTGAGATTGGAGTGATGCACTGCTTCTTACTGTTCAAACACTCGGTCCCCTATCTTTCCTTCCTCCTGCTTCCATTTACTTCTTTTCTCATCTTCCTCATCATAATCTTTTTTTTCTTCTTCTTCATCTTATTTTCTCCTTTTATTTCTTCTTCTTGGTTCTCCTTCTTCCTATTTGAGCTTCTTGGTCGTCATATTTCATTCCGCATCACCTCTGATGCCTCCAAGTATACGTATAATAATTATACCTTAAATAATTTGCTTCATAGTCTTTGAATCTACTGCATCATACTGTAACTAAACGTGCGATGATAACTTCCAGTTAGATTTTGCATAGTTTCTCTAGGTTTGTTTGAGAGTCTCACAATATTATCAATATCCTATTTATCACGAAACGTTTCAACAACAAAGCCTCCATTCATTCTAATTCGAATTTGAATTTGCATTCGAATTTAGAGTGTAAATATGTACTTTTCTTATAAGATTTAATCGTTTCATTTTTGTATATCCTATCAATTATCCAGTTCAGTCCAGTAGCTTGAACCAGAGGTCTATCAATTTTCATATAATTTAACTCTGTTGCATATCCGTACTTCTTCACTATTTAAAATTAAACTAGTATTTAAAAGAGAATCAAAAAATGCTCTAGTAATGCCCAACTAACGCAATTACCTACTCCCACCCCATCATCACCACTTATTCCTCCACCTTCATCCTTTACCACACATAACCTTGACATTTGAGTAAGTTCCTAGTCTGATGATGACCCACAACAGGTCGCAACGATCCAACGATCGCCACTACCAATGTAAGTGCATTTTCCCTTCATAAGTGCTTTTAAAATTAAAGTTTTATGTAATTTCAAGTGAGTTTTCTTATAAGTTACCTTGATATCTCATACATATTAATTTTTTTCAAATTTAATGATCCAATGTAACCACCCAACATATTGTAAATTATTCAATGACTACCTATCAAACAATGAAAACCCTCGACTCAGCTTGCATTACGTTGACGGAGCACCCTGTACAACTAACACTGTCAACCGACACCAGCTGAAGCAGCCATAGATCATGCCGAGCTGAGAGCTGAGGGCTCCTTCACCTTTGTGAGTGAAGTGAAGGAAGTTTGGAAGTCTTTGGACCAGATGCCATCCCAGTCAGGCCCGATCCCAGCGACATAGAGACGCCTCAAAAACACTAAATCAAGACCGGAGCGGATCAGTCTGCCGCGCGCGTGAATTATGGCCATTCGTACAGACGCGCACATACGTCCGTCTGTCTCGGATCTGCTCGTCATAAGCTGACGTCTCCAAACTGAGATTCACTACAATCTGTCAGCTTCGGGTCAATGGGATTCATGGATTTCATTTATGAGGATGGCTGCAGGTTTAAAGTGGATCGCACTAAAGCATGAATGGAAAGTGGTGTTCAGATAACATGTGGGAGGCCGCCTGCAAGAGCAACGGACAAATCTTGGGAGAATACGAGTATTCCAGAAAGAGAGGGGAAGTGGGTCTCTGATGGATATTGGGAGATTTGAGTGATGGAATGACTGGGAAATTATGAATTATGTGTCAATAACGAAATAAATGGTAGTTTTAAATCAATATTTTATTCTATCAAATATCGTAGAATGAGAGGAGTGATTCTGGAAAATTGTGATGTTAGTGGTAAAACAGAGTAACTGAATTGTAATTTCTATCAATTGTAAAATATCAATAATTGATGTTTCATCCAAATCGATTCAGTCCTATGCAAGTAGATTTCTTCGAGAGCCATTTAGGAATGCACCATATTATAGTGCTCATAATTAAAACGAGACTTCTAGTATACACTTCGTTATGTAGGAAACCTGTTAGTTTTGCTATCATACAATAGAATCTATAAAATCTTCAGTCTGCTCATCTCTTTTTTATTTTTTTCCTCTCCATTTTCCAGAGTCACTCTATTAAGTGAGAGTACTCTTTTTCATGAAGAGACAAATTACAATCGAAACTCACACTAGAATTACTTTGAAGTGATTCGCTATTTCTAAGAAAGCATACTTTGAACAATGAAGCCTGAACTAAATTCAAATCTACCCGATCAGTTAGAGAAAATATGCACTACTCATCCTCTTTTTATCATCATGAGAAAGCTGGCAATGATGCTCAAATAATAATCACAAGAATTTGCGATGCATGTATGAATCATTTCAATGAATGAATCTTCAGTTATAATGAATGAGATACAGGACTATTAACCAGAAAGTATGAGGCCCTGAAATTGATCAGTTGCGACCTGAAAACTCTGACAAGACCTGAGCCAGACAGGTCACTCGATGTTATTATTATTACCAGAAAGTATGTGTTATGAGTCGACTCAAATTTAAGAGACAAATTTTCAAAGTATACTTCAAAATATACTCATCATAAACTAAAAAGTTATGAATCAAATCACAAGCAATATTGCAATATTCAAATCCTGTTACTCCAATGAACATAAACAAACGTGGTTGTCATACCAAATCCTACTTCTTGTACCATCAATCACAAGTCCAATAACACATCTTAAGTTGCCGAATTTTATTCAAATGTGTAAAGAATTTCCAATGTGACTCACAACATGTCCTTGACATCAAGTAGACGACGAAGCATATTAAGAGAAGCATCGGACTTGATTTTCGACAAAAAGAAGGAGGGTGGAAGAGAGTGTGCGAGAGAGAGGGAGTGACAGTGTAGCCGACCCTGGCTTCTCTGAGAGGAGGAGGCGGTCATTTTGAAACACACTGAAGGTTACTAAATCATTGACACAGAGACACGCGGTGGCAGCGGTGGCATGGTTGACGGCAGATTTTTAATACTCACCTCAATCTTAAAACCAGACTTCAATTAGAGACTTATTCAAATCGCTGTAAATTATTGCCGCCGCTGCTCGAAGGTTACAGACAATGATAACCTGAAAAATGAAAATAAATAGAAAGAATTATAACCTACATTGACACTGATATACGGTACGTGGAAGGAAGATTAGCTAATTTAATATTCCTTATTAAGAGTCTAGCTGTAACAAGTTTGAAGACGTGTGAGTTGTTGATGTGCTGGTTCCCATTATTAGTTGTCTTCTTTGTTGAGAGACTAGGAGAGCTTCAAGGCGATTCTAGTCTCACTAGCCTCAAATTTTGAGGCTTCATTAAAAGGCTCTGCGGATTACCTCTAGCAAATTTTCATAAACGATTCCTGGGGGATCTGTAGGTCCGTCATATTTATAATTTTTAGAAAATTTCTTTTGAGGAATTGTAACTCGAAGTATTGATGAAATATTATCTTCCCTGGTTAACTCTTATCTAAATTATTATTTTGCTGAGGTTTCAGCATTGATATGTTCTTTGTAAAGTTCTATTACATACAAAAGTTTCAATTTTCGCTAAGATCAATTTCATTAAGCTATATAATGATAATACTGATATGATACAATACAACCACAATAGACATGAAAATTACTTTTTTCTTATTTCACTCACTTGAAAATAATATATACGAAGATATAATTTTATTGTCTCTCATTCGGCAATCAAACATCCATGTACATTTAATATGGGGATTGATGAAATTGGATTTTCCATCTTGAAACCAATATAAGAATGTTCAATCCTGATGACAGATTAGTTGGTCATTTTACATGGATAAAAACAATTTATGTTTCTTATAAATGGGTTTCAAGTATTTTATTTGATAGAGTTAAGCGCCATCACAGAAAAGCAAACAGAAAATAGTTTTTTTCTGTAAACACTGTGTGACCAGAACCTTAGAAAAAGAGGAGTATAGAGGAGTGGTTGATGAATCTTTAGAGATACAGAGTGTGAAAAGAGTTTTACTTTCCTCGACTAACCGTATTTCTATCAGATAGCCTTCACCCTCACAAACAATAATTCCTCTCTTTCTCTCGCACTCACCATTACTTATTCTCTCTTTTCCCTTTCACCCTCTCTCACTCTATTTTTAGTTTTCTCTCTTTCTCTCTTGAGTAGACGTTTCACACGACACCCTGAGGAGAGCCTGAGCTGCTAGGTACAAGTCACACCGAGTGAGGATTGAGGGACGGTCTCTCACTCTCTAGGATGGAGAGGAGTCTCAGAGCCTCTATACACCAAAAGCGCGCCGTTCATAAATCCGTCAGCGGAAGACGGTGTGCTGCATCACTCACACACATACACACACAGACGCGAGCAAACGCGCACACACCATCAGCGGGTGAAGATGGAATCGGAGAGTGTTTCTTGACTTCTCTTCCACTTGTTTCAAGCAATCGTTCGCTGGCACCTTGAAGTACGTCCGAAATTTTCCACAGTTCATAGTATACATCAAACAAAATTATACTATTTTCTCATGTTCATAACAAACTAGTCACTACAATTCTCATCGTCACTTTAAAATTGGAATGTAAGAGAGTACTGTTATGTATTTCATGAATCTAGAATGAAGGAAATGTCAATTACGGGGTTGCTTATGTATTTTGGAATTATATACGAGTAGTAAAAATGTAGTTGTACGGTAACAGGCCAACTCTACTCCACTGACTTTTTCACATATAAGTATAAAAAATTCAACGTATTGACAATTTTGTGAGGTCATGAAAGTTGCATCGATTTCCAATACAGCCCCTACCAAAGAATTATGCTAATGATTTGGCCGAATTCATCATGTCAATGTCACTTTCAGATGTGATTGGTATCACTGATGTTGATGATGAGATGGACGTAAAACAGAGTCTGTGGGAATTGGACTGCAAAACAAAGAGAAAGAGAGAGATAGAGTTGAAAAGAGTGGTGGAATAAGTGAGCAGAAGGGGGAGAGAGGCATGTACATGATTGACTGTGATTCGGTGGAAATTGGGCGATCTTTTCGTATTAATCATTCAAAATCTGTCATGCATGACAATGTCACTATCAACATTATGGGCTCCATATTGACAGCCGAATCTATTTAGTCCTTCACTCTTCTTTATCTGATCAACCGCTTTCTCTGTCATAAATTAGGCATTCATCTCATCCGTAACTGGGTGGTTTGGAAGGTTTATTTCCTCCAGAAAAACTAAAGCTACTACATCAATTACAGAAAATATTAAATAGATTACAATCACATACAATGGTTAGTTTCATAAATTTCTTATACTGTGTCTTCTACATGTTTGGTGTTTTCTGTGTGGAAATTGATCTACTCCACTATGGCCAGCCATAGGGTGATGAAGGGATTCCATTTTTCTATATGCTTGGATTTTATAAAATTAGATTTATAATATCATGTAAAAATCACAGTATTCATGTTTCAAACTAACTATTATTGTAACTATTCTAAAAAAACTATTATTGTTTTTCATCCTATTCCTTTCATTGATTTTTTTCCATGATATTTTCTCCCCATCTAGTCTTTTTTCTTCCCCCACAAATTTCTCCATCATATTCTCCTGCTCTCCATCATCTTTCGTTCATCCTCATCTATTAACAGCCTTATAATCTCTCTCCAACTTCTCTTCCTTTTCCTCTTCCTACATCACAATCTATTCATCTTCGTCATTTTCTATCTCATCCATTCACCCATCCTCTATACTCTCTTCTCATTCATATGATCACTTGTTTACTTATACTATTTCCTTTATTCTTCCTATTCATTTACCTTCTGAACCTCAGAGCGTTTTAATCCTCTGCATCATATTTCTTGTACGCTTCTAGTAAATTCATTAATGATTGTGAATAACAAACTTCATCTTTCCTCACTTCAACACTTGATAGATATGAGGATGAAATTGTGAGTAGGATAGAGAAAAGGACATGGTTGAGATTAAGGATGAGATTAGGGATTTGAGAATAGAGGACGAAGAAAAGGATATGAAGTTAGTGATGGTTGCAGTGTGGGGTAGTAGTACATTTCAGTGGGAGTTGAAAGAGTGAGAGAGGATTTAAGAGCTGCTAGAGAGAGTATCATCAGCTTGATTGACTTCTTTATTGCTGACTGACTCAGCTGACAAACTAGCCAAGTCTACACAGACCTATTAACAGATACTACTCACACCACTTCTCTCTACTACTCTCCACACAATTCCATCTCCTCCTTGCTTCTTTCTCTCTCTTATTTGCTCTCGTTTCCTCTCCTTCTCACTCCACTTTTCCTCATCCTCTTCTCCTCAGTCCAGATCCTTTTCCATCCTTACTTCCTCATTCCTCTTTCCAAATAACTCACAGTCTTTGCATTCGTCTTCATCGGCTCTCCTTCCTCTTCTCTTGTCATTCACTCATTCACCCTATTTTCCTCTCTCTTACTTCTCTTTCACACTCTTGCTTCTTTTTCTCTCTCTTGATCTTCTTCTTCTCTCTGCCAACATTCATGCTCTCTCTTTCCCTCTCCCTATCTTTCTCTCTTTCACCCTCCACACAGTCTCTCACTCACACTCTTCACTCTAATTCCGACAGTCATCAATTTAGTCAGGCTTTCCTCATTCTGCAGTCTATGTCTTCTCATCTGTTCCGTATTAGCGCTTGAACTCTGACAAGATTCACTCCAAACTGTCAGTATGAGTTGAATGGGTTAGCGTTTATGCTATTTATGAGGAACGCTGTCAGGTATAAGTAAATCTCTCCAAAGTGTCCATAAACGTGAATTATTTGTAGAATCGGTGAATCGCTCTCAGTATATATTATGTAAGAGTGCATATTTGTATTAGTGAAGCCTGTATTAGTTCAATGTTTAGGAATTAGTATTAGTATGTATGAATTGGTATCAGTGTATAGCTGTATTTGTAGTATTTGTGTATCTTTGTGAAGTTTGTGTTGATGTCTCTGTGAGTGTAAGAGAGGATCTCTCGCTTTCAACTACTCTACAAATATACGACTACAAATATAGACTTGCAATATCGTCGACACTGTCTCATCAATCAGTCATTAAACTCCGATCCAGTGAGCAGTGACGACTGATAAACTCTATTGCTTATCTTCTAGCTTTTTCAGCCTTCTATAAGCTATAACTACCGTATACACATTGATTGTGTCTATAGTGGTCATACTCTAACCATAGAGTGAATATATTAAAATAGGATTATTTGTCTATGCTTTAACTATAAATTTTAAATGTGACCAACATGAGATTCACTTCAATCTGTCAATATCCCTTATGAATAAAATCAATAGGCAACTTTCCATATCCAATACTGATAGTTTGAAATTATTTCCGCTATATTTAATGGTAATAGCTACTGATACTCAAAAATGTTGATTTTGAGTCTACGAAGAAGAAACTAACGTTAGATGTATAATTTTCACAGGAGTGTAGATTGTATGTTTAAACATTGTATTAGAGTTATAACATTATACATTACATGAAAACGTACTCGGTTATTGCAATAAAAATGTGCTACCAAATTTACTGAACTGTTTTTCACAATTTTTCACTTTTATGAATGCAACAAATGCATTGATTGTATATGCATTGCAGCTCATAGAAAACATATACAAACTGGGAAATTGAGAAATACGAAAACGGTATAGAAATACTGCCTCAAAATGCTATTTATACAGGAAGGAAATTGGTAGGGATACATTCAGGTTTTGGATATTGATTATCTTTAATTCTTGCTTGATATTTTAGAGCTTCAATCATGATATTAACAATTATCAATGACAGGGACTACAACTTATATTTTCATTGAAATATGGATCATTAAATGCTTCAAACAGTGCTTCGAAAAACTAGTGATCACCAGTTATTTTTCATATAATAGCACTCCTCAGAGTTTAAAATAACTGAATTTTCATGGAGAAATTCCAATTGCGAACCATGCATCCTGCAATTATTGTAATAATAAATTATTATCTTGAAAACAATTTTTGATCAGTAATTTAGATGATAGTCTCAGATAATTTGAAGATTAAAAATTTTGTTATATTTCAATTCAAGTTGTTTGGTTTTTTGCAGTCCACTGCGTCAATTGAACCACTCTCCCGTCCACCCACATTTCACACAAAACAGTCTCCCAAAACACCCAGATAAATTTCAGTGGATCAGTTCTGATTTACAGCCTCCCCCTCCCACCACTCCATTCACCTGACTGCAGGTTCCTGCATTGTATGAGTGAGTTGCACTGCTAAACATAATTACGATGGAAATTTAATGGTAATTTTGATTTGTATGACGTAAATCAGTCCCGATTCGCGTTCAACGCGACGTTTCCGAAAACGCGCGCGTCGGTCAGTCACACAGCGCTTGTTTTAAGCGTTTTTCAGCCGTTGAATGAGACATTTTGGCGTGCGCACTGAACGAACGTAATTAGCGTTTTAATTTGTCGTTCCCCGGGTAGTGTACGCACAGGCACAATAATACACACTCATTTATTATTATGCCAGTTTTTGGGAGGAAAAGGGGGTAGTGATGGATTGATTGAAAAATTATAGAGTGGGTGAGGTTGGAGGAAAAAGAGTGTGTGGACTGAGGAGAAAAGAGAATATTGTGAAAGAGAGAAGAGAAATAGTGAGAGTGTGTGTGAGAATGTGGGTAGAGAGAAAAGAGAGCAAGCCGTAGAATTGAAAGAGAGACAGACAGACAGATTTAGAGAGAGGCAAAGAAAGAGGTTCTTATAGTTTTTTTGTTGAATATGTCCAATAATAAATTAGTGTCATAAGAGTGAGCTTGAACAGCATGAGGACATTGATGGACATGAAAATAGTATGTGGAAGGAAAGGATTTGAAATAAGATACAAAATGTTCACTGAAATCAGTTCCGTTGACTCTCTATCTATAATAGATATTTAAAAGGCCTTCCCCTTTAATATTCTCCATGGAATTTGTTATTTGACGATACATATTGATTTCACTTTCTCTGATTTAAAGGAGAAAAAAGTCTCACAGTCTTACTCTCAAGTTATTCTCATTTATATTGGTAAAATCCAACCTTACTCTTATCATTAAATCTCCAAAGCACACATGAGGTTTTGCTTATTATCGTCCGATCAGTCCCCCTATTGTTTCTTGTGTCAAGTTGTATGTCCTTGTTCTCAGATTCACACAATCTCCTCCTGTCACCTCATTCTTTCTTCTCTCTCTCTTCAGTCCCACTCTATCCTCTTCTCACCCTAACCTCCTTCAATAGCAATTTATTCTACTCTCAATGCGTACGTATACCTTTTCACTTCACTCTTATTTTTCCTCTTCCTCTTACCCCTCCGATCGCCCACCCACCTCCACTTTATCCATTTGTATTTGTTCTCTTTTTAGCCTTCTAAACGGTCTTGAACGTCGAGGCTAAAGACAGGACAGGTCTGGACTCTGGACAGTTATACAGGCTTACTGTCAACTGTCAACAGATAGGAACTGTATATTGTTGTTCAATGCTCTTCCTTTTTTATCCACTGTTTTATATCTATCTTTTGTTTCTTTTTGTGCAGAATTTTTTCTTCTCTCGCCTCGTATGCATTCTTAATGAGTGCAGTGATAGGGTATTGGATGCAGCTTGTAGTAAGTTATCTTATTGAGAACGAAAGATATTCTATGGGATTCTGAGAGTTGATTCTATTCAATCTATTTTCTGTATAAACGTTTCGTTGAGAACTAATTTTAGGTTTTAAAAGATATCAAATGTTAATTCTACATGATTCAACTCTAATATATTTATTTTATTTGTCATTTTTACAAAAAAAAACACACAAATATCCTGAATAATTGAAGTTTTTAGGTAAGTTCTTCCATATTAAGTTCATGTTCTGTGAGCATCAGTGTTTCTACAGTCATCAGCTTTTGAGAAAATCTCAACTCAGAGCTATATTCCTTATCCATATTAATCTTGAATCAAAACACAATAGGTTATTCCTGACTATTAGCGAATTCCAAGTTCATTTCAACAATATGTGCTCATCCATATTAATAATCCTGAATCAAAATACAATACTGGTACTCGATATTTTTGACTAAGAGCGATCTCCAATATGAATACATCGATGAAGCCTGTATGAGTCTGGCAAGTTTTAATTACCTGTTTAGTGAGACTGTGACTCCACCCTTCTCAGCAATGATTAAGAGCACTCACATACATCTTAGCAGTTGACACATTCTAATCACAACCAGCTGCCATAAATAACATGATACGTAAGAAATAAATAATAATGGTGTAAAAAATCGTCATATTTCAAGCGCCACTGACAGGTTACAATCGATTATATTCTTTCTATCAGATCGAGAGGTGGATGTTTGGGAGGTGGGCGGTAATAAAGGAAAAGGACAAGGAGGAGGAACAGAAGAAGAATGATTGAGAAATGAAGGAAGGATGTTCGTCCGATTGCCAGACAACTCATCATAAACAAAGTCAATGTATCTCCCACTCTCCTCTCTCACTCTCACACCGGTTCTTCGCTCTCCTTCTAAAACATACGTATATTTTAATCCATTGACGTTTTCGAGAATAGTTCCTCGCTCAAGATTTATTTCGTAATTTCATGTGTTGTATAGTTTATTTGATTCGGCCTTTGTTTTTTCTCTCTATCTGTAGTCAATTGGCGTTACTCTTCGCTGCTTTTTGTTTCTCTCTTCTATCGTCTGGTTCTTCCTATTTCATCTCGATAGGCTTCTTTATTGGCTTGTGTTACCTGCTTATTGGCATTTCTGCTTCTCCATCTCCATCTAGTCATATTTATCGTCAGTTCAGCTATTGACTTCTTTCTCCCCTACCTCATTACCCCTTTCTCCCCTCATTACACTTCACTACCTTATTCTCAATTATTCTTCATAATGTTCAACTTTCTCTTGAATTATGATGCTAAATTTATCTAATCATATCATCTGTATGTTGTTTAATGGTATTTCTTCCCTCCTATAACTAGAAATTGGCTACTTTTTGATACTGGAGAGAGCTAAATTTTGTGTGTTTTTACTGTTTCTTGAATAAATTTTTTCCCAATTATATCCTTCTGCTCTCTTCCCATTTGTATCCTATCTCCTACTTAGGAGCTCATATTCCTTTTTCAGAATTTTTATTGATGTACCTCTACCTCTCCCTTAATTTTCTTTTGTAAAGACCTGCACTTTTTGCATCTAAACTATTTTTTAATAATCACTCTTTCTTCTACTTGCACTTATTTTTCTCTAATATTCATTCCTCCTTTCTCCTTTTCTAAATGTCCTTTTCACTCCTCTTCTATCTTTTTCAAGTTTTCATTCTTCTTTAAATCAGAAAGGATGGAAAATAGAATTTTTCCCCTCTAATCTATTGCATTGTCATTTATTTTTACTATTTATTTTGTAACTTATCAGTTTATTCTGTTCTCTTCCATTTTCTCTTCCTTTTATATTTTTTGAAACATCTCACATGCACTTCTTCACTGTTATCTTTTCTCTTGTTCTAACATATTTCTATCCATACCCATTTCCTTCTCCTCATCATTCTTTTCCCCTCCACTTCTCCTCCTCCACCATCTCCCTCTCGTTTTTCTCTTCTCTCTCATCTCTCTCTTCTCCTTTGTATCGTCTTATTCGTAGCCAGATATGGATGGCATCCTTGCGGCCGAGACGTTGGAGTAAATGTCAGTTGTTTGAGATGGATGTGCTTGATTCCCAATGCATGCCTCCTCATCCTCCTCTGGCAAAAGTGTTAATTACTATTCGTTCGGTATAATGTGATAATTGCTAAAGTAGTTCCATAAATCAGTGGAACCGAACCGTCCAGTAGATTGAAACTCGCTTCTTTCTCTCACTCACTCACTCTCTTCCCCTCTCACTTACTCTTGCTTACTCTAGGCGAGCCTAAAGTACGCTTTTATGAAACGTACTCGTCTTGTATATCTTGTCGTTTAGTGCTTGTTTTGTTTCTCATGTTTGCTGTCTCACTCCCGGAGAAACAAGAAGATTTATCGACAGGGGATTGAGGCGGGCTGATCGAGTGATGCTTTAGATACAGTATAAAAATACAGAGTTGCAGAATGGAAATACTAGATACACTGTAATAAATACAATGTTACAGTGTGAAAAAATATTCCGTTTCCAACTTTACGTTTACCTCCCATGTGAGAGAATATTGAAAATTTATGGTTACCTATAACTACTCACAAGAAATTCTTGAACTGAAAAGTTGTTGCAAGGGTAATATGGTAATATTTTTCAACCAACAAATTAAGCAGCCCTGAAGAAATACGTTTTAAAAAATATATATTCACTTTCTTTATTCTTCATTCAAATAAATAAACCAACAATAAAAAATAAACTTATTAAGGTGAATTTTTTGCTGTGATTCAAATGTAGAATCGCTCAGTATAATTATTATGTTTGATTCCCAGGTAGGATAAAGTCATTGATAGTATATAGCTTGGATGGTAGGAGAGGATGGATAAGGATGGTAGGATGAAGTCAAGGATGATTCTATAATTATACTATTCTTGGGATAAAGTGAGGTATCCTACAATCTGGGGTCCACTGACCAATGCAGTTTTGGGCGAATGCCTGTTGTATGCCTGGATTGTATCCTATTGTCATGAATAGATAAAATTATTAAAATTATAATATTTTTGATTACACAGTATTATACATTATATTCAGGGAGACCCTCATATGACCTGTTCCATTTGTAGTCACAATATAAATAAGAAAATTATTACAAGGAACAAGAATAAACAGGCACAGGAAGAGTTGGATAACTCAAATGAATAAATTAATTTGGGACAACGTCTTGAAGAATAACCGACAAACCTTGTCTAGTCCAACAAAATAATCAACATCAATCACGAACACTCCCAGAGCCAGAACCTCCGAAATTCTTTCCTCCATGAACAAGTCCCAGTGATTTAAGCAGCCATCACATCACAACAATCCAAGTCCCATGCTTCAACTTGTAGAAAACCAGTATCTCTTGTCCAGTGTAGATGATTCAAATAGATTGCTCAAGTCAAATCTTGACGTTTTTCTCATAATTTGACAGAGAATTTAGAACCGGATTCCAGATAAAATATCGATACTTTCCAACACTTCGGAATGGGTCGATATTTTAGTTTTCAGTATTTCCAACAAATAATTCGTTCACTATGACAGGTGGTCCATCACGTCACCTTAATTTACTACACTTTCAGATCTCTTCAACTTTTTTTGATGTTCTTTTTTTAAACTTTTGTCAGACACTCTTGTAATTTACTAATCCATTTCCAGCGACTCAAAAATGTCACATCATTCCTCTTATCTTTGATCATAATTATCCAAAAAATACTCCCAGTTTTTTTCTGAGCTCAATTTATTCGGTTTTAGCGGTGACCTGGAATTCATCAAGATACAACACAATTTTTTTCACGAAATATAACAAAAATTTATTTATATTGAAGTGTTATCCTCTCTTCACAAGTACATCTGCCTTCTGTCTGCGTTACTTTGACATTTTAACGATAATTTGTATATTTATTTTCCACGAGAAGTGTTCTTTTCATTAATTTTGAAGATATGTGTAGGACTGTGTTTATTTTTAAGCACATCATACGAGTTCACATTCTGATTATTAATCACATAACACTCGAATGTAAACTGGCATCTTTATTTTGAATATAGCTACTCTTTTTGCGCATCAAAAGTGTAAGTACAATAAAGTATGGGGATAGAGATTAGGCAAAACGCCAGGATTCATTCTCCCAGATCTCTATACCTACTCGTCTTAAAGATATCTACAAAATAAATGAATAATATTTCAATTCATATTTAGTTTAACTATAGAATAAACTATCTATAATATTATGTTTATTCCATAGTATATAACCTATAACACAATAAAAGTGAATTATAGTTATGGAAGTATGAAGAAGAGCTTACCTAGAATAGAAATATGTAAGGACTGAGGACTAAAGGAGTTGTCATTGTATGAATTTGAAATTTTGTAATGAAATTAGAAATCAAATTTAGAAAGAAAAAGTGGGTAGTTGATCAATTCAAACTGATTTACTAAGAATATTTTTCTTGTATTTTGTTTCTGGCAAAATATATCATTCAAATATTCACTTTTCTTTTCAGGGCTTCTGGTTATTGAAACCCAATAAAAATTATTATCAAGTACCCTTTATTTTATTCATATAAAATAGTGGTGTTGTAATAAAATGAAGGCTAATTGATAATTTTTATGGGTGTTTCATCTTAGGTATTTGTTTTTTCAAATCATCATCATGAAGCCGCATTTCATGGTAAAATCTCATATTTTTCTATAATACTAGGAGGGAACTAGTCATTTCAGTTCACAACTCGAATATTTTTAGATCAATAGAAAACCGTTTAGGAAGTCTCTCTGAAAAAAGGCAATAGATACAGATCAATATCGAATTACGTGGAGTGTTTCCTAATCGTCACAATCTAATGAATAAATCTTACCGGATCTTTTTCAATGTCACCCATTCATGTCACATCAGCCATGCTCCATAGTTATCTAGCGGTGGAGAAGACTGGGGAGGGAGGAAGGTTGATAGGAAGAAGGCATGGAGAAACAAGAAGAAGGAAGACAGAATATCCAGAGGAGAAAAGAAGAAGAAAGAGAAGAAGTAGAAGAAAAGTAGGGTTTGGAGAAGATAGTCATACCTATTTGTCGCACTAATGCTGTACACAACCCCATCCATTATACAGCATTATGCATCACGTTGAAATGTGCCGAAGGTAGATGCGTTCTGATTGTGTTGTGATTGACATGAGGGCAAAAGCCGTGTTTTGTAATCGCAAGGGTGCTCCACAGAGAAAAAACTGAGAGTGAGAATCAAAAGAGGGAAGGAGAAGAATGAGTGGCGAGGGGTAGAGACAGAAGATGGACAGATAGAAGCCTGCAGGGGGACAGTTGAGTGGCTGTACTCTGAAAAGAATAAGAAGTGTATTTATTTGCAACAACCCTTGACAACACTACTCTAATCTTAGTTCCAGTTTCGAGGAGAAGAGGTTGACATACATCAGAATCAACACGGAAGGGTTTCAAAGAGCAATTGGCTAATTCAAATGAGGTGGATACCGAACCCTTTCCTAGTGTTGTCTTCTCGTCCAGCACTCGCCTTGCATTCTCCTACTGTGCTATCCTATTTTGACAGGTGAAACGATGCGTAAATGATCGTGTCAAAGTGGGACACGGCAAGATGTTATCCTGATGGGTGGCAGCAATTGAGAAAAGAGTTGTGGAGGATGGTTAGGAGCTACTGGGTATTACATTATTGCACTTCACTTACTCTAAATAGACGAGAAAATTTAGCAATGATCTCAGTAACAATGTTGATTGATTTCAATTAAATTCCAAATTCAAATGTATTAAACTGCCTGAATTTAATTCAATTAAAATATATAGCAATATTTATTTCATTTCATTTATTCATTTATTGTATAAAATACTATAATCATAATACAATTATGACATTGGAGGAAAACTAGGCTGAGCCTGTACTATTTCTCTCCAAAAATTTTAATAAAATGTTAATGTTGTCCAAAATATAAGGTTATGTAATCTCACACTGCTTCGTCACTTGATTTTCGGTCCAGGAATGATGATTTAAAATTTTGAATTTTGAAGGTTGATTTTATACTCTAAATAAATCACAGAATGTATCACAATAAATTAAAAACTTAAGAAATATTGCACTTATTTGAAAAATTTGAATACAGAATCAAAAACCTACTCACTATTTGTTGTTATTGTTGAATGTTGAGGAATTTCAGAATCCCTACTATTCATAAATGGACTTGGAAAGATTTGAGAAGAATATCTATAGCATTTTGGTACTACCAGAGAAAAAATATAGCATAAATACATATTCCATGCTATATATAGAACGTTCATATTCCAATAATTTCAAGCCGATTATAGTATAAAAAAAGATCAACGCTTTCGAGATATGGCTATACAGGAGAATGATGAAAATCCCTTGGACTGCCAGGGTGACAAACGTGGAAGTTTTGAGGATGGTGAAAAAGGACCTGGAACTGATGAACATAATCAAGGCACGTAAGTTGGAATACCTGGGTCATATCATGAGAAACGAGGAAAGATACAGTTTGCTGCAGACAATAATTATGCAGGGGAAGATCTTTGGACGAAGAGGACCAGGAAGACGCAGGGTATCGTGGCTTAAAAACCTCAGGACCTGGTTCAACAAAACATCTACACAACTGTTCCGGATTGCTGCAAACAAAGCACGGATCGCTATGATGATCGTCAACATTCGTAACGGATTGGCACCCTAAGAAGAAGATAGTATATTATTATATTACAGTTTTGACTGGTGGGGATTTATGAACGGCACAGTATGAGAGACTACCAGTGTCACATAAAAAAGACTACGAGGATTATAAGCTTGAAATGATTGAAATTTGGAACATAAACGCCCTATACCATGGGATTATAATTATTCTTATGATATAAGCTATTTATTACTTCAAATAATTCAAGCTTCAGCTACTATTCTGCCATCCAAAATACAATAAAATTGATTAATTTGAAGCAAATCGAATCCAAGTATTGAAAAATTATTGTTATTCTTTTCCCATTCATTTCATATAATTTTGTATTATATCGCTTGATTCCATTTCATATTAATTTTACACTATGATTGTGTTTATTCAAATACAAGAACACAATAAATTATTCTTCATTTCCTCATTTTTCTTTGATGTGGATAATTCTCTGTGCAAAATGCTCAATGCAAACCAGTAATAGCCATCAATAATTTCATTGCTGGATACAAAATAAAAAACATTTTAAAATAATAAAAGAGCTTCATATATGGAAGATCTACTCATCCCATTAAAAAAATAGAAATGAGGCTCAGTATCTCATTCCAAACCACTAAGAGCGTTCACTTTTCATTCTTGTGGCATACATCACCAAGTGAATGAACATTGTGATGCGACAGTATTTTATGGCAGCTCATAGCCACAGATCACAGTTGTAGTCGGTTAGTGCATGTTTTTGAGTGACAGGGGCTGATTTTTCGGCTGCAGGGAAGGGAGAAGAAGGAGAGGAGGAGAAAGAAGAAGAGGAACAGAAAGAGTTGATGACGAAGTGGCATGAGGACCGTGTGACGTGTGAGTGGTGTCATCATCATTGCTCTGACAATGACGGACAGCTCAAAACTGCACCAATTTTCTACCTTGTGACTTTGAATGGAGAGGATTGCAGAGCTGGGTATCACATACTCACACACCAGCAAACAAGATGCCTGCTATGATTGACTGACTACTCATCTACCCCCCATATGTGAGTGTGTGTGTAAGTTGCAGCCAAAACAGCTATCGCAATGGAACCATGCCATCAAACAGTGTGTACGTGTTACTTGTATTACGTTCTGTGATATATTCTCAACAATCGTTCAAAAGTGAAGGCGGGAGTTTCAAAAATATTAATCTTGTAGTTTGTGTGTTGGGGCTGGGAAGG
The DNA here is from genome assembly GCF_014356525.2 of Nilaparvata lugens. Taxonomy (NCBI): domain Eukaryota; kingdom Metazoa; phylum Arthropoda; class Insecta; order Hemiptera; family Delphacidae; genus Nilaparvata; species Nilaparvata lugens. Next base: position 25,228,208 of record NC_052513.1, on the reverse strand, counting down.
AAGATTGCGTATATGACTCCTACACACGTATGTGAGACAGAGATGAGGTATTGAGGGATGAGGGATAGGGAAACAGACAGTAGCGTATCTCAGTCGATACAACGGGGAAAGATAAAAAGCGATTTCTATCAGGGACGGACATTTCAAACTGTCACGCGTACTCTTCATCATACTTTTAGCTACTCTTCTTTGCTTATATTCCATTTCCATTACTATTCTTCTTCCAGCTTTGATTTTCTTTCTCTGTTTATCCCTTATGTTTTTCTTGTTCATTCCTTAAACTTCTCTTCCCTTATCTTATGTTTGATTCCTTTGTTCCTCCCTTTCATCTTGTCTTATCCTCGTCCTCCTTCTCCTCCTTCTCCTACTCCACCTAATCATCTTATTCATTGCTCCATCTTTCTTTTTCTTTGTTCATCGATCTCATTATGTTCTTCCGGTTTTTATTCAAGCTTGAAGTTTTTCATCTTCCCATTCTTATGATTTTCATTGTTTTCTCATATCGTTATACTCTACTCTTCTCCATTTTCCATCGTTTTCTCCTTCATCGCCCTACTGTTTCCCTAAATCCTAGTTATTCGTCCTTTTCTTCTGATCATCTGTTCTTTCTGTTCAAATCGTATTTTTGTTTTCTTTTTTTTCTCCGACTTTCATTTTTTTTATTGATATTATCCTTCCATAGACTTCTTTTCCTACTTCCTCTCATTCCCTAATGTCAATCCCCTTGATTAACGCTTTCCTTCTTTCTTTATTTTTCGTTTTTTCTCTGATAATCGTTTTTCATCTCTCTTTCTCTCTTCCTTGAATGTTCAACAGCTTTCTCTACTTTTCGTCTTTCTTCCTTATCTCATCTTGTAATTATTCCCTTTTTCTTTCGTTCCTCTTCTTTCTCCTATTTCTCTTCCTTTTCCTACTGTTTTTCATCAGTCACTTATTCAGTCTTCTCCTTCCTGCAATCATCATCATCATCATCATCATCATCCTGTGTCTTCTACTTCCTTCTTTTCCATCTTCATCTTTGCCATTTCTTTCCACTTTATTCTCCTCCTCCCTCTCCCACTTCTCATCTTTTCCCCCCTATTCTCCCTTGCCCTCTCATCTATTTTCTATCTTCTTCTTCGGTCTACGTTCCATCAATATTTTATCGAAATGCACTTTGTATTGGTGATAGTGGTGGTATGTGCTGCTATGATAAAGGACTGTCATTGGCTGGAGAGACGGTCTGTTGTTATATTTCAATGGATAACTGGTTGCCGTTCTGCTCTGAGTGAAACCTATTTGTCAACCGTAGATTTTCTGCCGCTCTCATATCAAACCGACTGGGATCAGTGATACAATGTTATATTGCGAGAAAAATGGATTGATATTGAATTATTGTCTCTCTATGTGTCCATACACACTGAATAATCTGGAAAAAGTGTTCATCGCTCACTGGTTCAATATAACTTATATTAGCATTAGCGTAGGCTATATATTTCTCAGAGAAAGATAAAATCCATTCTAGAATAGATTATTTATGGATTGAATATGGGAATAAAAAATACTGGTGTGGGAAAAAATGTTTATTTATTCTTATCTTATTTATTTATGAATTGATAGATACAATATCATTCTCAAGTACGAACAACAGGCTTTAAGCCCAAAACTGTTCCTTTCTCAAATTTGGATAGAAATGATTTCACAAGCAACATTTTTCTTAAATAATATAGTAGGCCAGCGGTTTTCAATCTGTGGGCCTTGAAATGATTCCAGGGGGCTCATCTGGAATAAATATATCAATAAACAAGATTAAAAAAATGTAATTCCATGTATTCTTTCCAGCCCCAACACATTTCTTACTAGGCTAATTAATGGTAGTAGGGTGGTAAGCATACTTAGCTGAGTGGGAAAAGATGCTTTAAGTAGGTTTACTACTTCAATTAGGTGTAAATCACTGAATTTCCACTCAATGAAGCTCAAATTAAGCAAAGGCGTGAGCAAAATTAAGGATTCGTAGAGCAAAATATAGCAAAAGAGGTTGAGTGAAGTAATTATGGATTAAATAGTTTTTGAGATGAAAAAGATGTTGGAGAAATAAATGGGTGAACATAGAAATGATGGACAGTGAACCCTTAATGAAGGAAAATGGGAAATTATCGAATTGATAGCTTTTATCTGTGAATGCAACATGTGATTACCCAAATATAAAAAGGGAGAAATGCATGTAAATGAATGTCTAGTAGATGAAACTGGAGAGAAAAAATATAAATGGAATAGAGTGATGTATTTCTCCTCTTGATAACAGCGATAGAAACAACTAGCGGTTTAATTCGGTCCCGTTTCTTTGATTCTGATGAACTGGCAACCATGTTCTTTCAACAATAATAACAGAGAGTTAGAACACATCCACAGACGTAGAATCGCGTCGCGTTTGACTGTTTTATGAGCCGACCAACTCGGATATACGACAGAGACAGCTGCATGTCATCAGGCAGGTGTGCCCTCTTCTATTTTTTGTCAGCTCGGCTTTTTCTTGAGAACTTTCGATCTGCCGAAAAAAATGTCGATTGCTTATCTTTCATCTAATTCTCTCCTTTCGCCCGTCTGCTTTGCACTCGTTTATTGGGCCACTACATTACTCCTTTATACCCCACACTCTTCTATTCCTCAACTCTCTTCGTCATTTTTATACTCTCTTCTTCTTACAGAAGCAACTATCTCTTCTAAACCCCTTCCTCGCCAACTATCTGAATGAATAAACGTTGTAATTCATTTGTGGCCCATTTAAAATTAATTGAATCTTTACCGCTACATAGTTTTGTTTGTTCTTGTGTAGGTATTTTCGAAGCAGATCTCTTTTGCCAAAGAATACAGTTGTAAACTTGATTAAAACGGTCCTCGTCTTGGATTTACACCCTGAGAAAACATATTAGAACAAATGTGAAATCCTAGATATTCTGAATGTGAATTATTGTTCATTGATAATACGTGTTGAAGAAGGTACTTAAATTTTAAAGTTTTTGATGTTACTAATAAAGTACTTCATTAAAACATTCACTAGGTTTTTGTTTTTGTTCTATAAATATATAGCTACTACAATATATTATTTCAGTGGAGAACTGCAGTTCATTCTGTACAAAGTAGATAGAATGTAGTACAATTTATACAGAATGCATTGTCACCTGTGCATAATGAGTGGATGAAGAGTTCAAAGTGGATGAATATTTATAAATTGATTGAATATAATCACTTCTGTTATTGAAAACTTCTGAATGACCTGCAATTTATGTTATTACTATAATATTTTGGTATGAATATCATCATTTCATGCTACAGTAGACTTAAATCCAGAATTGACATTTTTAAAACTGTGAGATGTATTTGGGCTGCATTCAAGAGGCTAGGAAATCAAAACATGATATTTCTGATCGCCATGTACCTATTTTGCACTATATAACTGTATGCTCAGTATTGATTATGACTCTCCAATTATAATATAACAAAAACTAGTGAAGCTCAAGACTGGTGACATTGCAAATGTGTTGAGATGTCAATTTAATACACTTTGAATACTCTTCATACAATTATACTTTTGATACAATTGGATACTCTTTATTGATTTCAATACATCTTCTCGTGAAAAAACTCTATTCTTCTCATGGAAGAATTTGTTGTATCAACAAATGAATTTGTCTTTGTTATATCAACCGGAATCAACTATCTTGGTTGTTGGTTTTTATACCTTCTCAATAGAAGGCTAATCAATCTAGCTTGGTCACACCAACATTCAGAGCATCTTGAGAATATATCAATAAACAAGATTAAAAAAATGTAATTCCATGTATTCTTTCCAGCCCCAACACATTTCTTACTAGGCTAATTAATGGTAGTAGGGTGGTAAGCATACTTAGCTGAGTGGGAAAAGATGCTTTAAGTAGGTTGACTACTTCAATTAGGTGTAAATCACTGATGAGCAAAAATTTCCACTCAATGAAGCTCAAATTAAGCAAAGGCGTGAGCAAAATTAAGGATTCGTAGAGCAAAATATAGCAAAAGAGGTTGAGTGAAGTAATTATGGATTAAATAGTTTTTGAGATGAAAAAGATGTTGGAGAAATAAATGGGTGAACATAGAAATGATGGACAGTGAACCCTTAATGAAGGAAAATGGGAAATTATCGAATTGATAGCTTTTATCTGTGAATGCAACA